>NC_046322.1:625625-938437 GCF_009819535.1 Lacerta agilis
GGCAGGCAAAAGCGTCGGCTGGGAGCAGGGGCAGGGGAGGTGGCGGCCTCTCCTTCTTGAAGGCATTGAAACAGAGACTGTCTGTCAGGGATGTTTAGCTGAGTCTCCTGCAATGCAGGTGGGGGGGCTACAGGACCTCTTTCTCCCCTAAGCCTCAGATGAAGCTGCAGCAGCCTTTCATTTCTATCTGCCAGGTGTGTGGGTGTGGGGGGGGGGTTTAGAAATTCAAGAAAGCAACAAGGAGGATTGGCAAAGGGCCCTTCATGTCTCACCAACGCATAGGTGCCGTCTCACAGCAAAGATTGTGGGTGTCTGCAACAACTTTGCCCACTGACTTTGAGGGAGCCCAGCACCCACAAGGATATTAATGTGGGTGTCGAGGCAACCACAGCCTCCTGGAGTTGGTTGGCTCCAGGGCACCAATGGGTCACCGGCAACAGTCTTCCCCCCTGGCCCACTGCCCAGATTTCCCTACAGATTTTGATGTCGGGGAAGTTGTGTGGACCCTGCGTATACTGGCGCAAGTGAGGAGCCCCCACCCCAGCCAACCCCCCCAGCCCTGCCTTGGAGCACCCTGTGCCTCCCTGCAGAACACAACACCGGGGGTGGGGGGGGGTGGGATCTGCAGCCTGCCCTGCTCAGGAGACTCCCTCGTTCTCGCCCTTCTAAAGAAAAGATGCCCAGGGGATTCGTACAAACCTGGGAGCAACAGGGGAAGAGAATCTGGCCTTTCAACTCTTCCTGTGCTTAAAACAGGAATATCATAAAAAGAAATGGAAATGTTCTGTTCCCGTAACTCAAAATTGCAGCAGAAGCTGGAGGCTGAACTGGGGGAGGGAAAGGGGTCCCTGCAGGCAAAGCCCATCCAGGCCAAGATGCAGCCATGGAGATCGGGGCAGGCTCCCCTCTGTGCCCCCAGGACAAGAGACTTGGGGGCTGGCAGGCCAAAATGAAACAGCAGGGGGCAGCAGAGATGCATGGCTGGCCTGGCAGATGAGGCGCTCAAGGGAGCCTTCCTGGGTCTTAAGGCCTCCCTGAGTTTGTTTTTTGTTTGTTTGGGTCTGAAATGTTCAAATTAGTATTTTTCAATGTTAATATTCTTTTCTTGGCTAGCTTTGCTGCATTAAATGTGAATTCTGTACCTGGCTCTCTTATTTGGAATGTCTTATTTGGAAATCTTTAAGACAACATTTTACTATTTTTGTTTGTTATGTTGCTTTGAATGTATATTTTGTATTTCATCTGCTTCCATAATGTTTTATTTGGTGTTTTAATGTTTAAACCACTTTCAGATCCCCCCCAAATAAAAATAAAACAATATAGAAATAAAACGAATAAAGTCAGCAACGATATCTCCAGCTTGGGCATGCTCTCACGCTGACTAGAGATTTCAGATTTCTTTCACAGCGGGGGGTGGGGGTGGGGACTTCAGCCAGTCACAGCCCACAGGAGGAGTGGAGGGGGGGTGCACAGTCCCTGAGCTGCAGTGCCCCCCTCTCTGCTTCTTTCTAAAAATAGCCCTTTCCTCCTGCCCCAGTTCCTCTTAATCCGTGTCCATAATCTGCACTCGCCTCTCAGCCGCAGATGGCCGGGGTCACTTGGCCCCTGGGATGGGAGGAAGCATCGCAGGCCGAGGCCAAGTGAGGGGCAGCTCCTTGTGCCCCCCACCACTTAGAGGCATGCAGCACCCCCCCAAGAAACACCTGTGCCCAGGAAGGAGGAGGCCTTACCTGGTCGCTGATGGTGGGTTTGAGCTGCACCTTCAGGAACCGGAAGCCGACGACGGGGAGGACGCAGAGGATGACGCAGAGGAAGATGGACAGCCAGACGTTGGGCTGGTTCAAGGTGTTCCGAGCCGAGCCTGGCGGGGGGAACAAGAAGCGGGCATGCAATGCGGCTGGCTCAAGAGCGGGGCAGAAGAAACAGGGCTGGAGGTCCTGGGGGTCAGCAACTGGCGGAGAAACTTATTCCCAAGTTTAGGGTCGCTTTCAGGATGTGCAGGGAGGGGCCGGGGGGAACAAGGAGCTTCCAGGGTCCTGTTGCTCCGGAGGCCCCTCCTGCCTGTGATTCCTGCATAGTAAGGGGTTGGGCTGGATGACCCTTGGGGGTCCCATTCGGCTCTACAGTTCCGCGATTCTGTGATTCCACATCTGCCTTTCCGCCCCTTTGCCTCTGAAGGACACAGGGAGCCTCAGGCCACATGCATCATCATAGAAGCACAGAACTGCAGAGTTAGAAATGGGTGCTGGGGGTCATCTAGCCCAGCCCCCTGCAATGCAGGTGCCTGCCACCCTCTGCCCCCGATTGCAGCCCTTGGCATCCCCTGGTCCCCCAGCTGCCTTTGCCCAGCGCTCCACAGGGCTCCTTTGCACGCCCAAGGACCGATTCAACGGGGGCTTCCCCCTGCCCTTGTCCCTGGAAGAAGTTTGCCAGAAAGGGGGTCTGCCTGCCTGCCGGCCCCCCGATACCCACCGACGAAGGGGAAGGAGCCGGTGAAGATGAGGTAGGTGCCGTCACTGTACATGGTGAAGGTGATGGCAAAGTACATGGCCAGGCTGCCCCAGATGAAGAGCTGGTTGACGGCCGTCCAGTAGGCAGTGTCCAGGCCCATCTGCAAGAGGGACGCCAAGGAGAGCGTGAGAGAAGGAGGACAGCAGGAGAACCTGGGATCAGGCCAGGGGCCCCTCCAGACTCCAAACAGATGCCCCATGGGGGAGACTGGCAAGCAGTTCCCAGAAACTGGCATTCAGAAGCATTGCTGCCTCCAGCCTTGGTGGCAAAGAAGGGCCTTCCTGGCTAGGAGCCCGTCTCTATGAATTTGTCCAATCCTCTTTTAAAGCCGTCACAGCATCCAGTGACAGGGAGTTCCAAAGTTTAACTGTGTGCTGTGTGAAGAAGTCCTTTCTTTAACCTGGCCTGGATCTTCTTCCCACGTTCAGCTTCCCTGGATGCCCAGATAGTTCTGGAGGGAGGAAGGGAGAAAAACTCCGTCCCTTCCCTCCACGCCAGGCATTATTTTGTAAACCTCTTCCCTGCCTTTCCTCTAAACTGAAAAGTCCCCAGAGCTGCAGCTTTCCTTCCCAGGGGAGTTGCTGTACAGTCAAACCTTGGTTGTCAAACGTAATCCGTTCCAGGAGCCCATTCAGCTTCCGAAATTTTCGACAAATGAGGCGTGGCTTGCATTCAAGAGGAAGCTGCATCAGACGTTTGGCTTCCGATAAATGTTCAGAAACCAGAGCATTTGCATGAGTTCTTGGCATTCGGGAGCCAAAATGTTCCAAAACAGAGGTGTTTTGGAGCCGAAGTTTGACTGTCTTCCCATCTCTCTCTCTCTCTCTCTCTCTCTCTCTCTCTCTCTCTCTCTCTCTCTCTCTCCTCTCTCCTCTCTCTCTCTCTCTCTCTCTCTTCTCCCCTCTGTTCTCTGCTATGCTGAGGGAGAGGTCTTCATCCCACCCTAAACTCCCCAAGGAACTCCAGCCTCCCAGAAATAGGGACAGGCCTTGACCCTTGCTTCTCTCACTCCAGGCAGGCCATTCATTTGCAAAATGCTGAAAAAGGTAAAGGACCCCTGACAGGTAAGTCCAGTCGAACGACTCTGGGGTTGCGGTGCTCATCTGGCTTTACTGGCCAAGGGAGCTGACGTTTGTCCGCAGACAGCTTCCAGCTCATGTGGCCAGCATGACTAAGCCACTTCTGGCGAAGCCAGAGCAGCGCACAGAAATGCCGTTTACCTTCCCGCCGGAGTGGTACCTATTTATCTACTTGCACTTTGACGTGCTTTCGAACTGCTAGGTGGGCAGGAGCTGGGACAGAGCAACAGGAGCTCACCCCGTCATGGGGATTCAAACCGCCGACCTTCCGATCGGCAAGCCCTAGGCGCAGTGGTTTAGACCACAGCGCCACCCACGCTTACCCCCCTCCAATATCTCCTGCCACCCCATGGACCACTTGGAAGTTGCTGAGGGTGTGAGCTCCCCACATCGGCCCAGAATAAATTCCAGCCCCCTTGAACCCTCCCCATCCCGATAGGTCATTTTGCTGCATCAGTTGAGGACAGGAAGTCCTGCCTTCTCCCCATGGGCCTGGCAGAGGCCCCGGGGCCCCGTGGCAGGCGACCCCTTACCTGGACGGAGACCACAATGAGCAGGCAGGTCTGGGCCATGAGTGCGAAGGACTGGTAGTCGGCAATGGCCTTCCCGTCGCTCCTCAGGGAGTCAAAGAGGGTCCCGTAGGGGATGAAGAAGAGGACCAGGGAGCTGTAGACGCTGTAGAGGACGCACTTGACAAACTCCTTCTTGTTGAAGTAGAGGTTCTGCTGGCCAGGCAGGTAGAGCTGCGGGAACTGCAGGCTCCACCGGTCATCCACGTCCTGGGGGTGGGAATTGGAGGGGCTGCGTGTGTTTTGAGACTGCAGGCAAGGCAGCTGTTCACCCCTCCTCAGCCACCCTGCAGGATCCGCCCTCGACACCCACCACGTCTGCAAAGCCTTTAGCTCAAACCGGCAGACCTCACTCACCCTCAAACCAAAAGTCAGCTGCAGCCACGCAGGGCCGGCCCACCTATGAGGCAACTGCTTCAGGCGGAAGGACCCCCCCAGGGGAAGCAGATTTGGATGCAGATCTTTATCCCCACCCCCTCCTTGCTCCTGATCTAGATCTTCTCTCAGCCCTTCTTCCCTGGCAGGAAGGGGGCACCTTTTGTGGTTTGCCTCAGGTGGCCAAGTGTCTTGGGCTGCCTGACAAACCATAGTAGTATGCAACCCTCCAATGCTTTCAGGCCTATTGTGATACAGACCCACATCTTTCCCCTTTCCCTCCATCTGTGCTGTGACACGTTGTTTTGTACGTGGATTAGAGATGGCCACCTAGATCGCCTCCTGCCCCATAGAAGAGCCCCGTTCCAGATGCAACACCAGCATCTCTGACCCTCCAGTTATTCCCAGCTGACACTCTGCTCTCCTGCTTTCATTTAGGAAGGTCCTTCTAAGCTTCTGGTTTTATATATAAGATTTTATTAAAGCTTCTCATAATACAGTACAATAAAAAACAGACTACAGTGGACCTTCTGGATACAAACTTAATTCGTTCGGGGGCCGTTTGCACCCCAAAAATTACGTAAATAGAGGCGCGCTTCTGCGCATGTGCGTGGCGCAATTGAGTGCTTCTGCGCATGCGTGGACAGCAAAACCCGGAAGTATACACCTCTGGGTTTGCCGTGGCCGTAACCTGAAGATTCCGTATCCAGAGGGATACATCAGTAGAGGTACGACTGTGATCCAAATCAAAACAGAAAGAGCAAGAAGAAGAATGCAAGGTGGATCTCAATGGGAGGAGCCTCCTGGCTCTCACCTGGGAGCTTCTCTTGCTTCCCCCATTGTCCCACCTCAGCAGATCTCCCCTCCCCTGCCTCTCACTGAGGGTCCTTCCCCAGAGAGGCTCAGCCAAAATCGCTTCCACCTGCTGGTTGGTCTTAAGCAACACGGTGACCAGTTGCAATATGACAGCACTAGAACTCGTTAGGAATTCTACACATAACATAGTACAATGTGAACAACTATATACACTTAGAAGGTTCTCTTGCAAACCTAGATGATAAGTCTCTGGATGAAGCCGTAGATCAGATGCTTATCTGGTGAGCCAAGCTGTAAAGAGACTTATATTGCTTCCAAAGATTTTCAGAGACTTATAGATGTTCGTTCATTTGGTTCTAGGTTTACAAGAGAAACTTATAAGTGTATATATTGGTCATTGTGTTGCTTTGGTTATCACTGATTTCAGTTTGCAACACAGGGGTTAATAGTTTGGTGACCTGCTGGTCTTAGCCTGGACCTCTAGGCTTCCAATCCTGGATACTCCCCATTTGGAAAATGCTTTCCTCCAACCCAATGCACACTCCTGGGCTGAGCATGCTGGTGCCCACCTGCGCATGCCTGTCTACCTGTGCTGTGTGTGTGCTAAATGCAGGGTGAGAGCCTGTGTGTTGGAGGGGCAGCCATCCCTCAGGGCAGCCCCCAGGCTGAGAGAGGCGAGTCACCCCGATGGCAGGGCCAGAAACAGAGCCCTCTGCTCCCAGTTGTGGGGCAAACTCCTGATCGGACCAAGAGGGCAGCAAACAAATCAAGGAGCCGTACCTGGTCAAAGAGGCTCATTCCCAGGACAGGTAAGGAGGTGTACACCATGTTGTAAAGAGTGATGAACCATTCGTCATACACCGTCTGCAGAGACCGAGGGAGGGAGGAAATGAGAAAAGCCCCACGGAGATCAGCGGCAGAGGTGAAGTCCCAGACACAAGGGCCCATGACTGCAAGCGGGTGGGTGTCCCAAAGGAGGGCTAGCAAAAGCCAGTGTGGTGTAGTGGTTAAGAGCAGTAGACTCGTAATCTGGGGAACTGGGTTCGCGTCTCCGCTCCTCCACATGCAGCTGCTGGGTGACCTTGGGCTAGTCACACTTCTTTGAAGTCTCTCAGCCCCACTCACCTCACAGAGTGTTTGTTGTGGGGGAGGAAGGGAAAGGAGAATGTGAGCCGCTTTGAGACTCCTTCGGGTAGTGAAAAGCGGGATATCAAATCCAAATCCAAATCCAAAAGAGGAGAACAAGGCCCAGGCAGCTGCTGGGAAGCCAAGGGTGCAAATATGTGGTCAAAAGACAGTGGCAGAAATAAGGAGCCCACGGGGCATGGTCTAAGGCAGGGGTAGGCAACCTAAGGCCCATGGGCTGAATGCGGCCCAATCGCCTTCTCAAAATGCATCTCTGGGTTATTTGTGGGGCATAGGAATTCATTCATTCCCCCCCCCCAATATAGTCCGGACCCCCACATGGTCTGAGGTCCATGGCTGAAAAAGGTTGCTGACCCCTAAGGCAAGCATCTCAGTGGGGAGAACCAGCAGTGAATTGCAGGAGGGGGGCTGGAAATGGCCTCCTCTGTCAGCCAGGGCAGAGGTGAAAATATTGTTGTGAATTTTGGGTGGTGGGGTGGTGGCGGCGGCAGTGTGCACCATGCCCCAAATCGGTGAGAAATCAGCCTTAGTCCTGGAGTTGCCTCTTGAGGTGCCGCGTGCAACTACAGAGACTGGTTTGGGACTGCTTTGGCAAGCTTGTTCTCGGACCCTCCACCCCCACAGATAGAGGAGCCCCAAAACAGGGAGGTCCTCAGGGCATCAAGCAGACGGAGCCCCCCCCCCAACTCACAACAATATTAAGGATCATAGAACTGTAGAGCTGGAAGGGATCCCAAAGGCCGTGAAGTAATCACAGCTCAAGCAAGGGGCTGCAAGGAGGCAGGAGACCTTTGGAAAGGGTGGGGGGGAAGGAGCCCTCTAGTGTCGCTGATCCCCAGGACTGCGGGACACCCCCTCTCTCCTGCGCCCCACCTGCTCCCCGTGAACAAAGCTCTGTCCAAAGTCCCAGGGGTGCTCTGGAGCCCTTGGTGCCTGCAAAGAATGGCTGTGAGCACCCTGCATTGCGGGGGGTGGGGCCAGATGATCCTCGGTGTCCCTTCCAGCTCTACAGTGCTATGATCCAAGGCGGGAAGCTTCCTCCGCCCTTCCTGCAAAACGCCCCTCCTGCAAAAGGCCCCTACCTGCCAACAAGGGACATGCAAAAATGAACGAGGGAGTGAAAATCTCAAGAGAAGGTGGAGAGAACCAGCTGGCCAGACATGGAAGGAGCCAGTTCAAACATGCAAGGATGGCGGCAGTCAGAAAGAGGGGCAGGAGAAGGTGGGGCCCAGCACCCTCGGAGCGCAGGTGCCCTGGAGGGTGGCGAGCCCAACGAAGCATTGCCCGGATCCAGAAGATGCCAAGGGCTGCTCTGTGCAGGTTCAGAGTCTGTCTTTGGGGCTGCACAGACCCACCAAAGCCTGGCAGATGAACACAAACTGCTTGCAGGTGTGTGTGGTTTTTTAAAATGGCAATCAAGCAATATATAAATTTTATGATTTTTTTTAAAAGACATAAATTGGCAATTCCCAGCAATTTTAAGCGGCGGTCAGCAGAGGGCAGCAGAGGCCTGGCAGAACGGGGCTCACCTGTGCAGAGAATCCGGAGAAGAAGCCGTACCAGAAGTGGACCAGCGTGAAGGCGAAGTTCTTGTAGAAGAAGTAGGCCAGGAACTTGCACATGCGGATGTACGACCAGCGTCCGTGGACCAGCAACAGCCGCTGCAGGTAGCGGAACTGCGCAAAGGAGAAGTCGCTGGACAGCACAGCCTGCATCCCCTCCTGGCCGCTGATGCCAACGCCAATGTGGGCGGCTGGAAGAGAAGGAGAGGGAGCCCCAAAGCAGCTGCGTCAGGCCAGGGGGGGTCCAGTGCCCTGCTGTCCTTGGGGCCAACCAGGCACCCCCCCCCCCGGAAAGGGGCCCACAAACAGCAGCAGCAGCCTTTGCCCTTGCAACTGGCACTCAGGGGCATCCAAGGTGGCAATAACTGGCATGAGTCTGTGCCCCCTGCCTGTGCCCACCTCTCTCACGCAGGTTCCCCCCCATCTGCTTTCTTACAAATAAAGCGGGGGGGAGGAAGGGTCTACTCTTTACTCATTTCGTTTCTATACCACTTTAAATTTTTAAGAATAAAACCTCAAGGCGCTTTACGACCTACATTCAAACATCAAACAGCACATTCCAAAATAAAACATTACAGAAGCAAATCAGCAACACCATATACTGTACATTCAAAGCAACATCGTTAACAGGAAACTGAAACTATATCGTAAAGATTTCAAAATAAAGCCTTCCAAAGGAAGGTCAAGTAGAGAGCACACATTTGAAAGAGCATAATTAGCAAGAGAAGAAGACATTATCGTATTAAACATGGATTGAGAGAGTAAGTAGAGATTCTCTTCCCTTTGAAGGAGGGCTCTCCCCCCCTTTTCCACCTCTGCAGAACTGGAGAACCAGAGAAGAGCCTCCTGGATCAGGCCCATGGGAGCCCAACTGGTCCAGCCTCCTGTTCTCACAGTGGCCAAGCAGATTCCTCAAATGTGAAACCCGCAAGCAGGATCCGAGCCCAAGAGCCCCCTCCCCTCCTGGGGTTTCCAGGAACATTGCTGCCTCCAACCATCCTGGCTGGCAGCCATCAATATTCCTCTCCTCCTTGCATATCTCCAATCCTCTTTTAAATCTCCAGGATCAGAGCCAGAGAGAAAGCACAGCCCCAACACCACTGGTCAACCCTCCCTCATCAAATAGAGCCCCCCCAGCAGATTCCTCTTCTAGTGAAGTTGCTGTGGGGGCACCCCTCTCTTGGGGCTGGGGGGCTGGGTGTCCTTCCCACCCCACCCTTGTTTTGCACCTGGGGTCCTTTTAATCCAGGCAGCTATGTTGAAGAATCCCATTATTTCCCACATTGCTCAGAGACCGCAGCATCTCACTTGACAGCCAATTAGGCACATTTAACTAATGAGAGCATTGGATGCGCCCAAGGCTGGCGGGCTGCGGAGATTTCTGCAGCGCAATGAGCTGACGAAGTCCTTAAGCTGCTTCTCCCTGGGGCTCCTGAGGCTGGATCCTGCCTTCAGTGGCACGGGTGCCCCCCCCCTCACAAAGCTCCCCACTTAGCCTTCTGGTGGGCTTGCAGGGCCCTCACCCTTGATCATGCTGACGTCGTTGGCCCCGTCTCCGATGGCCAGCGTGACGGCGTTCTTGTACTTCTTCACCAGCTCCACCACCTGCGCCTTCTGCAGAGGCGTCACCCGGCAGCAGATCACCACCTTGCAGAGGCAGGCTGTCCGCACCAGCTCCAGCTCCCCTTCCTGGGCATAGGCCTGCAAAGGGGTGGGGGGGGAGACACACACAATGAGGGTGGGGGCACAGGAACAGGAGAAGGCAATGCGGGACGTTATACATAAGTAGCAGTCAAGTACAACATTCCTTGTTTTCCTAGAGAGGACATGCAGAGGGATGTTTGGTCCAGTCAGCAGAAAACTTCCTGTTTCCTCCTGGCTGGGACATGCTTCCTTTGCATGTGACTAGAGGTGGGCGTGACCTTACCTGTCCAGGTAACAAAAGGACAAGGCAGGCAGCACTCTCTTTTTGACTTCCTCCGTCGTTGGAGCAGCTTTTTATCTAGAAATGCCCTGTTGGCTTTCAGCCGACAGAGGGTGCTAAGATTATCCCCATATGGGATAGATCCACATGGATATATCTGTAATGAAGTCTGCCTTCAGGGATCCAACTGTGAACTGAATGTGAGTAAACTTCTTTTATATATTTTACACAAGATTGTGGCGTGTTTATTCTTTTAAGAGGGATATAAGGGAACTTACCAGGAACCTAATAGTGAGAGGCTGACACAAGCCTGCAACCAGCTACCCGCTGTGCGTTTAAAAGGGGAATGTGAAACTCTGCTAAGTAAAGGAACTTGCTAGCGCAAGTTAGGAAGGATATTAATAAACAATATATCCTCTCTGCCCCCTGAAAA
Organism: Lacerta agilis; assembly: GCF_009819535.1. Classification (NCBI taxonomy): domain Eukaryota; kingdom Metazoa; phylum Chordata; class Lepidosauria; order Squamata; family Lacertidae; genus Lacerta; species Lacerta agilis. The sequence continues at coordinate 636,041 of NC_046322.1, forward strand.
TTCCCACAGGGAAGCCTTCCCTTCCTCTTCTGCTGAAGCAAAGAGGACCCCAAAGCCTTGGAGACAGGAATGCCCTCCTGCCTAGCCCTGGGCTTGGACGCAGCACACCAAGGAAGCCGGGTGCTCCCCTTTCTTGCGACGGAGGGAGGGAGGGGCAAGGCTCTGTGCTGCCATTAGGGCAGCCCAGAGATGCTATATTTGTATGGAGGTCTCCCCACTCTGGTTGACATTTGGAAGGGACACCGAGGGTCATCTAGTCCAACCCCCTTCTCAGCCCTATCCTGGTTTTGGTCCCCCAAAGGCCCCCCCCCGACAGTGGGGCTGTGGCCTTCCAACTCTCTCCATTCAGGGAGAGGTCTTGTAGGCCACATCACCTGGATAAGTTGCTGAGTTGGCTGCATTGCAGTGGGTCGGACTAGATGACCCTTGGGTTCCCTTCCAACTCTACGATTCTATGATCCCCAAAGCTGTGCCACCAGACCCCACTTGGCAGCTCCCAGCAGCCCCCAGCCAGCATGGTTTCCGCTCCCATTGCCCCAGCACCATTTGGCCAGCTGTGCTGGGGTTGATGGGAGTTGGAGTCCCAAACATTTGGAGGCTCTGTTATAGGAAAGTCCTTGGGCTCACTTGGATTACCAGACAAAGACACCAGCCAGGAATAGAGGAGCAAAATAGCAGCCAGTAGGCCTGGTCTTTATTTTGTAGGACCGTTACAACAGGACTTTCCACCCAGCACATGGGAGAAGCAGGAAGAAGCCCAGAACCAGAATCACTTTTACAAAGATACCCACAACACCCCTAAAACTACATCATAAGTACATCACACATTGGGAGGGTCTGGGTGCAGTAACCTGAGCATCAGGGCATGCCCCCACCCTTCCCTTCACCTCCACCTTACACCCATCAAATGATACAAAAGAGATATTTATATTTCCCTGTAATCACACCCTTTTGTACTGATCTGGGTTTGCTATTGTTTCTGGAATGGCTACCTGTCCGGCACCCAGGTGTCAGGATGCCAGAGAGTATCACTCAGGCAGAGGGATGGCTGCCCTCACTCATGTCCCAAGCTCCCTCCTTGGTAGCCATCTCCTTCCTGAACAGAACAATGTTGGAATGGGGTAAACCCGACACTGGAGTAATTTTATATGAATTTCTGAAGTTTCCCCAGTGAGCCAGTACAGTCATACCTGGGGTTGCGTTTGCTGCGGGTTGCGGTCACTACAGGATACAAATGCGCCAAACCCGGAAGTACCAGAATGGGTTACTTCCAGCTTTCGGTGCGAGCGCATGCGCACAATCACTAGATCACACTTTGCACATGCGCAGAAGCGCCAAATCGCACCACGCACATGTGCAGATACGGCACTTCATGTTGCGGTCTTTTCATGTTGTGAACAGGCCTCTGGAGCAGGTCCCGTTCGCAACCAGATGTACCACTGTACATAGATACATTTATCAGTGAATTGTTGCATTTGGTAACGTGCAGCAGAGGCCCTTTGAATAGATAGGAAAAACTGTGATGAAAGTGTTTTGTGGGGACATTTGCAGATGTGATTGTGTTGATTTTGGTAGTGGGGTGTGTGTGTGTGTGTTGTGTCCGCTGGAAGGGCAAACCCTCCTTCCAACCTTTACATAGATTCCTGCAGCAGCTCCTTGCCGCCTCCTTACCAGGCTGTGCCCACTAATGACCAGGCCGTATTCCCCGTTGGGCTGTTCCTCCGGCAAGACCTTGCAACTGCCAGACTTCTTGACTTGGACATCCAGCTCATCGTCATCCATGGCGGCCTCCTGAGTCATCGTCTTCCTCGCTTTCCTAAGAGAAGACCCACAATAACAAGCACTGCGGAAACCAACGGGGAGTTCCCCCAAAACAGTAATAAATTTAATAAAGAAAACAAGTGGATAATAAGAAAACAATATTAGCAATATGCAAACAACAAGCAAAGCAAGACTCCCACCCCCTAACTAGTAGACAAGCAGACCGTCTCAGCCCCTCCCTGGGAGAAGCCCCCCAGCAGGACCTGAGCTTGGCAGCGCTTTGCCCACCTGCAGCCGCTGGCAGTCAGGGGCATGCTGGGGGGGAGGGGCCTCATGGCTAGTAGCCCCCAGAAGCCTTGCCGCAGCCTTGGAGGAGGGCGCGTGGGGTGTGATACATAAGTAGCAGTCAAGTACAACATTCCTTGTTTTCCTAGAGTGGACATGCAGAGGGATGTTTGGTCCAGTCAGCAGAAAACTTTCTGTTTCCTCCTTGCTGGAACATACTTCCTTTGCATGTGACTAGAGGTGGGCGTGACCTTACCTATCCTGGTAACAAAAGCACAAGGCACACAGCACTCTCTCTCTCTCCTGGCGAGAGCCAGGGTGGTGTAGTGGTTAAGAGCGGTAGACTTGTAATCTGGGGAACCGGGTTCGCGTCTCCGCTCCTCCACATGCAGCTGCTGGGTGACCTTGGGCTAGTCACACTTCTCTGAAGTCTCTCAGCCCCACTCACCTCACAGAGTGTTTGTTGTGGGGGAGGAAGGGAAAGGAGATTGTTAGCCGCTTTGAGACTCCTTCGGGTAGTGAAAAGCGGGATATCAAATCCAAACTCCTCCTCCTCCTCTCTCTCTGACTTCCTCTGTTGTTGGAGCAGCTTTATAGCTAGAGATGCTTTCTTGGCTCTCAGCCAACAGAGGACACTGGGATTATTCCCCCATATGGGATAGATCCACATTCACATACTTTGTAACCAAGTCTGCCTTCAGGGATCCAACTGTGAACTGAATGTGAGTAAAGTTCTTTTATATATTTTACACAAGATTGTGGCGTGTTTATTCTTTAAGGGATACAAAGGAACTTACCAGGAACATAATAGTGAGAAGCTTACACAAGCCTGCAACCAGCTATCCGCTGTGCGTTTAAAAGGGGAATGTAAAACTCTGCTAAGTAAAGGAACTTGCTAGCGCAAGTTAGGAAGGATATTAATAAACAACATGTCCTCTCCTGCCTCCCTGAACATTCCCACAGGGCAGAGAAGACCTTTACCTGAGTTCTTGGCGCACTTCCTCAAAGGTGTCCCCTTGGATGAAGAAGATGTCCTTCATGTCGTCGTAGAGCATGTTGCAGGAGTAGCCGATGTTCACGGCCGTCTCTGTAGAAGAATCACACAATGGCAGAATGGTGGGAGGGGGGTCCTCTAGTCCAGGCTCCCAAAAGGCAGGAATCTCTGGCAGGTGTCCACCCAACCTCTGCTTCATCACCTCCAAGGAAGGAGGAGATGCACCGCGGCACACAACAAGTGTTAGGGCCAGGAGGGAAGCGTCCCTGGCCCCCTGGGGGATGGACTCTCCCTCGCTCGTTCTCCCCTTCATGGCAATGCCTCTGCCTGAGATGGGCCCTTCAGGCTGGGTCAGCTGACCTGACTGAGGGCCCCCTCCGTCCCGGACGGCCAGGCAGAAGGCAAGAGCCCCTCCTGCACCCTCACATTGGCGCACGGGAATTTCTGAAGCTTCTTGCTCACTCTCCTTTTCACCTCACCTGGAGACGGAGGTGATGCTTCAAACATACACAAAGTTCATGACTCCCCCCCCCGAAGAAGCCTGGGAACTGTAGTTTGTAAGGGTGTCTCTGGGAGGGGAGAACTACATTTCCCAGGATTCTCTGGGGGAGCTGATGGGTTTTAAATGTGTGTTGGCAATGCTTCAAATGGATTCTTTACTCTGCGGTTCATCTCATTTTTCTCGCCTGCCCTTAAAACCACATCTAGCCCCCCCCCGCTCGCTTTAAAGGGCTTTTAACTTTCCAGTGCTCCTTTTCTCTTTCTCTTTTGTCCCTCTTGTCTTTGCTCTCCTCTCTCATTACTCTGCTTCTCTCAGAGCTCTTACAATCCTGATTTTCTCTGCGCCTTTTCCTTGGCGCTTGCTGCGATTCCTAGGACCTGGCCCCTCCAAGCCCACCTCTCTTTCCCACTCCAGGATGACTTAAGGCTGGTGGGCGCAAGGAGGCCAGCCTCACACACTCTGAGATTCACCCACCAGGCGTTTCTCACCTAGGGGAAGGTCAAGGGAGTTTTGCCCAAAGTCACCCCCATGAACTGAGAATGCGCTGCGCTGTTCTTCCCGCCTGTGATGTCACAAAGGATTCTGGGATGCATCTCAGAAGGGTGCAGAATCAACCGCCAGCAGTGTGTCATCTCCCCCTCTGGCAGTACCTTGCTTGTCTCCAGTGAGCACCCAGATTTTAATCTGCGCTTTCGCCAAGGTCTCAATTGTCTGTGGGACACCGTCTTGCAGCTTGTCCTCGATGGCCGTGGCACCAAGTAACTGCAGAGAGGGGAGGGGAGGTCATAAAGGGGTGCTCTGAAAGGGGTGACCAACGGACACCCAATGAAGCTGGGGGCCCACCCAGACTTGCACTGATCCTGCTGTTTTCCTCCAGGAAAGCTCGCCCTATAGCGGGTTGAATTGGAGCAAATGACCGCTGTGTTTTCTGTGGATTGATGTTTGTTCCGATTCAATGCTAGAGAGCGGGTTTTGTGGGGAAAGTGGTGAGGCAAACAAAAAACCACTCAGACTCCTGCTTTCTAAGCATGGGACATGGAGGTACAGGTGAGCCCTTAGGTTGAAAGATTCGGGATGGATGGAAAAAATCATTCGCCAGGCACCGCAGAGTTAAACTGTGGCTCAGATCCTGTTTGTAGGATAGGAATTCTAGAGGTCCTATATATATTAAATAAATGTACAAGGCAAACACATGCATAAGTATATAAACCACGTGTCTGAAATATTACAGAAGAACAATCCTGAAGCCATTTTGACTCTCCCAGTTACCTCAAATATTTCTCTGCAGTAAGGGAGCAAAGTGGGGGAAAGCCTTCCCATTGTGTTTTTGCTTACAAATCCTGTCTTAAGGGTGTATTTGTGTATAGATAGTATTTACCATCTCCAAGGAATGGCCAGGCTACCCAGAAAAGGCAATCAGATAAGGCATTATCAGGTATCCTGGCAGACAGGAGAGAAGGGACACTCTCAAATTTCTGCTAGGGACCACCTCCTTCTGTGATGTATGGATGATGTTTTGGGGAGGCAATTTCAAAAGAGGAGGAGGAGGAGGAGGAGGAGGAGTTTGGATTTGATATCCCGCTTTTCACTACCCGAAGGAGTCTCAAACGGCTAACATTCTCCTTTCCCTTCCTCCCCCACAACAAACACTCTGTGAGGTGAATGGGGCTGAGAGACTTCCGAGAAGTGTGACTAGCCCAAGGTCACCCAGCAGCTGCATGTGGAGGAGCGGGGAAGCGAACCCGGTTCCCCAGATTACGAGTCTACTGCTCTTAACTGCTACACCACACTGGCTCTCACACCAATGTTGTGGGTTCCTCCTCCCTCCTGCGTGTGGCGAGTGGGGACCCTGTTGCAATAGTTTAATAAAGAGCAGACTTCTTAGCCTCTTAGCTTCTGAATATTCTCTGGTTGCATCTGTTATTTTTCTGCTACCAATAGAGAACCTACATAAGGATGCTATGCAGGCTCTTGATACCCCATACAGGGAAAAGGAGCAGTTTTTTTCCTTATAAGAGTAGGTTTCCGCAGGCAACTGCTCATCTACGATGAGAAGAGGATGCCGAGCTGGACGAGCCATTGGCCTGATCCAGGGGGCTCTGCTTATGTTCTTATGACCTCCCACAAGGCAAACAGGCCCAGCCGAGTCCTAGCTGGCTCCACTCCGCTGGCCTCTGGGGACCCAGATGAAGGCGGCTCAGGAAGAGGCTTGCAAAACGCGTTCGCACGTAGACTCTTAAAACGCGGGAGCAGGAAGGAGCCACGCATCATTGCGAGTCCAGCCCCAGGGCTCAACAAAGAGCTTTTTAATGAGCGGGAAATCAGAAGAGGAAAAGAGATGCACACAATGAAAGGGAGGAGAGGGGAGTCTCTCCACTGGGGCAGGAAGGCGTCAAATGCAGGGGGGGGGACCTTGCTTGCTATGTTATGGTTCATTGCCCTGATTCTTTATTTTTTTGAATGGGTCGACTGTTTAGAAATACTCTAAATACAAGTAACATCAGCATTCCAAGCCGCTTAAGCTGCATGGCTGATAGAATCACAGAATTGTAGAGCTGGAAGGGACCCCAGGGGTCATCTAGTCCAACCCCCTGCAAGGCAGCAATCTCAGCTAACCCTCACCCAGTCTGACCGATCCCTTTTTGTTCCCGTTCGGTGCCTGAGCCTTGAGCGCCCGGCTTCCCTCCTGGCCCCCCCCACCTACTATCAGGTCTTTTTCGATTTCTTCGTACAGCTCAGACAGCTTCTCCTCTCGATCCTGCAGGGCTGTGCTGGCTTCGTGGTGACGCTTCTGCCAATCGGCAAAGGACTTTCTCTCCAGGTCCTTGTAGGCCACGACCAGCGTCCGGAGACCTTCCCCTGCAAACTCCTGGAAGGACGCAAGCGGGCACAGGAGGGGTCAGGGGAAAGGAGCGCCACAGAGACTCCCGCTTTGTGGGTCTCATGAAACCCCCGGGGGTGGGCTGGGGTGGGGGTGAAGCTGCAAGGGCATCGCCCTGGGGAGGCTCTGCATGCAAACTCCGCTGCCAGCTTACTTCCAAGGACTCGGTAGTCTCCTCCTTAAGAGGTAAACAGGAAGGGTGCAGGAGTTCGAACAGGATCGTGTCTGCCCCCTTGCAGTACAGGGTCACCTTGCCGTCAGGGCGCCGCACTGGGAAGAAGGAAGAAGGGCAGAAAATGAGAGGGTGTCCAGAATTGGTCCCCACCCTGGACGGACACATGACACACGAGCAGAGAGTCAGAGATGGCTGGGGGGATGTCCCCCTTCCTTAAAAGATCTAGTCTTCCTAGATGGAAGAGCCAGAGAGGCTCAGCGGCAGAACATCTGCTTGGCATGCAGAAGGGGAGGAGCCCTGCCTGAGGTCCTGGACGACTGCTGCCTGTCACTGCAAACAATACTGAGTGAGATGTGCCAATGGGCAGAAGCTTCCTAACTGTAAAGGTAAAGGTAAAGGGACCCCTGACCATTAGGTCCAGTTGCGGACGACTCTGGGGTTGTGGCGCTCATCTCGCTTTATTGGCCGAGGGATCCGGCATACAGCTTCCGGGTCATGTGGCCAGCATGACTAAGCCGCTTCTGGCAAACCAGAGCAGCGCAGGGAAACGCCGTTTACCTTCCCGCCGGAGTGGTACCTATTTATCTACTTGCACTTTGATGTGCTTTTGAACTGCTAGGTTGCAGGAGCTGGAACCGAGCAACGGGAGCTCACCCTGTCATGGGGATTCGAACCGCCAACCTTCTGATTGGCAAGCCCTAGGCTCTACGGTTTAAACCACAGCGCCACCCATGTCTAAAGTGCTCTCTACAGTATAATGGAACTTTGCACCTGTCTACACAGCACCACACCAACCTTAATGGAAGTGGGACCGAGCAACGGGAGCTCAACCCGTTGCGGGGATTCAAACCGCTGACCTTCTGATCGGCAAGCTCTAGGCTCTGTGGTTTAACCCACAGCGCCACCCAGCGGTGGAGGAAGCCTCTTTGCCACCCGGGGTGGCGGCACAGAGGCAACCACTGGGGGCGGGGTGTCAGACGCGTGCGTCGTGACGTTACGACGCACGCGTTCTGACGTCACGACGCACGCAGAGCCGAGGGGCGGGCCAGTGAGGAGGGGTGTCACGCAACGCCCCTCTTCGCTAGCCCACCCCTCGGCTCCGCGCCGAGGCAGCCAGCTAAAAAGCCCTTTAAAAGAAAAAAAAGAAAGAAAGGGAAGCAGCCACCGGCCGAGCAAGCAAGCAAGCAAGCAAGCAAGCAAGCGGCTGCTTTCCTTTCTTTCTTCTCTTTCTTTTTAAAGGGCTTCTGTAGCGCTCGGCTGCCGCGGCAAGGAGCCAAGGGGCAGGCCAGCGGGGAGGGGTGTCACACAACACCCCTCCTCACTGGCCCACCCCTTGGTGTGGGGCCGGGACCCCACCACAGGTGTCCACCCCCCCCGGGCGGTACCCGGGGCGGATCGCCCCCACGCCCCCTTGCTCCGCCCCTGGTTCCACCCACGCTGTAGGGAACTGTAGGGAGTGGCATTTCTCTCTTTTCTCTCCAGGTCCTTGTAGGGCAGCCCCTCAAAGGGTGTCAGAACTGGAGCTGTTGCAAGAGTCCAACCCCCTAGAAGTTCCTTTTTCATAGCGAGCAGGTAGTGGAAATCGCTTTGCACCAATTCACTCAAACTCCCGTCGAAAAAGTCTGCCCAGCTGGTTGACGCTGGTGGAAACAACTCAGCAAGAAGAGAGTATTTTCCTGAGAACCAATCACAGGCGAGGCACGGGGTTTGGGGGAGGGGAGGAAGGGGCCACACACCAATGACAGACATCCGCTTGCGCACATTGTTGAAATCCAGGATGGCCAGGAGCTTGTAGACGATGGTCTTCCCCATTTCCACCACCGTGATGGTCTCTGGGGTCCGGGCGCGGAAGACGAAGCCAAAGTTTCGGGCGGCCGTCACCAGGGCTCCCTCGTCCGGAGACTGAGCCTGGTACACCAGCTCACCTGCCGGGGGGGGGGCAAGGGGAGAGGGGGGCAGCGTCACTTCCAAGAGGGAGGCGGGAATGTGCCACACACAGCAACCGATTCGGGAGTCTGGAGAGAACAGGTGGGCAAGAGGAGACGCCCTTAAAATTCCTAAAATGATGCCTGGCCTGGACAAAGGGGAGTGGGGAGAGGTTTTTTGCCTCTCTCATATCACTGGAACTCATGGGCAGCCAGCAATGCTGAATGTTGGGAAGACTCAGGACAGATAAAAGGAAGATCTTCATGCATCACCCAGGGCTGATCCACAACTCCATTTGCCTTGCTAATTTCCTGTGGGGAAGCCTCATCTTTAGTGCTGAATTGGAACAAACAGCCGTCAGCAGGCTGACATTTGTTCTGATTTAGCGCTAAAGAGCAGGTTTTCCAGGGCAAAAGTGTCAGGGCAAAGGCAAAACCCGTGCTTAGAAGGCGCAGGACAAGCAGAAGTGTGAGTGAGCCCATAGCTAACCCATGGAACTCCCTCCCACCGCAGGCAGGGATGGCCACCAACGTGGATGGCTTTACAAGAGGGTTAGACAAATTCCTGTTGGAGGAGAGGACAGCCCCAGCCCACAAGAGCCCCCCAGCACAGCACCCTCAGGCGAGGTCCCTTCCTCTCTCCACAGGCTACACTGCTGCTCAGAGCCAGAGGTGCTGTCTCCCCAATGAATCGCAGAATTGTCGAGTTGGAAGGGACCCCGAGGGTCATCTAGTCCAACCCCCTGCAAGGCAGGAGGCACAGCTACACCCCTCCCCCTCACCTTGCTTCTTCTCTTCTGGCATCACCGTGTGGCAGAGAGAAAGGAGGCGGAAAAACTTGTGGGTGATGACATCTCCCGCCTTCACTTCTTCCACCAGGCTTTGGTCGTAGAAAGAGAACTTGGGGTCAGCGAGGGGGTTGGATGAGAAATCAACTTTTGGGGTACTCTGAAAGGGGGGGGGAGAGAGAAAGGTTGCCACCATGAGAACTTCTCTGGGCTCATCTGCCCACCTCCCTTCTAGCTGGAGAAAGACCACGAATGGCCACACAGAGGCTCCCCTCGCCCTTCCCAGCCTGCCAAACTCCAGGGCAATGGCAGCCTTGACCCAGAAGGCTCAGAACTTCCCCCAAGAGAGGAAAGGAAGAAGGAAATTTCCAGGAGGGAAGCTCAAGGCACAAGGCGGCAGTGGCGTCGCAACGGGGGGCAGTGGGGGCGGTGCGCTTCCGATGGCACGTCTCCAGGGGTGACATGGCGGCGCAAGCTGCCATCACGTGGCTGCAGCCGCGAGCAGAGGATCCAGCCCCTCCCCAGCTCGCCTTAAGCGGCTCCTGCTTTGCCGCTTTACAGCCAGCCAGGGAGGGAGGGGCGGACAGGAGCCACAGCTCACCCTCCCTCCCTCCCTCCCTTCCCGGTTTGCTGTAAAGCGGCAACGCATGAGCCGCTCACGGCAAGCAGGGGCTCCCCCCCCCCCCGGGCTCCCTCGCACCCTGACTCGCTCTAAGTCACACATCCTCTTATGTTCCTCCCCTGATAAGGTTCTAGTAAATCAATTACATAGCTCTGTCAGTGCTAAATTATGGGTTAATAAGCCTGTGAACCTTGGTGACACACCCGGCACAACTAGGCTTCCAAAATGCAGCCTCCCCTATTATAGAAGAACTTCTTCACTTTCATGAACACGCATTAATAATTGTTTTCTTAATCAGTGCCTTGGTACTATATGTTATTAGCCTGATATTATCAACAAAACTTACATACACTAACACTATAGATGCCCAGGAAGTAGAGATAATCTGAACTATTCTCCCTGCAATCATTTGGATCATGATTGCGCTTCCCAGGGAGGGGGACGGACAGGAGCCGTGGCTCCCAAGAGGGTGCAGCTTTGCCAGCGCTCCAGCAAAGCAGCTTGGGGGGGTGGCAAAAAAAAAATTCCGCACCGGGTACCACCTGGGCTTGCCACACCTCTGCAAGAGGGGAAGTCAAAATTCCTTTTGTCCACTTCATCCGCCACACTGGGACGCGTCCTAGCTGAAATGGCCTGCCCCCTGATCCTCGGTAAGTGCCAGGCAGGGCTGGAACCACAACAATGCCCTCTGGCCCTGCCTGCCACCCTTTGTCCCCCTTGCAGCCCCTTACCTCCGTAATCTCCACCCGTTGTCCATCCAAGTCATAGACGTCCCCTGTGGGTGAGAAGCACAGAGCCCAGTTGAGAAGACAACAAGCGCACACCTGCCTGTGAATTCCAGGCCTGGGCCAGTTTGTGCCAGCGAGACGACAGGGGCACCCAGGCACCTTTCGGGACCCTGGCCAATGATCTACAACTGCCCATCGGGAGGCAGGCGAGACACCAGGCCGGCAAGCAGCAGCTGGGTGAATTGAAAAACAGGTACAGGCGAGGGGCTGCAGAAGGTCTAAATAGTTCCTGTATTGGCACTTTATTTACCGGTATTTATTGGATTTATATACCGCTCTATAGCCAGAGGTCTCAGGGCAGTTCACAGAAAAGATCACAACACAAATAATCAGAATAAAAACAACAACCCAAGAACACATACACATGCCCGAAAAGAGCCTCATTTTAAAAGGGAACAGGATGTCCAACAGATCAACCAAAGGCCTGGTTAAAAAGGAACGTTTTTGTCTGGCGCCTAAAGGTGTACAATGAAGGCGCCAGTCGAACTTCCCTAGGGAGAGCATTCTGTAGATTAGGAGCCACTGCAGAGAAGGCTCTGTTCTTGTGTTGCCACCCTCCGGACCTCTTGAGGAGGAGGCACACAAAGGAGGGCCTCAGAAGGTGATCTCAGGGTCTTTGTAGGTTCATATGGAAAGAGGCAGTCCTTGAGGTATTGCGCTCCTGAGCTGTTTAAGGCTTTATAGGTCAAAACTAGCACTTTTAACTGGGCCCGGAACCTAATAGGTGGCCAGCGCAGTTGGACCAGAATTGGTATAATATGCTCAAACCGTCTTGCTCCGGTGAGCAACCTGACCGCTGAATTCTACACCAGCTGAAGTATCCGAACTGTCTTTTCTCCCCCCAAGCCACCCATGCTGATTGGGACTAATGGATGAACAAAATCTTGGGGGGGGGGACAGGCTGGCAAAGGGCCCACATTCCAAAGGAGCAAAAAAGACTTTTAATGTATGTGACGACAGTCGCACGGATGTTATTAGCCCAGAGATGGAAGGAAGGCAAAGTCCCTACCGGAGAAGAATGGCAAACTAAGCTGTTAGACTATGCTGAAATGGCAAAACTGACCAGAAAGCTCAGGAATCAAGACCAATGCTTTAACAAAGAATGGGGGGGGGATTACAATATATCTGGGAGACCGCTGTAAGCAGATGAAAACATTAGCAGGATTGCAATAACACCGATACTATGGACAAATGGAGTGAAATGGATTCTGGAACAATATGCAATTGGAAAAGTTGACAACTGGACCCATGGAGGGGAAGGTCCAGAGATTGGGAGAACTCCCTAAATATGGATATGTGTTTTGTATTGTTATAGTCTTACACTTGTAAAATCAAGCGATAAAGGGATGCAGCAGCCCCTACCATAGATCTTTCCGTTGATGCAGCACTTGTTAAAGACCATGATGTTCTGGGTGAGGGTCCCCGTCTTGTCGGAGAAGATGTACTTGATCTGCCCCAGCTCCTCGTTGAGGGTGGTGGTCCGGGCCTGGGCAGGGGTGTCACTAAGGGGGTAGTACATCTTGCGGTCCCACTCAATGTAGAAGCTGTTGCCCAAGCGGATTATCTCTACGCTGAACGAGAGGAAGACAAGGAATGGGCTGGAGTCCTTGGCAGGAAGTAGCAACGCCGCACATGCCCTGTCCGTACGGCGATGGAGCGCCGGCGGAGGCAAACCGCGTGCCTTGTCACCCCTGGAGGCGTGGCACCGGGAGCACACCGCCCCCCCCGTTGCTACGCCACTGGACACACACACACACACACACACACACCCCGGTGGAAAATGGGCCGTTTGGGGGCTGGCACAGGGCACGTGCCTCCCCCCTCCCCGCTTACCTGACATAGAGGGAGATGGGCACCAACGTGTTGAGGATGATGACGTAGGACCAGAACATGAGGAAGGCGGAATAGAAGGCCGAGTGGACGTCGTGCGCCCAGGGCAAGTAGACCTGGAAGGCAGAGCCCCTCTTGTACTCCCAGATGCTGTTGCCAATGGCCAGAACGGAGCACATGGCGGCCAGAAGAACAAAGATCTGCAAGAAGAAGGGGGAGGGCAGAAAGCAGGAGAACATCTATATCGCACAGTATAGACACAGAGTTTATGTAAAAGAACATGGTCAAAAGATCAATCCGTTGGCAGGTTTTGATTGAGCTTCGGTGTGCAAATAGGATAATTCTATAAAATAAAATTTATAGTAAGTCAAACAATATGGAGAAAGAAAAGTTTAAGCGTGTATTTAAGGAACTTGCAACGGGAAGATTGGAGGTCTTGACATATTTACACTTCTTCAGATACACTGAAACAGAAGTCACCAGACCCTTAAATATAGTGGGGGAGTGGGGAGGGGTATTACTCAGAAGGGTGGTGGGAATGGGTGATAGGCTGATAAGTGTGGAAAACCTGTTGACGACTCTAAACGGCTGCAGTTAGTCTTGCAGGGAAAGGCAAGGGGTGAGATGGCTAAAGATAGCTTTGTTATGTATAATGAGATAAGAATCCAATGTCTTTGTTCAGACCAGGTTTCTCCATGGTTTTAAGTTTGGTGATTAGTTGCAATTCAGCCACTTCTCTTTCCAGTCTATTTCTGAAATTTCTTTGTAGTAAGACAGCTACTTTAAGATCTTTTATAGAATGTCCTGGGAGATTGAAGTGTTCTCCTACTGGTTTCTCTGTCTTGTGATTCCTGATATCAGATTTATGTCCATTTATCCTTTGGTGTAGGGTTTGGCCTGTTTGCCCAATATAGAGAGCTGAAGGGCCACATAAACCCGGATAACACCATTACTGGTCCGAACAACACCAAACATACCATCTCAGGACTATTTAATTGCTCATCTTCCAACATTGTGTATGCAATCCAATGCCAACAGTGCCCTTCAGCTCTCTATATACAAATAAATTTCAGAAATAGAAATTTAGCCATCTCACCCCTTGCCTTTCCCTGCAAGACTAATTGCAGCCATTAAGAGTCGTCAACAGGTTTTCCACACCTATCAGCTGATCACTCATTCCCACCACCCTTCTGAGTAATACCCCTCCCCACTCCCTCACTATATTTAAGGATCTGGTGACTTCTGTTTCAGTGTATCTGAAGAAGTGTGCATGCACACGAAAGCTCATGCCAAGAACAAACTCAGTTGGTCTCTAAGGTGCTACTGGAAAGAATTTTCTATTTTGTTTCGACTATGGCAGACCAACATGGCTACCCACCTGTAACTTGACATATTTAATCACAAATGGATGTACAAAGCAAGTACTGTATTAGCTAAAGAACGAATGATCGTTTATTTTTTATTTCTCATTTTGCCTATAATATCTATTGTACACTTTGGTTATAAAGTTTTCAACCAATAAAGTATTCAAAATAAAAAAATGAAGCAGAAGAACATCGGCAGAGCCTCCTGGATCAGGCCAAGGGCCCATCTTGTTAGAAGCTGCCCAGAGTGTTGTTGTTGTTGTTGTTGTTGTTGTTGTTGTTGTTAATAATAATAATAATAATAATAATAATAATAATAATAATAATAATAATAATAATGGCTAGTAGGCACTGACAGCCTTCTCCTCCATGAATCTGGGTTGCCATACTTTGAAGAGCAAAAAGGAGGACACATTTGCCAACTTTTAACTACGCATCGCTATGATGACTCTACCCATGAAAAAGAGGATGTGTCCTGGGGGGGGGGAGGACACATGGCCATCGCCCCCCCCTGCAGCAGAGAGTTCCATAGTTTTACCTATGGGCAACTCATCAGGCAGGGAACACCTCTGGTGGTAACTCACTGCTCATGCCATTACAAATAAATAAAAAATTGTCCAGTAGCACCTTAGAGACCAACTAAGTTTGTTCTGGGTATAAGCTTTCGTGTGCATGCACACTTATTCAGATACCATGAAAGCTTATACCCAGAACAAACATAGTTAGTCTCTAAGGTGCTACTGGGCAATTTTTAATTTTTTAAAATTTATTTCGACTGCGTCAGACCAACACGGCTACCTACCTGCCATTACAGATAGCACAGATACAGGAATGGGCCTGTGGGCACTTAAGAACCTAAGAATAGCTTTCTCCATGAGGCCACTGGCACATCTAGTCACAGAATCATAGACTCATAGAATTGTAGAGCTGGAAGGGACCCCAGGAGGTCATCCAGTCCAACCCACTGTAAGGCAGGAATCTCAGCTAAAGCATCCCTGACAGATGGCCACCCAACCTCGGCTTAAAAACTTCCATGGAAGGAGAGACCTCCATCAATAGTGGAGGCAGAGCAGAGCCATCCTGGCTAGGAGCCCACAAGAGCCCTCCCCTCCCTTAGGAGGCACTGATTCTCATTCCTGGACAAAGGATGGACAACAAGCCCCAGGGGAAGTTTGCTGGTCCTGCAGATTCTTAGCTACTTCATCTGGTTGCTATTGGTCTGTTAAGATAGCTATTCCACGATATGGCATTTTGTACACTGAAAGAAAATCATATGAAAATGATGTACCGGTGGTATTCGACTCCTAGCAAGTTAGCAAAAATGTATAGGACAAGTACAAATATCTGCTGGAAATGCAAAGAAAAAGAAGGTATCTTTTATCATATGTGGTGCACGTGTAAGGTAATAAAAGCTTTCTGGGAGATGATATATAATGAAATGGAAAAAAATGGATTTTTATAACCTTGTGTTTGTAAAATTGAATAAAAATGATTTCCAAAAAAAGATAGCTAATCCATGAAATAACACCCCCCCCCAAATGCCAGTAAATTCCACCAATAAATTTCCAACCCCACTCCCTAAATCTACCATCTACTGATGTGAGGAACTTTAGTTGCTGCCTGGTCCTTGCAAAGCAGGAGGGAAGAAATAATTTATTTCTGAGTCTCTTATGAATAAAGTCCACGCACCCCCCCTCCTTGCTGCTATTCTCATGCCCCCTCCCCCTCCCTCCCTGCTCAGCTGGAATGACAAGAGATGGAGCGAAGGCGCCGTTCGCACTCACCACCAGCACCAAGAAGTTCATCAGGCGATCAATGCTTGTCCTTTTGAACGTGGTTCTTCCGCTGTTCTGCATCAACTTGGTGTCTGGCCCTGGCAGTTCAAACAAAAGTCTGGTTCTTTTCGTTGGATTTTGATTTCCAGATCAAAGCACCTCGTGGGAGGCACAAGACCCATCAGTGGATTTGAGGGAAGGCAAAGGCAGGCGGCCTTTTGCCCGAAGGAGAAGCAGAGACACCTGCGAGAGTCGGCCCCCTTTCAGGATGCAGAAGGGCCAGAGGGACCCCTCTGCACAAAGCCACCGTGTGGGATCTGCTCTGGGCATCCTGGGCCCTTGTGGGAGAGGCAGGTGCAGAGTCGGATGGGACCCTGAGGTTCATCTAGTCCAGGAGGAGGAGGAGTGTAGCTTGGATTTGATATCCCGCTTCACAGAAGTGTGACTAGCCCAAGGTCACCCAGCAGCTGCATGTGGAGGAGCGGGGAGGCGAACCCGGTTCACCAGATTACAAGTCCACTACACCACACCCCTGCAATGCAGGAATCTAGGGAAGGAAGGAGCTTGGCAGCCCCACAAGCAGTGCTGGATTTACGTATAAACTAAACAAACTACAGCTTAGGGCCCCACTCTCTTTGGGGGGGGGCAAAAAAAATAAAGAAAAATAAACTGGATATACATTTCCAAAATATAACATAAAAAAAACAAATAAAATAAAACCTACATACAGCAACAGTGTTTTGTGTTGTGTATGGACCTATGAGGCCCATAAATTGCCATATAGCATATATTCAACACAAAAAAACAGAGACAATTTGTTGTTGACAGAGGACAGCTGGACATAGAAAGGGCCCCATTATCTTCAGGAGCTGAGGGCCTCACCAAACATAGATCCAGCCCTGCCCACAAGTAAGCTTCCCCCCCCCCCAAGCCTACAAGCCGTGGGCAAAAGACCCCTTTCGAGAGCTAGGGCTCCCCAGGCCCAATCCCAGCGAGAGGGTCTTTTACATGGTCACACCAGAAAAGTTTGGCCCCTTCCTCCTGCTTCTCTCGCCTTCCTGCTCTTACCTGCGAAGATGACCAGTCCGAAGCACCAGTCCGTGTTGCGGATGGTGCAGCCCCTCAGCAGCATCTTCTCGTTGTCCAGGGCGTACTTCTCCCCCTTGAAGAGGAGGGTCCCCATAAACTTGTCCAGCTTGTTGTTTGGCGCTTCACACTTGATCTCGCCTGCAGGCAAAGAACAGGCGATCTGAGTTGGCCCCTTCCGCCGCTTGCTGGAGTCCCAGGCTGATCCTGGAGATCTGGGTGGACACCAGATCTACAGCCCTTTCTGTTGGGATGGAGGCAAACAAAGGAGCAGAGGAGCTCGCAGCAGGGTGCAGGAGGGCCTCCCCCCTTTTCACTCCTGAGGGTCAGCAATGAGCTTCATAGCCAGGCAGAGATTTGAACTCGGGCCTCGGTGGTCCACCTCCAGCACTCTCTCTGATGCGTTTCCTCTTCTCCCCATTAGAAACAGCAGCTGCCCAGAAGGCACTCAGGTGAGCTCAGATGCTCTTTGCCCTCTCACAGCAAATAGCTGTCATTCCCGCAGAAGGCTGGGCTAGATGACCCTCGGGGGTCTCTTCCAACGCTGCAGAGCTAGGAATCTATGCAGCTCTGCCTGCTCACAGTATCAGCATCAGGAGAGCAAAGGCTCTGAGGCCCAGGACCACCACCCCACACTCCACCATGGGACAAGGGCGTGTGTGTCTTTAGCCTAAGGTTACCAGATTTCTTTCAGTGAATCCAGGGACACTTCATTGAAGTGAGTTGGAATGATAGGATTTTGTCAGGGGACAGATTTGTAAATCTGGGGACTGTCCCCAGGAAACGGGGACGTCTGGTAACCTTACTTTAGCCACATGCCAGAAAGGAGGCTCTGTAAGAGTCCTCTCGGGTTCACACCAAACAGCAGCCCGGTGTGTGTGTGTGTGTGTGTGTGTGTGTGTGTGTGTCAGCATGGCAAGATCCAAACAAGGTGGCGTTTCTGCACCCCAGCCCCCACACCTTAGTAGCTCCCCACTTTTTCTGCAGCCCCTGTTTGCTGCATGGACAGCACAACATTCGCTCTGTCCAAGGGTGTGCAGGGCAGGGGGCTGGGTTGGAGACCCTCCTGGGAGGCAGCTGCAAAGCCACTCTCCACCTGCAAGGAAAGGGAGCCCAGCGCCTGCAGCTGCCGGCCGGCCGTCTCTTCAGCCCGGCCCCTCCTCTTGCACAGCTGACATACCCACCCTCCGAAGAACGCCAGATGGATGGGTGCAAGCCAGGCCAGAGGGCAGAGTGTGACTAGGACCCAGAGGGGTGAAGTGAAGCAGGAAAGGACTCGGAAGAGAAGCAAAGAGGGCAAAGATCTGCGAAGAGAAAGGGGGTGGGGGTGGGGGGAAGAAACAGGCAGAAAGCAACACAGAGTCCTCTTCTCCCCACCCCCACCCTGCGGACAAGCCAAGGCACCCATGCCAACGCCCGGCTTGGGTCCTGTGTGGGCACACATGACCAGGCGCCAGGTGCCACTCAGTGCAAGGCATCTCTGTGGGGAGACAGGGCAAACTTCTGCCCCCCCCCATGCCTGGCACGCAAAGTGCTCCACCATCCTGGGCAGCTTCCGCAGGGAACCCTCCTTTGGCTTTCTCCTAGTGGGGCAGCAATAGACCTGCTGGCACCTTTGCAAAGCTAAGCAGGGTCCGGTATGGTTTCAAATTGGATGGGGCACCGCGTGTTGAGATTCCTGCGGTCACACGGGGCATTTACTGCAGAAGAGCCACACTTTTCTTCACTCTTCCTGATCAAAACATCCCTCTCCTACACTTTCTCACCAGAGTTCAGGAAACCAGTTTTTCTTAAATGCACACAGAATGGAATAGCAGCACAATTTTCCCCAGGTGCAGTTGACCCATTGGGCATTGTAGCATTTCTGACCAGCTGTGACCTGTGTCAATTGCTCTACCCAGTTCCTTCTCTATGGTGTCTCTCCTCCTCCTCCTCCTCCAGGAATCAATTCTATCACTTTAACCCTGCATTTCCAAATATCATTGGCACAGAATACCACCGTTTATTTCCCACCCCCCTGCTGCCATGCCAGATTGCGCCAAAGGGGCAGAGGCCGTGGCTCAGGGGTAGAGCATCTCCTTTGCATGCAGAAAGCTCCTCCCGTCCAGGTGCTGCTAGGACCCTGCATCCCATCAGCCCCAGCCAGCAGGACTAATGGTTAGGGCTGAACGGAGTGGGATTCAGTTCCATCTGGAGGGACCCAGGCTCCCCAAACTGCTGGCTTCAGACAATCTGCAGAATGGTTCACGTTTTCTGGGTCGCTGCTGAGATCACCCAAGAGTCCAGGACTAAAATGGCCAAAGGGCTAATTTGACTTTCTGGTACAGGATCCCTGCAGCACAACAGCTTCAGACACACAAGGCAGATGGTGTAAGGAAGCTGAATGGCAGGTTGCTATCAGGGCAGAGGGGGGTGGACCTCAGTGTGGAGGGTGCCTCCTTTCAAGTCGGCCTTGGCAGAAGAGGCGGCACTCAAAATAGGGCAAAAATGGCACCTCACACGCCTGTACGGGTAGCCCATTATAGCTCCGCCTGCGCACCAAACGGCTGGAGGGGGCGCAGAATGCTGTGGGGTGGCCATGTGGGAAAGTGGCTCGGTTCTGCAAAGAAGAATTTGTCCAATTGCTGGACAAAATGCCCGGAGCTGGCTCTCCCCAGTCTTTTCACGGGAGACAAATTAACTTGCAGCTCAAAACTCTAGTTAGTTCTCTTTCTGCTTGTAGCCAGGCTGATAATAACAAGATACTGGAAGAACCTAGGGCTAATAATAATACAGTAATAATAATAATAATAATAATAATAATAATAATAATAATAATAATAATAATTTCTACCCCGAGCCACTCTGGGCAGCTTCCAACAAAAGGTGAAAAATACATTAAAACATCAGTCATTAAAAACTGCCTTCAGATGTCTTCTAAACGTCAGATTGTTGTTTATTTCTTTGACATCTGATGGGAGGGCGTTCCACAGGGCAGGCACCACTACCGAGAAGGCCCTCTGCTGCTTCCCCCCAGGAAAAACTGTGCTTCAGCACTGAATTGGAACGAACATCAACTGGGTTTTCTCCAGATTGGCGTTTGCTCCCATTTAAAGAGGCAAAACAGCTCAGACCTCTGGCTAGAAGGCACAGGGCAGGAGGAAAACTGCCCGGATCCGTGCTTTTTAGCAATGGAGGGGCTTCTCTGGTAATTGGAACAATAAAATATGTCAAATAAAACTTATGGAAGAATTAAAGGATAAAATAAAATTGGCACAAAGCTTGAAGCACAAAGACGCCCTTGTAACTGACTGGCACAGCTATGTGCATGGCTAAAATGGAGGCAGAGCCCCCCCCCCCATTATAAAACTGCCTGCTTCATTGAAACTGTTCATTGCCTTCTCTATAGATAGATGTCTGGGAGAATAGCTTATTATGTTGCTGGGATGTTATTTTGTACACATTGTCCAGGTACCAGCTTCCGGGGTCAGGTGGGATATGTCATTATTTATCTGTATGATGTTATGTGCTGAAATAATTTTTTTAATATATATTGAAAAATGGTTGGTGGGCTAATCTGACCTTCTGGCACAACCCCCACAGCTTCAGGCAACTGTGTGCTGGAGAGAGTGTCCCCTCCAAGGGCAGAAAGTGACCTGTGTTTCTCTGCCTCAAAGCATTCAGGGTCAAGAAGGAAGAGCTGCCTCCACCCCAGAATATTGCTTCCTCTCCACTTCCCCAAATAGCACCAGAAAACCAAAGCGATAAAAACAGATGCAACGGGTCGTCCACCCCATCCCACCCCACCCCACCCTGGCCTCACACCCGTTGTTTATTCCCAGACTCCGGGGGAAAATGTGGCCTCTGCAAATCACTCGCGTAATAATGTTTAAGCCTTGGACAGGGAACAGAGGGGTCAAGCCAGCAGCCCAGCAATGAGAGGGGGGAACTCTGGGCAGTGGCCCAAAGAACCACCACGTCCAAGGGATTTTGTTGTGGTTAAAATGCCTGCCAAAGGGACATTTAAAAAACCCAACAACTACTGAGCAAAGACTTTGAAATATCCCTGGGAACCTCCAGGACCCAGAAGACGGAGGGATCTGCACCAGAAATTGATCTTTTTTTCTGGCATGTGAACATGCAAACTGCCTTAGGCCAAGAAAGGCCACCTGTCACCCGTGCCCAGCGCTACACCTTCTCCTGTCCAGATCCCAGCAGCCCTTTGGTGGCTCCATCCCTGCGCAGTTCCTGCCAAGGACTGAACCGGGGACCTCGCACAGGGCAGTTGCCTCGTCCTGGGATGAGCCCCCCCCCCAACAACATGGGCCTCCCTGCCCCACCCTAACACCTTTTTTGCTCTGCAGAGCAAGGCTGAGCTGCAAGAGTTGCTTTTCCCTTCCTCATCTTTAGGCTCTGAGATCCGCAGGGCAGCAAAGCTCCCCAAAATCTGAGCTGTCCAACGCCAGGTCCCCTGGCCCAAAATCCACTCAACTCAAAGCACGGCCTGGCTTCTCGGAAAGCTCACCTGCCATGTCTCTGCAAAAACCCCGCTTGTTGATCAATGTTAGGGGAAATGTGTGGAGAGATCATTCCACTTGGCAAGTAGAAATGTTTGTGTGGACAGAATGGGGGCTGGACTAGATGCCCCCTTGGTCCTCTTCAAACTCTACAATCCAATGATTTGAGGAAAGTCAAAAGGTGAGTCAGCCAGCGCTGAGCAGGTGGAGGAGAAGTGAGAGCCAAGGAGGAGAAGGAGAAGAAGAAGAGTTTGGATTTGATATCCCGCTTTATCACTACCCGAAGGAGTCTCCAAGCGGCTCACATTCTCCTTTCCCTTCCTCCCCCACAACAAACACTCTGTGAGGTGAGTGGGGCTGAGACTTCAAAGAAGTGTGACTAGCCCAAGGTCACCCAGCAGCTGCATGTAGAGGAGCGGGGAAGCGAACCCCGTTCACCAGATTATGAGTCTACCGCTCTTAACCACTACACCACACTGGAGGAGGAAGAGGACCCACCAGCCACGAAGACCAAAAGTGCTTGGCCCAGCTGTTCTCAGGATCACGAGGACATCAAGAGACCCCAGAGGAGGCTGTGAGGTGGGGGGGGGGAGAGAAGGAGACCTCACCCCCCTGTAGAGCACGCAGGAGCCAAACCAATGGATTCAAAGGACGAGAAGGGAGATTCTGACTCGACATCAGGAAGAGCTTTTTGAGGGTGAGAGCTGTTCAGGAGTGCAGAAGGGAGGTGGTGGACTCTCCTTCCTTGGAGGTTTCTCAGCAGAGGCTGGAGGGCCACCCTGTCCTGGGTGTTTGAGCTGAGATTTCTGTATCGCAGAGGGATGGAGGAGGTGACCATGACCTCTGAAGGTGGTGGGCTCTTTTCCATTTTGTTGGAAGGTTTTGGATTACTCAGACTATGGAACTTGCTCCTGCCGGAGGCAGGGGCGGCACCAACCTAGGCCAATGCACGGAGGAGGAGGAGGAGGAGGAGGAGGAGGAGGAGGAGGAGGAGGAGGAGAGGGCTATCAAAGGCCACTAGACACAATGGCTCTACTCTGTCTCCACAGTCAGCAATACTTTTGAACCCCAGATGCTGGAAACCCCAGGAGGGGAGAGTTGCTCTTGCGTTCGGATCCTGCTTGCAGGTTTCCCAGGAGAGGCATCTGCTCTGCCAATGTGAGAACAGGAGGCTGGACTGGATGGGCGCTGGTCTGATCCAGCAGATGCTCTTCTTAGGTTCCTTGGAGGTTTTGAAGCAGAGGTTGGAGGGCCACCTGCCAGACGCTTCAACGGCAATTCCTGCATTATAAGGGGTCGAACTAGATGGCCCACGGGGTCCCTTCCAATTCTAGATGGATTCCCACTTCAACCGTGGGTTTAAGGTTGATTTGATTCCCCTTCTTATTCCTGGTGTAGATAGACTTGAATCACAGAATTGTAAAGTTGGAAGGGGTCCCGAGGGTCATCTAGCCCAACCCCCAGCAATGCAGGAATTCCCTGGTGGGGAGGGGACCATTTGTGGTGTGCCTCTGGTTCCAAAACATCTTGAGCTGGCCCTGAGCACCCCCCCCCATTGGCTAGAGTGTCAGGAGCCCCTCTCACCTGCAGCTCAGCTCCTGCCCCTCCCAGGGCTCCACAGCCCCCCTGCTTGTGGGGCTGCCCAGCTCCTCCCTCGTGCACTCACCATCGAAGTTGCTCAGTGCCTGCAGATCCTCTCCCAGCTCAGCCGTGACCGTCAAGGCCTGCTTCACTTTCAGGTTGGTTTCCCTGCAAGGACAAATTGCATCAGACACAAAACCACAAGGTGCAGCTTCTCCTTCTTTTGAGTTCCATTTTCTCCCTTATTTTATTCAAAGTTCAGAAAGTGCATAATTATATGTGCACTAAACATTGTGAGACGTAAATAAAAGAGAGAGAAAGAGAAAGAGAACCTGGGTAGATGGGGAAATAAAGGGGGGGGGACCCAAAACTCTCTACTTTACAAGGTTGTTATTTGTGCTTCACCAGATCTTAACCTATTACAGTATTTGTATGAGTGGATTCCAAATCTCATTAAATTTGTCCATGGCAAGCCTGCGTTTACGCGCAAGTTGTTCATATGTTGCGAGTTTGTACAGTCATACCTTGGGTTACAGACACTTCGGGTTGCGTGTTTTCGGGTTGCACACCGCGCCGAACCCAGAAGTACTGGAACGGGTTACTTCCAGGTTTTGGCGCTCGTGCATGTGCAGAAGCACTAAATCGCGCTTTGCGCATGCACAGAAGCGCAGAATTGCGACCCGCATGTACACAGATGCGGCGCTGCAGGTTGTGAATGCTGCAGGTTGCGAACGTGCCTCCCGCACGGATCAAGATCGCAACCCGAGCATCCACTGTTTAAGTCTTCGAATCATAGAAGGGAGCCACATTTTAATTTTCCTAATTCATCAGTATCAGTCTGGAGTTCCTGCAGCTGACTGGTGGGTCGTGCCTCCCCCAACACAGCCGCATCCTGCTCCTTGCAACGACGATCCTGCTTTGCACAATGGCTGCTGACTGCCAGCCATCATCCAGACAACCTTTTTATTGAGCACACATCCTGAATTTTTTGCACAAAGTTTGGACAGAAGTTAGTATCCAGTCCTTACTGATTTTTCGTTTGGCTTCATTTGCAGGGAGATTATGCAATAATGAGCATTCATTCCATTTTGCTCATTGGATGCTTGTACATTGCCCTAACAATCCTTCCTTCCTTCCATACTTTTCTTTTTTTTAAAGTTTGTATTTATACTTTTCAAGTTTATACATTTCATTAGTTTTATAATCAATTTAACACTGCAAAGTTTGACTTCCTTCCCCCCCTTCCTGCAGTTCCTTAAATTGATTTTTTAATATCTTCTGCATATCCAAATTCATTTAATTTGCTCAATTAATTATCTACTTTAAATATATACTCTTATGCAATGGCAGGTTATTACAACAATCCTGCCAATGTTTTTTATCTGTTTGCAATATATCTGTAAATATTCAATAAACCATTTCCATACTCTTATAAAAAGTTAGTTATCTTGATTTCTTATTCTTCCAGTAAGTTACAACATTTCTGCATATTCCATACGTTTCTGTATCCGTTCTTCCTTTGCTGGAACTTCTGCTTCTTTCCACTTTTGGGCAAGTAGCATTCTTACTGTTGTAGTAGCACACATAAATAAATTTCTATACAATTTAGGTAGTTCTATCCCTATAATTCCCCAAAGAAAAGCTTCTGGGTTTTGTTTTGTTTTTTACAAAAGTTATTTCAAACATCCCTTTCAATTCATTGTATATCATTTCCCAGTAAGCTTTAACCTTACCACAAGACATGTGGTAAAAAGAACCTTCTTTCTCTTTACATTTCCAACACTTGTTTGATTCCTTCCATACTTTTCAATGCATTTCCTTATCGCTTTCCTAACTGCAAAAAGTCCATTTATTTCTTGAGGTGGATTTGTTGTTCTGGGGCAGCAGAGCCAAACAGCACTACAGACCCTCAGCTCAGTTCCCCCAAAGACCCCTTCTTTGTGTTAGGGCTGTCATTGCATCAGCGGCAGCTCCTGGGAGCGACGGCACTCACCCATCCAGTTCGGTCGTCTCAATGTAGGTCAGGCTGTGGGGCTCACTGCTGGACAGCAACAGCACGTCTGCCTGGAGGGAAATAGCACCAAGAAGCAAGAGTGACAGGAGCCCCCGGCTCTTGGGGCAGAGCACAGCCTCCATCCATTCATCCTTTCAGAGCTTCCTGCCCTCAGGAAAAAGCTTCCGGATTCTGCAACTTATTTCATAGGGCAAATAGAGCCTCCTATAAACTGCGGAAGTCCCTCCCACAGGAGGCTGTGATGGCCCCCAAATTAGATGGCTTTTAAAAGGGGGCTGGACAAATTAATGGAGGATACAAATTCTATTGACGGCTACTAGCTAGGATGGCTCTGCTGTTCTCCACATTCAGAGCAGGGCCGTCTTACCCATAGGTGCTAGGGGTGTGGGGCACCCGGGCGCCAGGCTCTCAGGGACACCAGGCCAAGAGTTGAGTCCGGGGAAGAGCCCACCCATCGGTCGGAGCACCGCGATGGGCTCTTCTGCTGCGGGCGGCTCTGCGCTGCGAGTTCGGGGGTGACTGAGCCAGCGAGACGCTGAAGTGGCCGGTCGGCTCCGCTCTCCTGTGCGTCTGGGACTGGGCAACCTGGGCGGGGGTGCCGGGCGGATCTTTGCACCCTGGTGCTGCATATGCTTCAGACAGCCCTGATTCAGAGGCTTGATTCAAGGCTTCTGAATGCCAGGAGGTGAGAGTGCTCTGGTGCTCGGACCCTGACCTGGTTGGCCCCTGTGAGAGCAGGATGCTGGACAAGATGGGCCTCCTCTGGCCCTTTTTATGCCCTTACAGATGGCAAATTAATGGTTCTGATGAGCTGTTGCCACAGGCAGTTATTTTTTTCTACGAAAAATATTTAGGGTTACTAAATTTTCCTGCTCATATTGAAATAATGCCCCTCAATGGGGCCAAACTTAGATTCACAAAATGTTTAAGGGTATGGCTACCCCTGCGTCCCCCCAGGAAAAAAGCACTGGGCACAGGCAAGGACTGGAGAAAGGGCCTTCAGGGGTTGCTTGCATAATGTCCCAGGTCCAGTCTCCATCAGTTCCTGGTAGTCCAAGTAGCAGCAAGTGATGGGAAGGACTCAGGACTCAGCTATACAGCTGCTGCAAATAAAACAATATAAGTGTGTTCTAAGTGCAATAAACAATGTGACACTAGATGGCGATGGTGAGCCTTATGGAAAAGTCAATGTACTATATTCTTTAAAATGCTTTTCAGAAAAGAATTTTTAGAACTTTTAAAAATGTGTGTAGATTCCACCCCCCCTCTCTCTCTGGCAACCCTGCAGAGCTGTTGCTTCGCTGTTTCACAGGGCAGGGGTTTTTGGCACCCGACTTGGGAGGACAGAGTCCTTGAGCCAGAGGCGGTTCTGGGACTGTATCTCCAAAAGAGCCTTTGTGGGACCAGGGGGGGGGGCAGCTGGACCAGGCAGCAGCGCTCACCGTCACAAAGTTGTTGTTCTCCAACTTGATTATGTCCCCGACTTCGACATTCAGCCACAGATCATCCTTCAGGCTGGAAGAAAACCACACTTAATCAGAACACAGGCTGTGTGTGTGTGTGTGTGTGTGTGTGTGTGTGCAGATGTGGTTGTTTTATTATGATTATTTCATAACATTTCCACGATTGTAAAAAAAAAAAAAAGCAACCCTCGAAGTGGTTTACAACGAGAATAAAACAATAAAATTATCAGTAAAAGCACTAAAACATTGGGAAAAAATGTCATCTGTTTTATCCTGCCTCTTATATTAGCAAATTCTGAAAAGGCTATTTAGCATTTGATGGACTCTGAAGCTCTTAATTCTCCGCAATTTAAATTTCAAGGGGAGGTGGGATATCAGAGAAAATGTGTCGCATAAGCCGATTACGAATAAATCCATTGGAAAGAGAGAGGAAAGGTGAAGAAGAGACTAATGAGAAAAGAGACCCCACAGCGAGCCCTTCAGCCATGGGGTGGCTTGACAGACACACCCGCAAGCGAATCAAGCCGCTTTGGCCCCTTCCCCGGTGGCTTAAGGGGGGGGGTGCATGCTCTGCACCCCCATCCCCCCATCTCTGCCTTTGCTTCCTCTGCCTGGGGAAAGCCCCCCCCCCACCGTCACAGAGGGCGCCTAGACCTCCGCAGCAGAGCCCCCAGGATCCCTAAGTGGCCATGGCTGCTGCAGACAGCAGGGCACTATTGCTGCAAGCAAAGGCAAGGAAAGTCTGGCTCCATCCAGAAGGGAGCTGGACTCATCTGGCTTCCAGCCAAGCAAAGGAGCCTTTCTCAAAGGGCTTCTTGGGTCTGAGGTCCCAGCTCAGGGACTCAGGGACTTTTTTTTGGGGGGGAGAAGGAGCAACGGCATGGCTACCTCCCAAACACACTTTCCGTTGCTCTCGAACTCAAGTCTCTCGCCTAACCCACACTTCCACTTGTCCTAGAAAGATTGTGTCTGAGCCGTTTCGCCCTTGCCCCGCTCTTTTCCCAGGGAAAAGAAATAAACTCAGTGTAGAGCCATCTGTTTCCTTGTGTTTATTTCAATTCACAGTGAAAACAGTCCATCATCCTGTAGGAGTCGGTGTTGCCTCGGCCTGACCCCAGGCTATATATACTTTTCTGACCCCATCATTCACACGGAATAGGCTGATTCAAACTCCCCTCTTGGATTGGACAGCTCCTACGGGCCCATCAAGTTACTACATTCTACAATCCTACCTGCCTATTGTTCTGGGATCCAATCTCAAGACAGAACAGAAAACCTGTTCGTTAGTGCTAAATCAGAGCAAACGGAGAAAACCTGATTGGCCATTTGTTCCGATGGAGCGCTAAAGAGCAGTTTTCCCTGGGGGCAGGGAGGGAACTGTGGATGAGCTCTACGTTGCCCTGCAAAGATGGGGGTAGCCTGACGAGGCCGTCGCGAGGGGAGGGAGCCCTGCTCACCTGCCATTCATCAGCACCTTGACAGGACGGTTGTTGACTTGCTTGTCGTTTGCATGTCGATTCTGGAAAACATGGAAGGCAAAGATGGAACCTGGACTCAAAACCTGGAGTCAGAAGTTAGCCTCTCTCCCTCTGGCAGCGTATCCTAGACATCATTGTTGCCCCCTTATGTTTTTGCATATGATGGAGTGGCTGGGGCAACCTAGTCCGATGGGCAGGGTGGAAATAACAGAATTACAGTGGTACCTTGGTACTCAAATGCCTTGGTTCTCAAACACTGAAAACCCAGAAGTGTGTGTTCCGGTTTTCTAACGTTTTTTGGAAGCTGAACGTCCAACACGGCTGTCGGCTATTGTTTCCAGAGCACCTGCACCAATCAGAAGCTGTGCCTTGGTTTTCAAACATTTCGGAAGCAAACGGACTTCCGGAACAGATTAAGTTTGGCACTTTTGTTTTTGCTATTTATTTTGCGTTTTTGTTTTTGAGGCATTTTCGGTTAATTTGTTTTTGCGACTGTGTGGAACCCAGTTCAGCTAGTTGGCCTCCAGGTGGGCTGGCCTGGGAGCTCTCCTGAATCCTTGCAGCTTTTTGCCTTTCCGTTTCAGAGACGGGTGTTGGGATTTCCCAAGGGATTTGTTGACTTGGGCCAGGAGTCGCTTTGCAGGCCAGACCGTGGCTCTCCCCGCAGAGACCACGCTTGCCAAACAGCCCCTCCGGTGCCCCCTCCCGGTTCCACATCACGCTGACTGCTGAACGGCCAGACACTTCCAGGCCAGGAAGGCAACGCTTGGAGGCCCACCGGGGTGCTTGCTCCAAAGGGGGTCGGCCGCAGGGCAAGCTCTGGGCAGGAGGCGCCTGCAGGCTCAAAACTCTTACCACGTCGTCAATGGCGTCCTTTGCTGCCGACACGGCCAGCACCAAGATGAGGGGGACCACCGTGGTGAACCAGGAGAGGGAAGAAATCTCAGGGATGAGCTGCCGGGGGGGGGGGGGAGAACAGGCAGAGTCTGTCAGTTTGCATTTCTTAGTGCAGAAGGAATTGATCTGATGTGCAGAAATCTTTCCTATTCTACTTAATTCAAGAGGGTTCTGGAAGCTTCTCTGTGTGAAAGAAACAGGCAGAAGGTTCCTGATGTTTGGGTTATTCCTTCTGGGAAGCTGAGTACAGTTGGCTTAAACTGGTCCTGTTATCTATTTCAGTCAAGGTCATGTTGACTATAATAGTGAGGCCAGAAGGAGCCTGGGTTTCACTTTCACTTTCTGTCTCTCTTCCTTCTGTATGCTTAGTGTTAAGGTTTAGTCTTATTATACTGTAAGTTATTCTAAGTTTGGACATGGGTAGCGCTGTAGTCTAAACCACAGAGCCTAGGGCTTGCCGATTGGAAGGTCAGCAGTTCGAATCCCCGCGACAGGGTGAGCTCCCGTTGCTAGGTCCCACCTCCTGCTCACCTAGCAGTTCGAAAGCACATCAAAGTGAAAGCAGATAAATAGGTACCACTCTGGCGGGAAGGTAAACGGCGTTTCCGTGTGCTGCTCTGGTTTCGCCAGAAGTGGCTTAGTTATGCTGGCCACATGACCCGGAAGTTGTCTGCGGACAAACGCCGGCTCCCTCGGCCTATAGAGCGAAATGAGCGCCACAACCCCAGAGTCATCCGCTATTGGACCTAATGGTCAGGGGTCCTTTTACCTTACCTTTGTTGTAAGTTTAAGTTAAGTCTGCTGCAACTGGATTTCTTGCGGACAGGGCCAATCCTGAATATTTTGGATTTGTGACCATTATGCTCATTTGCCTTCAGTAGCAATAATGCTCTGCTGAATGCAATACAATTGCCTCTGGTCTACTTTTTGGGAATCCTGCAATGGGTTTCAGTTTTTACTCTGCTTACTATACATTGGAATCTGCTCTGGATTGAGTAGAATTCCATGACAGAGTCATCCTAGAATTGCAGAGCTGGAAGGGAGCTCCAGGGGTCATCGAATCCAACCCCCAGCCATGCAGGAATCACAGATCAATATTCCCTGACAGACGGCCATCCAAGGAGGTAGTGTCTGCCCCCTTTGGAGGGAGTCCATTTCACTGTCAAATGGCTCTATGTGTCCACTAAAAGGGTTGCCAGGTGGCTTTACCCTGCTTGCTTGCCCGGGGCTCAGCACACCACCTGCCAGGATTCAGAATGCGCCCCATCCCAAGGCAGCTGGCAGGGCTGAAGGAAGAGGGCACCAGGTTGGGGAAGGCTGCCTCCGGATGCGGAAGGGGAGCATCCCTGCAGCAAAATAGAGGGAATAGAGAGGAGGAGGAGCTGGGGAACGCCTACCTGCAGGATGAGGAGGAAGAGGAAGTAGGCATTGGCCACCCGCTGGAACTGCTCAAACAGGTTGAGAGGCAGGAAGGTGAAGACGTTGTACTTTGAGGTTTGGATGGAGTTTCTCTGTGGGAAGAAAAGGCGGTGATTGAGGCCAGGAGGGAAAGGGGCACCCGGTCCACTTCCCACCCCTTGGCAGCAGAAAAGGAGGGCACCACGCAGCAACCCTCCCCCCTCCTAAGGCAGACACCTAGTCCCAAGCTCACCCACCCACCTTGACCAGAGCCTGATCGACAAGGGTGCTGCAAAGAGGTCCTGACCCCACGGTTCCCAAACTCCCCCCCCATTCCATAAACTCATCCCCTGTGCACCATCGTAGCCTATCAAAAGCATTTTTCAGAACAGCAGCTTCCACGACCTACTCAGATAGTTAACAATGCAATAAAATTCAAAAGAGTAGAGAAAGGGGAAAGAAGCAGTGATCAGTTGCACATTCATTCAAAATCCCACTAAAACCATTTGGTTTAATTATTGCAACAAAAGTATCAAGCTCGATCCAGTGCTACCAGCTTTGCAAAGTCTCGTCATCATTTACACCTGCGCCACCCTCCCTGCCACCTCCTCGACTCTTAGCGCCCCCTAGGTAATCCTCCAACCCCTGGCGTGGTACCACACACATTGGGAGCCACTGGCAGTGGGGGTGGGGGGAAGCAGGAGGAACCGAGGAGAATTCTGCTAGACACCACAAAGGGTGGGGGGGGGAATGGGGGGCAGGTTCTCCATTTCATCCCCACAAGCAATGAATGGAGAAAGTGAGTCGGCAGAAGCCCCGCACTGTCCCTGGCCTTTGCCCCCACCCCAAGTGATTCCTTGTTGCCTCAGGAGAAACAGTCTTCTTAAGCTAACATGACATACAAAGATCCGGTGTCAGGCTTCAGGGACTCGGCTTCCTCCCCCACCCCCCTTTGGCAGTAGATAAGCAGAACAAAGCGAAAGGAGTCTCTTACCAGTTAGAAATTTTAATGATCATAGCGAGAGAACAAAGAATCCATTTCTAGGAATGAAGGTGCTCCCCCCCACTCCCACGTCACATCTGCGTCTTGCAACCTGATCTTGCAACCACTTTGCTTTCTGTGCTGCCACCTGTACCTGCTCTCCTTGACCTGGGGCTGAGTGGATGGACACTTTTCAGCGAAAGGGAGACTGTTAACTCCCTCTCCTAGTTGTTCCCCACCCAGTATTTCCCAGCTTCTGCCTTCTGAGCTATGCCCCTCTGCAAACCACTGTTCCAAATCTATACTGTCCTGCTGCTGCTGGGAAGAGGGGGAGGCTCCCACCATTCCTCCTCAGTGCAGCCCTCCTCAGCACGGTCCCTGACACCTGGTGGCTCAGAAGAGGGTGCGAGGAATCCAGGGCCCCCCAGACGGAGGCAGAGAGAATGGGGGCCTCGCTTTCAGATCCAACCAAGTCAAGCGCCAACAACCATGTTTCCTTCTTGGCCCCATGAAGGTGCAAAAAGAGAACCCCTCGTCACTTTACAGGGAGTTGCTTTTTCGGAAGCTCAACCCACCTCCAGAGGCACTTCAGCAGTTCCATTTAGACGCTTCCTGGGAGTTAAATGTCCCATCTCTGCTCTCCGCATGGAAGCGCCTCCTAATCTCCTGATCTGGGAAGGTGCACCGAACACTCACAGAACCTCAAGACTGGACCAGTGGGACGCAGCACCAGCCAGGGGCAGCTCAGGATGCAGCAGAGAGAGGGCCAGGTGTGGCTAGTCAGGAAAACGAGCTCCGCTGTCATATAGAAGCATAGAATTGTAGAGTTGGAAGGGACCCCCAGGGGCCATCTAGTCCCACCTCCTGCAATGCAGGAATCGCAGCAAAAGCATCCCTGACAAACCGCCATCCAACCAACCGCTGCTTTAAAACTTCCAGTGAAGGAGAGTCTACCACCTTCCGAGGGAGGCCAAATGGATGTTCTTGCTAATGTTAAGTCAGAATCTCCTTTCTTGAGCTTTGAATTGGTTTGGGTCCTCCCCTCTGGAGCAGGTGAGAACAAGCTTGCCCCTGAGATGTTTGAAGATGTCTCTCATATCACTTTTCAGTCTCCTGTTTTCCAGGCTAAATATCCCCAGCTCCCTCAACCGCTCCTCATAAGGCTGGGTTTCCAAACTCTTGATCATCTTGGTCTCCGTCCTCTGCACCTCTTCCAACTTGTCAGTATCCTTCTTTTTAAAACTTAAATCCTGTGGCATCCAGGACCGGATGGCAAAGGAGGGCCCCAATCCCAAGCTTGTTAGCTGAACTGAGCCAAATCCAGCAGCTCTGGAGGAAGGCTCAGCTCACACACACAGTTCTGCAAAGTTTCTGAATGTTCTCCCGGATACATAGACAGGATGCAGGATTAATGCTTGCAAAAATGTGGAGACACATTTCTAGAGTGCCACTAGACACAGAAATGCTCGTGCAAACTCTTTCACACGCAGGGTGATGCTGAACGGGGGGCTTAGTTTGTGCCACCAAGTTAGGCTGCAAGAGAGCTTCCTAAATTTGGGGGGGGTGCCCCAGAGAGCAGCTGTGCTGGCTCAGCACCCCCTGCTCTTGCCGCCTTTGGGGATTCGGTCATTAGGAGACGGTGGAGCTAATCATCCAACTTTGCAAGGATTGCAGCGCAGAACACTGCCTCCACCTCCTTTGGAAGAGTTTTGGGTCCTCCTGCTGTGCTTAACAGGCACGTCTGTCTGTCTGACTGTGGCAGAGGGAAGATGAGCGGGTGATTAGCACTCGGCACATGCTCATCATTAAGCACCTTCCGTGCTGTGCTTGCCGTAATCCTCCCCCATATGATTGCTGCCATTGCGTGAAATTGCAACAAAAACATTCCCTTCCCAAGCACCATAGAATTGTAGAGTTGGAAGGGACCCCCGGGGGCCATCTAGTCCAACCCCCTGCAATGCAGGAGACTCAGCTGAAGCCTCCCTGACAGATGGCCTTCCAATCTCTGCTTAGAAACCTCCAAGGAAGGAGAGTCCACCATCTTCCATCCTGAAGTCAAACAGCTCTCGCCATCTGAAAGTTCTTCCTGATACTTAGTCAGACTCTCCTTTCTTGTAACTTGAAGCCATGGGTTCGAGTCCTACCCTTCAGAGCAGCAGAAAACAAGCTTGCTCCCTCTTCCGTGTGACAGCCCTTGAGATATCGAAAGATAGCGGATATCAGCCTTCTCTTCTCCAGGCCAAGCATTCCCAGCTCCTCCAACCATCTCTCAGAAAGCTTGGCTTCCAGACTCTGCCCTTGCTGACCCTGACGGGGAGGCCAGTGAGAGGGGCACGGAAAGGCATCTCATTCCCCTCTGGGTGAACTGGCAGGCAGAGGCTGCAGCCCTGCTTCCCTGCCACGTTAGCTGTGGTATGCCAGCTCGCAGCTGGCGGGGGCACCCTGCTTGGGGCTCAAGACAAGCAGCCGCACCTGGCCTGGACTTGCAGAAGCTTCCTCCATTTCTCTTGCTGCACAGGACCACATCCATCAGTGAGCCTTGGTAGGAGGCCCTTCCTCATGTCATAGAACCATACAACTGCAGGGTTGGAAGGGAGCACCAACGGTCATCTAGTCCAACCCCCCGCAACGCAGGAATCGCAGCAAGAGAATCTCCAATAGGCGTTCATCCAAACTCTGTTTAGAATGTCCTTTCTTGTCATTTGAATCCCCCATCCAAGGATGGGCGACTGAATTCTTCCCATGCCGCCAAAGTCCATGGCTGCAAAAGGCAGGACTCTTAAGAGCAATCAAGGTGCCCAAGGGACAAGATCTATGCCTGGGATCTGCTTAGGATAGATCAGGCCGTGGGTTCTGGTCATGACAGCTTTAGTGGAGCTTCCATGTTCAGAGGCAGTCTACCTCTGGAAACCTGTGGCTGGGGGGAATCGGCATGGGAGGGTCATGGCCTTGCTGCCCTGCTCTCCATTGGGGCACCCTCTCGGCCACCGCAGGAAAGATGCTCCTTCCCTGGCCTGAGTCACTGCAGGAGTCTCCTGGCACCCTGAGCTCTTCTGCCTTGGCCCAGTTGCCTGCTTGCCAACCTTGATGCTTGCATCATAGTGCAGTTGGTTAGGGCAAGGTGCTGCTGATAACACCAAGGCGGCAGGTTCAACCCCCATATGAGGCAGCTGCATGTTCCTGCATTGCAGGGGGTTGGACTGGATAACCCTCGGGGTCCCTTCCATCTCTACCATTCTGTGACCTGGTCCTTCTCCAGGGGCATCACATGGGAAGTGCTCAGTGGCCAAGCCAGGATCCCCAGCACCAGAGCAGGCAGTCAAGGCGGGGCCAGCCAATCTGAGCTGCGGCTGCTGTGCCCTTAAGTGCTTTCTGTGCCCCCAGGAGAGGCGCCCGGTTCTCTTTCCTCCACCCCAGGCAGCTGGGCTGGTTGACAGCCAAGGCCAGGCTGCCGGCCAGCCCATTTCCTCCTCAAAGTCATTTGCTCTCCTCCTCAGCCTGGCCGCCTCCACCAGACACGCAAGCTGTCCAGACAGGCAGCCCCCACCAATTGTTCTGCTCCCAGCCCCCCTTAACCTCGGAGGAGCTTCTGGGAAGTTGTCTGCGGAAAAGGGGAAAGGGCTGGTCAGCAGAGGAGGAAGCAGGCCATGCAGGGCCCTGGACTCTCTCTCGGCCCCGGGGTCCACCCCCTTGACCAACGGGCTCTAGTGGGAGGACAATCACAGAATCCTAGAATTGTGGAGTTGCAAGGGATCCCCCAAATGTCATCTAGTCCAACCCCCTGCAAGGCAGGAGCCACAGCTCAAGAATCTCTGACAGGTGGCCAGCCAAGCTCTGCTTTAAAAGACTGCAGATGCCACCTGCTCAGAGATACGCCCGTCTTCAGCAGATAGGAGACCCTTCCAGAAAGCAGCTTTTGCTCCCAAAATAGCTCACATCAGTACATGCCCCAAAGCGGCCCCTTCTTTTCTCCAAGAGAGCCTCTCTCCCTCCGTGGTGTAGGGGGGGGGCGAAGGGGGCGGTACGCCCCAAGTACCACCCTGGAGAGGGTGAAACTCTGGGTGCCCCTCCCTGGCTCGCCTCCGCCCAGACGGGCTTACTCAGGGCTCTCCTGCCGGCAGTGCACCACTACGGAGTGCTGTGCACCACTGGCGGGCCCCGAGCAAGCCCGTCCGGGGCTTGCCTGCCAGCCGCATGCCACTCCCAGTGCGCCACCAGCGGGCCCTGAACAAGCCACGGAGCGAGGCTGCCCCGCCCAGTGCTCGCCCGCTGCTGGCGCTCCGCTCCCAGAATGCCAGTGCAGCGTGCGTGCTGGGAGTGAAACCATGCCCCCAGGTGCTTCCAGGTTTGCCGCCCCGGATAGCCAGGTGGCTTCCTCTGCCCCTGCTCTCCCTCCAACTTCCTTCTCTGCCACGCTCACTGCTCTAATAGTTCTGCATTTGGTTGCCCCCTTTCTTCTGGAAGATTAAAAGCTGTCTTGTTCCAGGTCAGAGCTCTGACCCATCGTATGCCAGGGTTGGGCCTAGCAGGATGCAACCCACAATCGGTACAGGGCAGAACGGCAAGTGCAGATACGCAGAGACAAAGAGAGAGAGAGAGCAAAACAAGGGGGGAGAGGGACCGGGTTTCCCTCCTCCTCCACCTAGCTAAGGAGATCTGTGGGCAAAGTTGGCCTTCTTCACCAGCCCTCGTGGATGGTGGCCTTGGGCGCCACTGGGCAGAAAGGTGGGGCACAAATCTAACAACTGCACATGCATTCAAAGGTGGACCAAAGTGCAGGCAGGCAGCTGGATGGAGCCCATTTCACTGGGAAGCCGGTCCAGAACATGGATGCCCCTCCAAATGGCACCTGGGATGCAAATCCCAAACTGATCCCAGCTCCTGATCCCTCAAGGGACTCAGGTGTGCGTCTCCTGATCTGGATCAGGGTGCCTGGCTCCAGAGACCATGCCTGGACATGGGCCAGCCTTGGACAGAGGAGTCCCCACGGAGCCGGCTCAGCAGATGGCTGCCCCCTAAGCTGCCCCTAAGAGGACTGGGCAAATTCACGGAGAGAAAGGCTCTCATTGTCAGAGGCATTATTCCCCCAAATGCCAGCTGCTGGGAGCTACTGGTGGCGGTGGGCAGAGAGCTCTGGTGCTCATGCCCTGCTTGTGGGCTTCTCACAGGCAATTTGGTTGGCAGCAGTGAAAACGGGATGCTGGGGCGAGATGGCTCTTTTGTGGCCTGATTCAGCAGGGCTCTTCTGAGGGTCTTGCGTTCTGTTCCCTCCTCCTCCTCCTCCTTCCAGGCCTGCAGTGTGATCCCACCTTCTTCCTGCCAGGCCTTTGCCCCCCTGGGCTGCTCACCCGTGTGGGGGCTCCTGTTCTCACTCAAGCCTTCCAGCACAACGGAGCAGCTTCAGGTGTCATTTAGCAGCAAGGAGTGGGAATCCACAGCGCTATTTTGGGAAGGGAGAGGAGGCTTGGCGGAGCTCAGGGCAACTGACAACGTGAGATTTGGAAAAGGTGGCGTGTGTTTGTGTGTATCCTCGGTGCAGGCTGTCAGGCTTCTTGGCTTCCTCCCTCTTGCCTCCTTCCTCCTCGCTCCTGAAGAGCCTTCTGCTCAGCCATTGCAGGAACAAAAAGGTACAGTCCTGGGACAGGTTCACATGGGAAGCTGAGGTTTCCCTGGCCCCGAGGCTCTGCGGCAGGAAAATGCCTCACGAGGCGGAAGGGGACTGGTTGGCCAGTATCTTCTACACCTGGAGCTTGGCTGGAAGTCACTCTGCATGAGCCGTGGGGTGAGCCATTGCCAGCATTGCAAGGGCTGTCCGTGGTGCACACCCAGAACACCCATCTGTGGGGCTCTTTGCTTCCACGGAGGGCTCACCCACACTTCTGCTTGTCCTGCACCTAGAAAGCACAAGTTCCAGCAGTTTTGCCTCTGCCCCACCACTTTCCCCCAGAAAATGCTCCACACACTTCAATGGTTTCCAAGACCCCATGGCCAGCTAATAATAATAATAATAATAATAATAATAATAATAATAATAATAATTTAGAGCCGCAGCAAAACAAACACACCCAGATGCCATCTGAGCGCCCAGACACTCCAGCTGGTCAGGCATCAGCCGCCCCCTGGGACGGGTCACCCAGGGAGCATCATGGCCAAGTGGGGAGATTTGAACCCTGGTCTCTCAGGTCCTAGTCCAGCTCTCTAACTGATGGTGTGCAAAACTCAGCCTGGCAACTCCAAGATTCTGCCCCCCCCCCGCTGGCAGAACAACCCCCCAGCTCTTGCTCTGTGACCATTTGGCCTGAGCTTGGCTAGAATATGCAGCTGCTGGCACCCAGTTACTTACGGCATATTCAAACTGGAGGTTGAAGGCTCGGTCATTGGCGCGAAGGTGTCTCTCATGCTCTGTGGAGGAGAGAGAAGAAGTTAGACAGAGGGAAGAAAGAGGAGGAGGAGGACAGAGGGACACAAAATGGGCCTTGGACACCGCTTGGAGATGCGCTCTATGTGGGGCTACCTTTGAAGGTGACCCGGAAACTGCAACTATTCCAGAATGCGGCAGCTCGACTGGAGACTAGGAGCAGCTGCCGAGACCACGTAACACCGGTCTTGAAAGACCTACATTGGCTCCCAGTACGTTTCTGAGAACAATTCAAAGTGTTGGTTTGGCTGAGGGGGATCCTACATTCAGGCAGGGGAGCCTTGGGGTGTGGGGGGAGGGAGGGAGGAGGCTTGGGAAGGAAGCTGCATGCCCGCCAGCCATATGGTTGGCGGGGCGCAGCTGGCAGGCGTGCAGGGAAAGGGGAGGCTGCCAGCAAAGCCGTGCAGCTCCCCCACTCGCTGGGGCGCCCTGAGAGGCCAGCGCCCTGGCACAATGAACCACTAAGCCCTATGGGAAAGACGGCTCTGCTAAGCTCTGTGCAGAACTGATAAGGCCGGGGCCCAAAGGTCTGCGCAACCCAAGTGTGTCACCTAGGACAAAGGTTACGGGTGGAGGAGATAAAGGGAAAGTGAAGATGAGATAGGAGTCATAAAATGGGACAGGAATTGCAAGGAAAGCAAGGGACGGAAGGCACACCAGGACACCTTCAACTCCTCCCAAGGGGGGGAGCTCTGGGTGTGGATCAGGCCAAAGGGGGCCCATCCTGTCCAGAGACCTGTTTTTTTGCAGTAGCCAACCATACGGGTAGCTCAAATGCAGGACTAGCTGCAACAGCCCCGTTCTAAGCCTCTTGCTGTTCCCATCCTGTCTCTGATCCTCGTCCCACTGGGGGTCTTCTGATCTTCCACCCTCCTCCCCTTTTCAGCTCCCAGTCTATTCTGGACTCCTCCTCAAGAGCACCAAATCAAGGCTGAGGGCAGAAACCTGAATTTGGTAACCTGTGATGGAATCCCAGCCACAAGGTGTTGAGAACCTGGAAGGGTCCTCTGCATGGCTGGCAGCTCTTGAACCCCAGGGAGGGTGAAGGCAGAAAAGCAGAGCAGGGAGATTTCTGGCACCCAGCTGAGCCCCCTGGCCTTTTTCTCCCATGGCCAATGGGCTGCCTGAGAGCAGGCAGTTTGGGGTTCGTAGTTA
This sequence comes from Lacerta agilis, assembly GCF_009819535.1. NCBI lineage: Eukaryota > Metazoa > Chordata > Lepidosauria > Squamata > Lacertidae > Lacerta > Lacerta agilis. The sequence continues at coordinate 674,699 of NC_046322.1, forward strand.
ATGGCAAGTACAAACCCCATGTTTGATATATCAATTGCTAGTTTGTGGAGCACTGCAAAATACGGGGTTTTCGCTGCAAAATGCTGCAAAAAAACCGCAAAACTTTGGCACAGTTTTGGAGAGGATCCCACATTTTGGGGTTCAGAGTTAATGGGTCGGCAAAGGATGCCTCTCAGCCCCTGGCATTTGAGAAATGGGGCAGGAGGAGGAGGAGGAGGAGGAGGAGGCACCTTGGCTGTCAGATCAGGAAGACCCAGATTTGAATTCCCCACTGAAACTCATGGCTGGGTTGGGAAATGCACAGCAACCCACATTTTGGGGAGGAAAGGCAGGGAGGTGGGGAAAGAGTGAGCTTTGTATCTTTTTAAAAGTACAGTGGGGGGAATGACTCATCCAACCTCCGATTTCACAATGTGGAAAGCAAACAAGATTCTCGTGGCAGAAACGGGAGTCCTTTCTCTCCGCTGCCCCAGGCAGTGAGATTTGGGAAAGATGCCACAGAGCAACATCTGGACAGTGGGTGGGACATCTGGGCTAGGAGTGGGGGGGGGCTGCTGCTGCCTGAACACACACACTCAATGGGGCATGAAGTCAGCAGCAGCGGTGGTGGCGTGACGGATCGCAACCTCAGCCCACCTGGTGCAAGAAAGGAGGAAATTGCCCAGGGCTGAGTTGGGCCTGCCTAGTACAGAGAAACCTCCTCCACACCCAACTCCAGCGCAGGGTTGCCACTGCGGTTGTGATTCACTCCAAGCTGGAGTGTAAGAAGAGCCTGCAGGATCAGGCCAAAGGGGGCCCATCTAGTCTACAATCCTGTTCTTACAATGGCCAACCAGAGGTCATAGAATCAAAGAACTGCAGAGTTGTACGGGCCCCCTGGGACCATCCAGTCCAGGGACAACTAACTCCCAAGACACTGCAGTCTACTCACACAATTAAAAACTGGTAGTGATCTACCCCTTTGTGGGGGGGGGGGGGGGTTCAGGTCAACGTTGTTGGGACTGCGTTGGGGGGGGGTCAGGGCAGATGAAGAAATGTCTTCCGTTCTAGCAATCTAGAGGACGGGGCGAGGGGGCGCGGCTGCAGGATGGAGGAGCCAGCGCTTGACCACGATCTCCCAAAACCTCCCAGGGGTCGACAAGTAGATCGCGATCGACCTGTTGGCCACCCCTGATCTAGCCCAACCCCCTGCAATGCAGGAATCTCAGCTGAAGCATCCGTGGCAGATGGCCAGCCAACGTCTAATGGGAAACCCACCAGCAGGACTGGAGCACAAGAAGCCTCTCCGCTCCTGAGGTTTCCAGCAAGTAGGATTCAGAAGAGTTACTGTCCCCAAGTGTGGAGGCAGAGCACAGCCGTCATGGCGAGGAGCCCTCCTCCACGAATCTGTCTAATTCTCTTTTAAACCCACCCGGGTCTTTGGCCATCGCTGCTTCTCATTCATCGCAAGAAGGGATGGTGAGAGGCACCTGCCACACTTGTCCCCAAATGCATCACTTCCTGCTTGGTTCCAACTTGTGGGGATCCGTGCGCGGGTGTTCCCTGGCGGGCACATTGTCAGTCCACCCACGGAAGGGACTGGGAGCTGTTGCGCATACTGTTATGAATTTGGGTGTGGGTGGGTGTTAACTGAGTGCTGGACCCCCCTAATCCCTGGATCCAGCAGGTGTTAAAATCTAATCGGGGTTTCTAATTCTTGGAATATCCAGGCTAGCCTTCTCGTAAGGAAGGGGCTCTGTGGGAGGCAGCAAATGGTTGGGGCCCACCTGGTAACCCACAGGTGAGGAGGAGGACAAAAGCCAGAGCTTAGAGTTGAATTTTGAGTGATGTGACCTACAATCGAGGCAGCAAGCAGAGAGAGAGGCTGGCTTCTGCTTGGTTTCAAGGCTGCATCTCTGGGAGAAGCAAGACTCTTTGGGGGGTGTCAAGTGTTGTGAACCTCTCTTTCGCACGCTCAGGCGGCACGGATGTGTCAACAAACCATCGACCATAAAGACACCAGTGTGTCTTCACTGTGCCTCATTCCCAAATTCAAACACGAACTCTGGGCAAGTGCTTGGAACCCCTGCAATCTCCCACCATTCAGAGATTGGGGCAGCACACAACGCACATACGACCCCAGGCGCATGCAAGCACTTGTGCCATTGCGCCTCCACTCTGCAAGCAAGTTATGTGCTGGCGGCATGAGCCCCCTTCTCTCGGCCACAGATCTTCAGACCCTTTTCAAAAGCCATGTTCTTAAAAGATGCTCCCACCGGAGCCTCATAGTCTCTAAAGCAGGAGATGAAACCTTTAATTTTCCAGAGCTTCTTAAAATAGCACAGGTGCCGGTGGGAGAGTTGTGACACCAGTCCTGTCACAACAACATGTTTAAGATTTCTATCCTGTTCTTACACTATGGAATGAGTGCTCAAGGATGCTCACCGCGAGGTAAAATGTTGCATCTAGTCCAACCTCCTGCAATGCAGGCTTAGTTTATTCCGCTGGGAGAGATAAGGCGCCCTGGCACACTCGGACACCCTCTTCCTCGCTCTGTCACCAGTATCACGGCTGACACCTGGGTTCAGAGTCAAGGATCTGGGGGCAGCAGCCTGTGAGACCTGAACACCCCCCGAAAGGACAAGGTCTGGCTGCTCAGCCGCAGTCTTGGCCCTCCCTCCCGGGAGGTGGTGGGACTCCAGAGACCTCAGAGCCATTTCTGGTCTGGCGGATAATGGCTGGATTCATCCGCAGGAATCCAGAGAGCCTTTCTCCAGAGCATGGGGCCCCAGAAAGGCTGCCTGCCCTCAGCGAGGGGGTCAATGATTAAACAGCAAGAGAGATAACGGGAACCGGGACCTGGGGCTTCCCCAGACAGCAGGGCTTTTGCGCAAGGAATCCGCAGGGAGGGCGTGATCCAGCAAGCACCTTGGCTGCGGGGGGGGGTCACAATCTCTTGGTGCTCCCTAGGAGCCCCTAGGGAAATGTGGGTGGTGGGTCTTTCTCCCGGCAAGCAAAGCCATTGAGGTTGCAAGCACTGTGTGGAAGAGGGTTGTGTGTCTCCTAATTAATAATAATAATAATAATAATAATAATAATAATAATAATAATAATAATAATTTATTTATACCCCGCCCATCTGGCTGGGCCTCCCCAGCCACTCTGGGCGGCTTCCAACAGAATGTTAAAATGCAATAATCTATTAAACATTAAAAGCTTCCCTAAACAGGGCTGCATCCAATGTCTTAATAACAACAACGTCATCCACAGGGGATGCTTGGCTTTTGATGTTCTGTGTTCATGATTTTTATCTCTAAGCCGCCTCAAGTCCTTATTAGGGAAAAGGGTGGGGCATAGACAATTATAATTATTTCTCACAATCTGATGTTTCATTGCAAGCCACCCTGAGTGGAGAAATGCAGAGTAGGAAGAAATGGAAACAAGCAAAGGCATAAATGAAAAGGGACAAGTCTCTCCTGCTCCACAATACTTGTGCCATTCAGGAGACTTGGGAGAAGTGCCACTGTCAGTCAAGCCAACAGGCAGACACCAGTCACAGCCACAGCATCTATGCAGAGCAAACTCAAAGCACTTCGCCTCCTCCCCAAACTCCTGGGAACTGCAGTTGACCTCCTCCCAGAGCTACAGTTCTCAGCACCCTCAACAAATCCCAGATCCCTCTGGTTAGTGAGCTGGGGCCACGGGGCCCTGACTCAAGTCTACTCTAGAGCTAAGAACAAATGCTGTTATTTATTCGCACCTGTCGAGGCCCAGGAAAGGAGGGCGTCTAAACGGTGATATTGACGGCGGACACCGTCCTCACTCATGAATGCAGCATCTGGCAGCACCGCGGGAAGAATCTACCCCATTTTGGAGAAATCAGTCCAGGCAAGAGAACTCCATGGCGCTGTGGGCGGGATTGATTGGCAGGTGTCTCTCGCTTACTAAGGAGCTAGAGGTCCCCTGCAGAGAGGAGGGAGGGGGGGCAGCAGAAGCGTTATCCATTCGCTCACTCACACGCAAAAATTGTGGTCACATTACTGCAAGTCGCCACTGCTTCATCTACCCGGTTCTAACTCCCGCCACCTACCTGGGAAGTTGATGGGTCCCCCAGAATGATAAAGAGGAGGGACTGTGACCCCCCCCCACCTCTCTACCTTCTGGGAGATCAAACCCAAGAAGGACCCTCCCCATGAGAGCAGCCCAGCAGAGGCCATAAGCAAGTCACCTGCCGCAGGTGATTCAGGTAAGGGGTGGTCACACCTCAAGGCAGAAAAGCCTGTTACTTTGGGGCAGGCATCCTCTTCTGCCTCTGCTAGGTCCCAAGTGCAGCGCCCACCCAGGGACCAATAAAGGGGTCTGACTGTTCACAACTAGCCATACTGGTTGGGGCTAGTGGAAGCTGTAGCCCTTGGAGCAGAGGATGCCAGACTTGATGGTTGGACTCAGGAGAAGGCTCTGGGAACTGGGGGCGATTGGGGGGGGCTTGGATCCTTTGCACTTTGCATGCACCGTGTCCCAGATTCAGCCCCACTGAAAAGGTCTGGTGGTTTAGGGCTGGGAAAGGACCTTCCTGTGACCCAGGTCTTTGACAGCTGCTGTCAGTCAGCAGAGACACTCCCGAGTCAGATGGAGCAGGGCCAAGACTCCATATAGAAGGTGGCTTGCCGGGTGGGGTCTGCTATTTGTGTTTCCCCCACCCACTTTGAGGCCAGAGAAGATGGACCACAGATGACTAGCACTGGTAACTGGAGGCAGGTGGGCTTTTCCTTTGGAGTAGCCACTTATGGGATGCTTCAAGGCTGAAGTGATAAGTCCCTGCAGGAGGGGTGCTCCTTGTATAAAGGGGGGAGGTCCAGCTAGGCAGCCCAAGGTCTTGTGCCCATCAACACCACCCACTGCAAAGCAGGGGGGGGGGCTCCTGAAGTCCTGCAGCTCTTAGACCAGCTGCTGGGACTGGAGCAGGTGAAGTCTCCTGGTGTGCCAGAAATGATCTCCAGACTTTTCCTGGAAGCTCTTCTTTTGCCATCATCTCGGTTCTGGAAGTGGGAAAGGGATGAAGGAGATGCCCTGCGAGCAAAGCGTGGGATTGATCCAGGTGAACCTCATCCAAGCTGGACTCAGGAGACCTTCCTGCAACCGGCCCAGGAGACCAACGGCACACAAGTCCCACGAGTCCCTTGTGCTCCACACAGAAGTTCAGAGGACAGCGGCAGGGTGGTGGTGGTGGGAGGTCCTCTTGTTGATGCTAATGCTGCTGCAACCAGATTTATTCTGTCTGAACCACCAGGGACAACCTCCCTTTCCCAGGACAAAATATTCCATTTCACTCTGGGGGGCAGAAGGGTCACTCTCCTGCCCCGCCCTGTGCAAATATCTATGCAGGTGGGCCAAGGAACTTTCCTGCTTCTCTGCGATTTACTTAATAGTGAGATTCCCAATATCTGCCCTGCATCCCGCAACCCCCAGGCCACCTGCACCATCTCCTCCTCCTCTGCTTCCTCCTCTTCTGCCCTTTGCCACTCCTATGGCAGAAAGCAAAACCAGCAGCTGCTTCCCTTCCTCTGGGAAGCCCAAATGCCATGCAAACAGCACCTCCAGCACCTGCAGGCTTCTGGTCAGCCTTGGCCAACCTGTTGCCTTCCAGATGTTCTGGACTCTTTGCTTGTACCAGTCCCAGCCAGCCTGACCAAGGCTCCCTGGCATTGGAGAGTCCAGAACATCTGGAGGGAACGAGGTTGGGGAGTTCACCTAAGAAGCAGAGAAGGTGCCCCGATAGGAAGCTCCCAGGCACCCACCCTCCCAGGCTGGTCTTTGCTTTCTCTCCTCCTGCTTAGATCCACACAAAGAGCTGTTGGGGGGCGTGGAGGGGGGAGAGAAGAGAAGCAACACGTTCCTCCCTCCAAAGGAGAACCCAAACTCCTGCTGCAGAGTTTCACAGCACCTTGTTCCCACAAGAGGCTCAGTCCCCTCCTAAATATCCACATCTGAAAGAGGACAGGAGGGAGGCGGTGATTCTCCACCTCAGCTAAGAGGCTCTTCTGTTGTCAGTTCTGCCTCCAGGAGGGACCGGCTGCTCCTCCTCGCATGGCCTCACGGGCACAGACAGTGACTCCTCCGCCTCCACTTCTGTTGGGCAAGGGCCAAGTGGGGTTTTCCATCTTCCACCAGGATCCTTTGACTTTCCAGTAAATGTCTCCGCTGGCCTTTGTTCTCTTCGAAAGCCAATGCTCTGTCCACCTTTTCCCATGAAGCCAGGATAAGTGCGAAGAAAAGCAGGAAACGGTCAAGGCGGAGAGAGAGGGCCGAGCCGGGGACCAGCCAGGAAGCAGACAACCCCCCTTTTCGTCTTCCAGCTCCAAATGTGGGAATAAATAGATGTGTTTGCAGCTACGCCAAAGCAACAAGGGCAGAAAGAGGAAAGGCGAGGGGGCTCCTGAAGGGGCTTTGCTATACTGGAAGCCCCCCCCCCATCTTGGTCTTTGCCAGGCAGCTGAAGAAGGGGTATGGATGGCTCCTAGCCAGGATGACTCCACAGCCGGAGTCAGCGGTGCTTTTTCAGAATACCAGTTGCTGGAAATGGCAGGAGAAGAGAGGGCTTTTCTGGTTCCCCAGAGAGGCGTCTAGAACAGGATGCTGGGCTAGATGGGTCACTGGCCGGGTCCACAGACTCCTCTTACCTTCTCGTCTTTCCTCGGCTGCAAGCCAGGGCCCAGCTCTTCTGCTTGACCCATCACCACATGCTACGGCCCCCACGTCACGAAGGCCAAAGGAGACCCATGCCAGCCTTGGGCAGGTCCTCCCCTAGTTGGGCTGCTGGACCTCAGAGAGACTGGTGTGGTTCTGCCTCGGATTCTGTGCTGCTCGCGGGGTCCCCCGGAGGATTCACAAGGCACACCTCGGCCTCCTTCTCATAACTCACAGCATCTCCTCGGAGCCAGAGCTCAGGGAAGGTTTTTTTCTGGAAGCTGCTAGCCAACCCCAGGAGCAGAGGCAGCTGCCGCCAGCCCATCTTCTGCATCCACTGTCTGGCAGGGTGTCAGCCTGGGTCTTCCCAAGGCCTTCTTGAAGATGCTGCTGGCTGCACTCAGGACCTCCCTGCATGCAAAGCTCTAGCTCCCACTGAGCTCAGGCCCACCCCAAACCTGCTTCCCACCAGCCTGGCCTGAGGCTACAGAACAGGCTTCCTTCCACCCACCACCCGATCCTTGGCAGCATTCAGGTTTCTGATCTTTTCAGAAGAGGGAATTGTTTCGGAAGGGTGAGAGGAGGGGGACCTACTTCAGCTCCGACATCCTGCGCTTTCCTTCTGGATATTTGCTCTTCTCATCTTTCCCCCTGGCCGAATCAGCTCCGAATCCCCCGGATCCGGGGTCCCCAGGCACTGTCATATGCAGCCCCCCCTAAATCGTAAACATACATTTATTTGAGGTCTCCCCAGGTGGGCCTGGCAGCAGCGCTAGGAGGGCAGCTCAGCCCAGCCACTCTCTCCAGCTGCAGCCAGCGGGTGAATGGGTGCCATGCACCCTCTCCTGAGTTGACAGGATGTGGGTGGCGGGTCAGAGGAAGAGGAAGAGAGCGCTGGGAAAGTTCTAAGAAAGGGAAAGTCAGTTGGTGACAGTTGGAAGGAGAGGGAGGCCAGGAGAGACTGCAGGGAGGAGGAAGAGGAACCCAAAGGAGGGCCTGCAAGACAGGGGACCCACCCATGCCGGCACTGTTACATAATAAGGGTGTTTGGAAAGCCATTTGAGGTCTGGTTCATGTGTGCTAGTATCAATTGCTTGTGTTTAAACTGTTTTAAACCACAGCACAAAGAAATATAGGTAAGCATTCCTCGGAATAAAGATCACTAGTGGGCAGCCTTGACTCCACACACACCCCACTCCACCCCCACAACTGATGGCTTCTTGGCTTCACACAAAACTCGGCTTGTGGTTTCCTACTGGGCTGCTCTCCTGCAAGAAATAGGTTTGGGGTGAGGGGTGGGTGAGAAATAAACCTCGCAGGAGCAACCAAGCCCCCCCCTTTCCCTCCTGCATGAAAGGGGCAGACCAGTCTCCAAATGGGGCACGTCTTGGCCAGGGCGAGGGGAGCGAAGGGGGACTTTGCATGGACATGTCAAAGGCTTTCAGGGGAGGAATCAGCAGGCAATGGTCTGGCAGGTTGCACAATTTCCTCTCTTCTTGCTTCAGCTGCCCATTGAGCACAAAATGAGAAATTCAGCCTCCCCACCCCACCCCCTCCCGACACACACAAGCCAAAATGCACTGCCGGAGTTCGTCTTGAATCACCGGATGGGGGCGGGGAGCCCTGAAAGCCCCCCAAGCCAGGCCACGTGCAGGAAGACACTTTGCTCCAAGCCCTGGGGAGAGATTCTCCTCCTTTGCTTCCCAAAGGTCCAGCCACCCTCTAGGAAGTGGTCCTTGCACTTCCCCACCCTGAAGAGTCGGAGGAGAAGTGAGAGGTGAAAGGGGAAAGAGGCCAGGCTCTCTAGCTGGGCCACAAACCTTCTCCCACTTCCCGTTTCCCTGCACATGTGGCAGCCTGGAGAGACAGAAGCCCTTGCTGGGCGTTGGCGTCGCTCGAGGGAGAACGGCCAAGAGGGGGGCAAAGCGACGGAGCTCCAGAGAGGTCCGTGCTCCTGCTGCACCCCACAGCCTGGAGAGAAAAGCTCTGCAGCAATCCGGCTGCTGGGCTCGTGCAGAAGCTGCCCCATCACATGGGGAGGACGGAGGGCAGGACAGGGACAGAGCCAGCACTTCCACACACAAGGCCACTCTCTGTGGCAGCTCAGCTCTGCCTGCTTAGTTAGCTGTGCCGGATTACCAAACAGGCAGAGGAGGCCCCGGATGATGTCCCCCACGGCAACGGACCAAAACAATATTGATTTGGTCTTGAAAGAAAATTTTTAAAAATTAGGAGATAATTTGGGAGGGGGTCCCTTGAGATTCCTGCTGCCTAGGGGCCTCCACAGGGTTTAGTCAGGCACTGATAGTGAGAGGCAGCCGTGTTTCTGAATCCCAGTTGCTGGAAACCACAGGAGGGGCTGCTGGAGGGTGCCCCATTGGGGCCTCTGGCTGGCCACTGTGAGAACAGGAGTCTGGACAGATTCCTCCATTGCAGGGGGTTGGACTAGATGACCCTCAGGATCCCTTCCAATGCGACAATTCCACGATTCTATGAACTGCAAGGAGCTCTTCCCCCAGGCCAAAGCGACTGGACCAAGCCCGGTGTCCTGTGTTCATCTCTGCGACCCACAAATCGGATCTCTTTGGGAGAGAAACCCCCTGCCCCTCCACTCCTTGTGGGAAGGGGCTGCCTAGCCAGCCTCCTTGGCACATGGCCTGGGCTCTGGGCTCTTCCTCCAGGCAGGGAACTGTAACCAGACGCCCGGCAGGTGCAGGCTGTGCCCTGCCACTGGAGAGACGGACGGATGGAGTGCCAGGCGGCAGCTGAGTCTGCAGGGCACCGGGGCAAGAGCCGGGGAACTGTGTCCACGGCAAGAGTCCAGCTCGCTTACCTTCCAGCCGCTTCTTCTGGCCGGACCCCAATCCAAAGAGCGGCATCCCGGCAGATCCTTTCAGCAGTCTGCTCTGGAGTTCCTGGAGAGGGAGAGAAAGAAAGATCTTGACTCCAAGGGCCCTCTTGCTTCTCCAGCCGGGTGGCTCAGCCCTATTTCTGAGGAAGCAGACACAGTTCAGGGGGCAGGTACAGTTACAGCACCACGAGGTGGAGGAGGAGGAGGAGGAGGAGGGCCGTCTCGCTGCCGCTCACCTGTGCTACTCACTTTGCCTCGCAGCAGGTGACTGTGTGCTGCAGCCCACCTGGGGGCCTGTCGCTCACCTGTCCTCCTGCCCAGGTGTTCAGCACGGAGAGGCAGGAGGGGCAAAGCGACACCCTCCCAGCCTCCCCAAAAGGGCAAGAACCACAATGAGGAACTCCCTGCCTAGTGACATCAGGCAGGTGCCTTCAGTGAACACTTTTTGACATTTTTGCTTAGGCAAGCCTGTCGAGATATTCAGGAGGCCGGTGCAATTTTTAGCCTGCTTTTAGTCTATTGCTGCCTTAGCTTTTCAGAAGTCTTAAATCGTTGTTGCCAATTCTTCTTATGATAATTTTAGCGTTTTGTCTTTTTCGTAAACTAATTTGAGGGTTGTTTTTTAAACAATCAAACAGTGTATATATAAATTTTATGAATTAAAAAAAAAAGTGAACAGGTCGATAGGCAACTGTCCTGAAACGCAGTGGATAAGCCTTCCAAGCAATAAGATGGTGCTAAGAGAAACCACCCCCATCGCCAATATAGAGGGATCTGTTTTGCCTGTTGCAGGAGTTTCGAGAGAGCTCCTCATGGGAAAGGACCAGAAAGCAGCAGGGGAGCAGCAGAGGCAGGGAGCGGAAAGAGGCGAAAGGCAGTTGCACCCCAGGGGGAAACAGGGCAAGCAGCTGTGGCAAGGAAGAGCTCCATCTACAGATCACAGTCAGAAGCCAAATCTCAGGTTGCCAGGAGTCTCCTGGGCAGCACCTGAAATCCTTGAATTGCAGAGATGGAAGGGGCCCCAGGGTCATCTAGCCCAACCCCCTGCCTGCAACGCAGGAATCTCAGCTCAAGCATCCATGACAGACAACCACCGAACCTCTGCTTGAAAACCTCCAATGGAAGGAGAGTCCACCCCTTCCAAGGGAGTCCCGTCCGCCTCGTAAGCTACTAGCCCTCAAGGAACACCAAGCAGCCACGTCAGATGCAGACAGGATGCGTGCTGCTAGTCATTCTTTGCTCCTCTCCTCTCCCTTTCCCTCTTAGTCTTAGTCTTCCACCCCCACCCTCCTTGCCCCTGCCATAATTGGGGGGGCAGGGGCCCCTCACCTGGTCCCAGGACCAAGCAAGCATCAGATACAGAGACACCAAGAGGAGGGAGGAGGAGGAGACAGTCATCGGCAGAGCTAAAGTGAGGCTTCCTCACCAACAGTTGAAAGGCAAATGGGATCCAGCCTCCATCCTGGGGCAAATGGGCTCGGTGGGGAGGGGTCTCTGGACCAGGGCAGGGGCAAAGCCTTCTGTCTCCCTGCCCCACCCTGCAAGAGCCGCCCTCCCTCCAGCTACAGGTCTTCATCTAGTGTTATACTGTTACCTGCCCAGAGAGGTGCCAAGTAACCAGAGACGACCAGGCGTCTGCCACCCCTTCCGAGACAACTATCTGCAGTAACAGGAGAGCCCAGCAATTAAAGGCCATACTGTTCCCCTCCAGTGCGCAGGGATTGTTCCTCTGCAGAAACAGAGAGGGGGAAGAATAGGCAGCTGGGGCCTGAAACAGATTTGCACAACGGCCGCGATGTCGCCTTTAATGGCGCTTGAGGGACGTGGTGGCAACTAGCCCTGCTCGGCTCCGGCAGGGAGGGAAGCCCCCGGAGACCTTGCAGAGGCCGGCACCAGGCAGGTCCAGAAGGCCTTGCTCTGCTCTGCTTCTGGAGGTATTGCAAACCACATTCCGGACACATGAGGGGAAGCAAGCTAGGGCACACACCTTCAAAAGCAGGGCAAGAGTGCAAGGACGTCCGGGGAGAGCTGGTCCTTGACCCCCGACAGTAGCAAGAGGGATGCAGCCTATACTATTTTCCAGGGCATGCTAAAAATATTGCTATGAATTTGCTTGGACACCCCCCCCCCGATTCCTGGGTACCAGACACTGGAGTTAGCATGTTAAAATCAAGCCAGGCTGGCTTCTCCTGTTCAGGAGATCACCTGGGAGGGGCTGTTAAGCCCTAGAAGACTGGACCCTTAGAAGAAAGGGGCAGGGAGAGAGGAGAGGAGGGGCAGAGGACCCTCGCAGCATTCAGGGTGTTGGAGATGAGCTGGGAGGGGCAACAGTTTGGGCTGTGCCTTGTGCATATCCAAAAAGAAGCCCCAGTCTTACAATGCCCTGCTCCCCTGGAGCCTCTCACTGCTTGGACAAGGGGTGCAGGGGGGGGGAGGGCTAGCAGTGTATACCGGTAGTTGATTTGAAAAGTATTGGCTGAGAGGACACCCTGGTTGAGAAGGCCTCTTGCAAGAGGGAATAGCAGAGCCAATGTCTTCAGTTTGAAGATTAGTTTTGATTGGTGTTGAATTATGAGGAGGTATATTTTAGATGTATTTATGAGACGTCCACTGCTTTGGGCTTGAGATGAGCAGTGTATAAAGAATCCATTTGCTTAATTTTAAATGTTCCGTTCCAAATAACAAAACTCATTCCCTTTTTTCGCACAAACCAGCTGCAGCCATTCGCAAGTGAGCCCAGTCAGTCAGCAGCTCAGAGGGGAATGGTTAACGGTCTCTGTGATGAACAGGAACGGTTTTTGTGGTGCTCGATAGAGTAAATGAGAGATTCCACTTCTGTCATTTGAAGTGTTTTGATAAATTGTTTCATTCCTTGGTCTATCTATACGCATTAGGATGAAGAAATAATAAATTATCTAGTTGAGCGACATCTGCCTGGGAGCTCCGTGGAACGTCTCCTTTTTTGGAGATCGCACCACTGTCCAGGGTCGGCTCCAGCTTGGGCCGCGTCACCAAATCTATTTTTAATTTTCCGTTTTGCACATCATTTTGCCAGAAGAAGAACTCTCATGCACCTTCCAAGCATTTTGAACACCGGCAGCTCCAGCAAAGACTCTGCTCCGCTTGCTGCGGCAAGACTATAATTTTGGCAGAACCAAAACCCAGCAGGCCAGAAATCCAGGCCAATTAAAAAATAGGTAGGAGTGGAGGCCAAATAAGCAGCATTAGAGCTGTGTGGATCTCTGCCAGAGAAATGATGCAGGTTACACCTCTTTAGGCAGGGACATTTCTGACCCTCAACCTCTGCTGCCTTCAGGAGAAGAAAGGCTTCAGGAGTAAACCCAGCACAAATCTGGAGTGGATGGCTCCTTGAATGCCTCCTTCTGGCAACTCTGGCAGCCAAGCTGGTGCCCAACATCTTCCTCTGCTTCCCTTAGGGCCACGTGAGGGAGGCCGAGAGGGGTTCTTGTCACCTGGGCAGCCCAGGACCTCCAGACACGCAGCCTGGGCTTGCACCCCAGGGAGGTCACTTCAGTGCTGCCAGCACAGCGGTTTGACCTCACCCCCAGAGGCGCACTCCATTGTCTTTCAAGACAGGCAGATGCCAACAATATTATTCATTAAATTTGTTCATCTTGCCCAGGACAACCCAAAGCGATTTAACAGCCCACCCACTTCTAAAAGGCCACACAGAGTTAAAGGCCAAAGGCCAGGCTATAGAGGGAAGTTTTTGCCTGGCGCCTAAAGATATCTAACGAACAGCATCCCACAAGCAGGAAGCCATCAAGGAATTAAAAGCCTTCTCATTTGGCCTGGAAGGAGGAGACAACAAGCTCGGCTTTGGGCTGCCGGGGAATCCTCAGACAGTGCGAAAGGGAAAGAGGAATCGAGGGAGAAAGTGAGGCACCTTCACTTTCTGACCTGGAGAGGCTATTTTGGTTCTGCCATGTGGAGAGAGGAGAAAGGCTTTGTTTGACAGTGGACGGGTCTCCCTTGGAAGGTGGCGGACTCTCCTTCCTTGGAAGTTTTTAAGTAGAGGTCACCTGTCAGATGTTTGGGTTGTGATTCCTGCATTGCGGGTGGTTGGGCTAGACGACCCCCCTCGCAGTCCCAGAAATAGAAAAGCATTTGGGTAACATGCAAACTCACATAGTCAGTCAGATCAAAGGCAAATGACTGAAACAGGTGAGCAGACCTCGTGCGGATGTGGCTTAACTAGCCAGGATGCAGGTGTGCAAAACAGAAAGACACACACAAACCTCTGATCTGAGGACGCACGGGATTAAAGCAAGGCTCTGCCTTTTATCCAGTCCTCCAGCTTTGGGCTTTTAGCCACATTTTCCTTCCCCAACTTGACCAAAGCTCCACTGCCTTGGTAACCCAAAAGTGTAATTTGGGGGGGGGTAGCTCCCCTCGCTGGCTGGAACTGTCAAGCAGAAGCCTGTCTCTTCCCAGGGGCCTTCCAGGACCTTCGTCCCGACCCCAGGGGGTTCCCCCCCCCAGCCGGGCCTCCTGATCCAGGGGCCCCACGAGGCTCCCCAAATGTCTCCCTTCGTTCCATTCAGCTGTCTCCCTCCTCCCCCACCACCAGCCCGCTCTCCATGCCAGGGAAGATCCGGGATCCTGGCCGCATAGCAAGAGCAAATTCCAGGGGAGCAGAGTGGCACCCAAGACAGCCAGCAAAAGCCCAACTCACTTTTCTGTTGCATACCAACCCGCATCAGCGCTAAAGTGTCAGTGGGTCCTGCTTGTAAAAACTCCTTTGCAGTTCCAAGCAAGGAAACCTGCATCCGCCAGAACATCCCAAGGGCTCAGGAGGGGACCTGCCGCCGCCGAATGCCCAGCTGAACCCAGGCCAGGAACCTGGCTGCGCCTCCTGCCTTGGACCAACATACCCCGCTCTCTGCAGGAGGATGGGCTTCCCTGTTGCTCCTTTGCCTTGACGCCAAGACCCTCTGCAGGAGCCCAAACATGTCCCGTGGCATTTCCTTTGCCCCAGAGCAGAGAGGGGCTTCTGCAAAGAGGCAGGGGGCACAGCTCTGCAGTCTGACCTCCCAGCAAAGCTCCTAGATTTGCTCCGGCTCCCGACGCCCTCCTGGAAAGTAGGCGTGGGAAGAGAGTTGCCCAAGCAGCAGCAGCTCCTCCTCCTCCTCTCAGACAGCAGCTGGGCCACATCTGGGGCTGACAGGAAGGCAAACAAGTCACCCCAGGAGCTCCCACCTTACCCTGCAAGGCGTCGCCTCCCAGCAGCCGGGCTGCTCACTTCCTCCGCCTCCATGGGCCCTTTCCAACTTCCAGATGTGTCAGTCGCTTCACCCCTCCCTAGTCCAAACCCGACTCTGCACAGCATGGAGCCGGTTATGGGGAGGGGAGCAGAGGGGGCCACAGTTATGGGGAACAGGAGGCACCCCGAGACCTGCCGATTGGAGGGGCTCAGAGCCAGGCAAAGCCCGGCCAGCTCTTCCAGGTCCCAGGCAGAGGAGTTGGGCTCTGTAGAGTTTCCTCCTCCTCCTCTTTGCTCCACTCTGTGGTCTTGGCCTCAGGCCAAAGGCTTCTGTCAGCCCCCCCCCCCCGGCCGCCGCTTCCTGTAGATAGGGAAAGGGTGCTTGCTTCCTTAAAGCAGCTGCAAGGCTGTGAGGGAAGCCGAGGGCCTGGGCAGGGTCAGACCCTGCGGGTGGGGAGCCTGGAGCAGAAGGACCAAGAGGGAGCTGGTGCCAACGGGTGGGGAGCGGGAAGGGCATCCAAACAAGCCAGCCGCCCCCTTCAGAAGAGAGCCGCTGAAATGACCCAGGGGGTGGAGAGGCTCCCCAAAAGGAAAGGGGGCAGCATTTGGGACTTTTCAGCTTAGAGAAAAGGCGAGGGAGAGGCGACAGGATAGAAGTTTGTTATACATTGATGCCTGGCCTTGAGAACACTAGAATTCGAGGGCTTCCGATGAAGTGCAAGGTTTGGAGATTCAGCACAGATAAAAGGAGCCAGTGTGGTGTAGTGGTTAAGAGCGGTGGACTCGTAATCTGGGGAACCGGGTTTGCGTCTCCGCTCCTCCACATGCAGCTGCTGGGTGACCTTGGGCTAGTCACACTTTCCTGAAGTCTCTCAGTCTTGCTCACCTCACAGATACAGGTAGGTAGCCGTGTTGGTCTGCCATAGTCAAAACAAAATAAAAAATAAAAAACATTCTTCCAGTAGCACCTTAGAGACCAACTAAGTTTGTTCTTGGTATGAGCTTTCGTGTGCATGCACACTTCTTCAGATACCTCACAAAGAGTTTTTTTGTGGGGGAGGAAGGGAAAGGAAAATGTTAGCTGCTTTGAGACTCCTTTGGGAAGTGATAAAGCAGGATATCAAATCCAAAACTACTACTCCTCCTCCTCCTCCTCCTCCTCCTCCTCCTCCTCCTCCTCCTCCTCTTCTTCTTCTTCTTCTTCTTCTTCTTCTTCTTCTTCTTCTTCTTCTTCTTCTTCTTCTTCTTCTTCTTCATGCAGTGCAGAGTTAAACTGCGAAACTCCCTCCCTCAGCAGACCCTCCAAATGTCCCTATTTTCCAGGGACGTCCCTGATTTAGAGAAGACGTCCCTCTTTCTGATTTGAGCCCAGAATGTCCTGCTTTTCCTTAGGATGTCCCTATTTTCATCGGAGAAATGTTGGCGGGTATGGAGTTATCTGACCCCCCAAGCTGCAGGAAGGCAACCCTGTGTAGGGAAGGGTTTTTTTTTTATTTAATTAAATATATATATATATATATATATATATACTGTATATCCGTTGGAAGCTGCCCAGAGTAGCTGGGGAAACCCAGTAAGATGTGTGGGGATTAAAGAGTAAAATTATCCTTATGGATTGACGTCCCTGATTTCATCAGAGAAATGTTGGAGGCTGTGCCACAGGAGGCAGAGACGGCCAGAAACTCAGATGGCCTTAAGAGAGGACTGGACAAATTCCCGGAAGAGGAGAAGGCGGCGGTCAATGGCTCTTAGCCAGGATGGCTCTGTTCCACCTCCGCAGCTGGAGGCAGCCATGCTTCTGAATCCCAGTTGCTTGAGACTGCAGGAAGGGGAGTTGCACTTGGGCTCAGATCCTGCCTGTGGGTTTCCCGCTGAGGCATCTGCTTGGCCCATGCGAGAGGACTAAACGGGCCATTGGTCTGGTGCAGCCGACTCTCCTGATGTCCTGTGCTGGGACTGGCTGCCTGTCTCCCTCCCCTGGGTCCTGCTGCTGGGCTGGCCTTCGAGGCAGCTGCTGGGCTCCCTGAGATGACAGAGGAGCCAAGATGCAGCAGCCAAGCCTCCTAAAGCTGCCGATCCTCAGGGGAGCCTCGCAAGGGAATATCATCGCGGCTACTCAAGCCTGAGAGACAAGAACGGCACAGTGGAGCTTGCTAAAACAGCGCAGATAATAAAGAGCTCTGTGGAAGCAGCACGTGGAGCCAGGACGCCTGCTGGCAGCAGCTCCATCACAGCCCCTAGGCAGCCCTGCCTCTTCCCTCTCGCCAGGCGGGAGCTGGCCTCCTTCCTCCAGCCCAGTTAGGTGTTTTCTGGAATGATGCAAAAATGCAGACGTCGTATCCTCTCCTCAAGCTCCTCTAGGGAAAGGATGAGAACCCTTAGCCTGGGGGCCAGTGTGGCCCTCAAGGCATTGCTCTCTGGCACTTGGGATTCCCATGCCACACCAGCCTTGCTTGGCACCCTCCTTGAGTGTGTTTGCTGCCTAGAATTTGTCCCTAAATTCCCACTTGCCAGGGAGTAAAGGTAAAGAGACCCCTGACCATTAGGTCCAGTCGCGGATGACACTGGGGTTGTGGCGCTCATCTCGCTTTACTGGCCGAGGGAGCCGGCGTACAGCTTCCGGGTCCTGTGGCCAGCATGACTAAGCCACTTCTGGTGAACCAGAGCAGCACACAGAAACGCTGTTTACCTTCCCGCCGGAGCGGTACCTATTTATCTACTTGCACTTTGACGTGCTTTTGAACTGCTAGGTTGGCAGGAGCAGGGACCAAGCAACGGGAGCTCACGCCGTCACGGAGATTTGAACCGCCAACCTTCTGATCAGGAAGCCCTAGGCTCTGTGGTTGAGACCACAGCGCCACCCGCATCCCTGCTTGCCAGGGAGAGAGAGGCGCAAATGTGAATTGGAGTAAGCCTATTGTGTGAGAGTAAAATCCATGTTAATTTCTACACTCGCTTTTCACCCGGCCCCTAGAAGGTTGCCCAGAAGTAAATGTGGCCCCTGAGCTGAAAAAGTTCCCCAGCCCATCCCTACAGGACACCTGCGTTTCAACCTTATTCCCAGGTGGCCAGGTGGCATTTTGGTGCATGGAAGAGGAGCAAGGGGGGATCTGGAGGCCAAGGTCGAATCCCTGGCCAGACCAGAGGCTCCTCCCGCCCCACCCAATGGTGATGCAGGGAGAGTGCAGGGAGCTGTCCTCCAGTGTTCAAAATTAGCCAGGCGCCAGGCGTATTTTGCACCCATTGACCACCAGGAGGTGCCATGCCAGGTGCAGAAGCAGCCTTCTTCACAGCCTGCGTCACTGCTGCATTGGTGGGCGGGGAGGGGGAGGCGCAACTACATGCTCTAAGCAGCACCCGGTCGGCTTCAGGGCCAGGCTTGAGCCACTTGCGCTCACCTTCGTCTGGCTTCCTTCATAGCCTGAGGCTCCCCAGCATCTCCTGCACACCTCGGACCCCACCACCAGGCAATATTCCGGTGCCTGGGAGAGAGCAACCCAATTCCACTCCTGGAAGAGTTTCAGCTGCGTCATTCAATCTGGCCGTGTGCACCACTCAGGAGGGTTGAGTCCCAGAGCACTGGCATCGTATTCTGCCAGGGTCACTTGGGGGCCAGGAAACTTTTAAGCTGGCAAATGTTATCAGCTGCGAGGACGAAGGCAGCCCCTGCCTTAGGAAGCCTTCGCTAGAAGAATCAACCCACCAGCAACCGCAAGGTGAGGGCCAGTGTGGTGCAGGAGTGAGAGTGTCAGGCTAGGACCTGGGAGAGCTGGGTTCAAATCCTCCCTCAGCCATGAAGCTCACCGGGTGGCCTTTAGGCCAGTCACTGCCTCTCAGCCTAACCTACCTTGCGGGGGGGGGGTTGTTGTGGTGAGGATGATATGGTGAGGGCAAGAGCCGGGCCCACCACCTTGAGCTTCCTGGAGGAATGGCAGGAGATACAGGAGGTGTAAATCAAAGAGATGGTGCTCCTGCGGAGGAAGAAACAGCTCGGAAAAATGGGAGCAAGGTGTAGGAGAGACAGTTGCCTGGAACTGGTCATGAGCCTTCGGAGCTGAAGAGCGGGGGGGGGGGAAGAAAAGAGATGGGGCTCCTCTGTCATTGTGAAGCTTTGCCTACCAAAGGAGGAAGAGGAGCAGGAGCAAGAGCAGGGAGCTCCTACAAAGCGGAGCTGGCAAGAAAACCACCTTGGTCGCAAGCTCAGCTCCAGAAGAAACCTGCTCCTCAAACGCTGGGTGGACTTCCACAGGGTGCAGCAGCGCAGCAGCTCACCAGCCAGAGGGGGTGTAGGCTGCAGGAGCTCAGAGCTGTGGTGCATCGCCTGAATGACGCTGCGCTAGCCTGAGAGCTGTGCTTCCAGGCACAATGGAAAGAGCTGGCTTTGGCCGTCCAAGTCCGATGGGATTTGGGGCCTGGTAATGGGACAGACCACCTGCTCCCATAGGAACCTTCCTGGAGGTTGAGCCCATGAGCAGCGGACTCCTTTCTTTGCAAACCCCACCCACAGTGGAGCAGCAGATGTCAAGCCAGTGCAGGGGCTTTTCTGTGGTGACACCCTCACCAGAAAAGTTCACCTGGTGCCCGCTCTGCTTAGCTTCAAGTGCCAGGGTATGACCATCCTTTTTTTTACACATTCCTTGAACCATAAAACAGCATAAACCTTGAACCATAAAACAGCCCTATATTTTTATCTTTATTGCCCTTTGGGTTTCAGGCTGATTCCTTTTATTTGCTGCTGGTGCGGTTTCAGTGTTTTGTTATTCTTGTTTAAATGAATTGAACCTTTTTATTTTCTTGTTCATTGCAAAGATGGAATGTAAACATCGTGTTCAATAAAGAAAAGGAAGCAATGGGGGGAATGGTGCAAAGCCCCACTGGCCTGTGAACAGGAGCGTCTTTGCAAGGGGTGGAAGATGAACGATGCAGCTGCTGCCCTCCTCACTTCCTCCTTCGGGAACAAACCTCAACAGTCTCCGCTTTCTTATTCCCTTTCACCATCTTTTTCTACTTGTCATTGGGGAAGTGAGAAAAGCGAGGGAATGCAGGCTGGGCGGGTGCTGGGGACCGGCCCCTGCACCTGTTTGCAAGGCCAGGAGGGAACCCTGCAATGTGTCAAGAGGAGCTGAATGAGCCCCTGAACCAGCCTGGCGTTTGAGTCCCCACACCATTAGGGGAGGCTCCAGCCAGGTGAGAGAGAGGAACAGGGAATGATTTGGTGGCCAGGATAGGCCAATGGGCACAGAGGCCCCCTCCCCTTCCAGAGGCCATCAAGTGACCCGACTTACCCGGCCACTCGCAGGCACTCCTGTTTTCCTCCGTAGTCGTCCGACAGGGCAAGCACAAAACGATTCCGGGCTGCAACCATATAACCATCCCCGTTCCTTTGAAACTCAGGCATGCACGCAGCCCCCAATGGGTGCAGCCAGAAGTCCTGTCGGGAATCCGTTAATGTCCCCACGTACACAACAACCCTGCCCAGTGGACCCCAGTAGGGCCTGCCGTGATCCTGGCAGCAGCACAGCTCAGGAGCACCTGGGCGGCCGCTGCAAGCGGGCAGAGAGAACGGGGAGGGTTGGCCAACTTCCTGCACCTAAGGGCGGGAGATGGCACTGAGCAGCACTGAGCAAATAGAAGCTTTTGATCGTTGGACTTGCCACTGAACCAAGGGCTGTTGCTCATGGCTCCTGCGCAACCCCCAGAGCTCACTCGGCTGCAGCCCCGTGAAAAGCTCACACCCCTCTTGGCGGCTGGGTGTCCAAGTGAGAGGGGCTGGGCTGGGGCGAGCACCAGAGGGCATTCATCGGATCCTCCGCCAAAAGTGAGTGGACGAAGAGGAGGAGGGCTGGTAAAGCAGCAAGCTTCCGGGTGTCATGAGCTTCCTTAGGCCTGGGTAGGAGCAGCATGTGGAAGTGTCTGAAGAAAGTCCTTCTTCACAGAGTTAAACTATGGAACTCCCTCCCACTGGAGGCAGGCATGGCCACCAACTTGGGTGGCTTCAAGAGAGGGTTTGGAAAATTCACGGAGGAGGAGGAGGGGGCTCTCGATGGCTCTGCTCTAACTCCACAGCGATGCTTCAGAATACTGTAGGCCATACAGTCATGCTTTGGCAGGTGGGAACATGAAGGGTCTGAGGCCCACAGAGCTTTCCTGTCACATTTGCTAGAGAGAACTCTGTGAGATGACTTCCTTTGTCTTTCTTCGCCACGCTTCCAAGCTGACCGCATGTGCATGCCTGAGCTCTGCAGCTCGGACGCCATTTGTGAACTTGCATTTTGTCCTTTTGCAATTTAGACAGCAGTTACAGCCCTGTCTTCATTTTGCCGCTTCTAGATCCTGCAAGTAAATGCTCCTTATGAGGGCACCGCCAGCGTTATTCGCGTTTCGCACTCTGCTCTTGCTGCCAAGTGCCCCAGAATCTGTCCGTCTGGAATCAACAAAAAGAGATCTGTTCCTCTCAAATGGCTGCTTCAGACGGGCTGTTGTTATCTGGAGAGGGAATTGAGAAATGGGAAGGTTCTTTGCCATTGCATTGCATTGGACTTGTGGGAAACATCACATGTTTCGGAGAGGAAGTGAGCACATCAAAACTTCGGAGAACTGGGAGGCCAGGCAGAAGCAAGAGCTGGTGGGGAAATCCTGATGTTCTAAAAACAGGGCCCCAAGCTGGGGGGGGGGGGAGAGAGAAATATCCGCACCAAAGATGGAACTGAATCTCCCGAGAATGACACAGCCAGGAGGTGTTGCAGAGGCCATTGCCGTTTTGCAGTGCCCCCTGGCAGCAGCGAGGCGGCAGCAGCTCACAGCCTTTTGCAGCCCCAGCTGGTATCTGTGACACGCAGTCTCAGCCCCGCAAAGCCCCCTGCAAGCATTTGGCTTGCACTTGGGAGAATTCGCAGCCGGTCTGGGCAAATATTGCAGAGAGTGGGTGAGATGAGAGGCGGCACGTGCAACTCAGTCACAGCAAGCAACTTGGAAGGAGAGCAAAGATGCATTTCTGTTCATAATTGTAAAGTTGGAAGGGACCCAAAGGGCCGTCCCGTCCCCCCCGCAATGTTGTTGTTGTTGTTCAGTCGTTCAGTCGTGTCCGACTCTTCGTGACCCCATGGACCAGAGCACGCCAGGCACGCCTATCCTTCACTGCCTCTCGCAGTTTGGCCAAACTCATGTTAGTAGCTTCAAGAACACTGTCCAACCATCTCATCCTCTGTCGTCCCCTTCTCCTTGTGCCCTCCATCTTTCCCAACATCAGGGTCTTTTCTAGGGAGTCTTCTCTTCTCATGAGGTGGCCAAAGTACTGGAGCCTCAACTTCAGGATCTGTCCCCCCGCAATACAGAGGGCTTAAGAGGTGCCAGAGCAGCACGAGATCCCTGGAGGGAATGGTTGCACGCCCATTACCTGTTCCACAACCTGCGCACCTTCATCTGGGCCTCCCAAGCACTTTCAAAACCAGAGATGGAAAGAACGGTCAGTTTGCATTTCTTAGTACAGAAAGTATTGATCTGATGTGCAGAGATCTTTCATGTTCTGATTAATTGAAGAGGATTCTAGAAGGCTTCTTTCTATGTGAAAGAAACAGGAAGGTATCTGTTGTTTGGGTTATATTTCTTCTGGGAAGCCGAGTGCAGCTGGTTTAAACTGGTTTTGTTGTCCTTTTTGTCAAGGTCATACTGGCTATTATAGTCAGGCCAGGAGGAACCTGGCTCTCACTCACTTTCTCTTTTCTGTATGCTGTAGTGTTAAGGTTTAGTCTTATCACAAGTTTGTAAGTTTTATTTAAGTGCTGCAACTGGATTTCTTATGGACTGTGCCAATCCTGAATGTTTTGGATTTGTGACCATTATGTTCATGCTGCTCTGCTGGATGAAGTACAATTGCCTTTGGAAACTCTAATACATTTTAAAGTTTTTCCCTGCTACCCTTCATGGGTGACAAGGACCTGTAACCTTCCTTGCTGTGGTGGCAGGAGTCTTTCACCAGCAGCAGCTTTTTCTTCCCAACATCTCTGGAAAACCTCCAGCCAACTTCTCTTGCCTGTCCCCAAACACAGCCTGGCTCCAAAGCAACCGAGAGCCTGAGCTCAACCACACTGCTTCTCTGTCCACACAAATGGATGCTCTGAGGATTCATGGTTCGAGGCAATTAAGTTTCCAGACAGCCTCCCAGTAATGACCCAGAGGGGGCATCTCATCCTGTGGCCTCCTTTGCAACAGAAAGGCAGCAGAAATGCTAAATCTGGACATCTTGAAAGAGGCTGAAATAGCTAATCGGTTTCAGAACAGTCTGTTCCTGTCTGGCTTCTAAACAGGTACAGAAGAGCTGACCATCTTCTGTTGGAGGCAGGAGTCCTCTGTGTCGAATGTTTCCCCTTTCTGTCCAAGGAACAGCTCAGCCCCCCAGAGATCCAGGCAGTCACCAAGAGAGGATCTCACTTCTCCAACTGGAGAAAACCTCACCTCCTTAGCTTCTTTCCTGACTGCAAAGCAACAGGGAGGAGGCAGCATTGCAGAAGTCGATCAGTGCTCCCACGGGGAGAGGTGGGCAAGCGGCGGCTCTCTGGTGTAGCCGGCAAGAATAGAACGAAGGCCAGCCACCCACGTGGCTCCCGGAGAGCTGCCTGTCAAGGCAAGAAAGGTTCTCCTGGCATCTTTGTGGCGACCTTCAACTCTCCCTTCAGACAGAAACCACACTGCGAGGCTTCTCTTGTTTCTCTTTGGCTGTTACTCTCTAAAGCACCACATTATTCTAAATTGTGTTGTTCAAAGAATAAAGTGGTTCAGCCTGATCTCCATCAGAGATGCTCCAAAAGTGGTCATCTATGCAAGAATCCTGCTTTTGATGGAAGGTGCTAGCACCTGAAATGGTCTTGAGGTTCCTCCGAAATTCATGACTTGCTCAGCCTCCCATAGCTCCTCTCAAGCCTCCCATTCAGAAAAACCAGACAACCTGAACACACTATTTTCCCCACTGGTGCCAGCAATACAGATTTTGCTTTCTTTGTCACAGGACCAAGTCGTCAAGGATCTTCTTTCTTTTTAAAGCTCAGCTAGACTGACCCCCAAAAAACTAAGATCATGGCCACTGGTCCCATCACCTCCTGGCAAATAGAAGGGGAAGAAATGGAGGCAGTGTGAGATTTTACTTTCTTGGGTTCCATGATCAGCAGTCACGAAATCAGAAGACGCCTGCTTCTTGGGAGAAAAGCAATGACAAACCTAGACAGCATCTTAAAAAGCAAAGACATCACCTTGCCAACAAAGGTCCGTATAGTTAAAGCTATGGTTTTCCCAGTAGTAATGTACGGAAGTGAGAGCTGGACCATAAAGAAGGCTGATTGCCGGAGAATTGATGCTTTTGAATTCTGGTGCTGGAGGAGACTCTTGAGAGTCCCATGGACTGCAAGAAGATCAAACCTCTCCATTCTGAAGGAAATCAGCCCTGAGTGCTCACTGGAAGGACAGATCCTGAAGCTGAGGCTCCAAGACTATGGCGGCCTCATGAGAAGAGAAGACTCCCTGGAAAAGACCCTGATGTTGGGAAAGATGGAGGGCACAAGGAGAAGGGGACGAGATGGTTGGACAGTGTTCTCGAAGCTACCAACATGAGTCTGACCAAACTGCGGGAGGCAGTGGAAGACAGGAGTGCCTGGCGTGCTCTGGTCCATGGGGTCACGAAGAGTCGGACATGACTAAACGACTAAACAACAAGACCGACCCCTCCTCCCTCAGGGTTGGGCCCTGCATCTCCTGCCCCCCTGAAAGAAGTGTCCGTTTGCATTTCTTAGTGCAGAAAGTATTGATCTGATGTGTAGAGATCTTTCCTATTCTACTTAATTCAAGAGGGTTCTGGAAGCTTCTCTGCGTGAAAGAAACAAGCAGAAGGTTCTTGATGTTTGGGTTATACCTTCAGAGAAGCTGAGTACAGCTGCCTTAAACTGGTTCTCTTAACTCTTTCAGTCAAGGTCATGTTGACTATAATAGTGAGGCCAGAAGGAGCCTGGGTTTCACTTTCACTTTCTGTCTCTCTTCCTTCTGTATGCTTAGTGTTAAGGTTTAGTCTTATTATAAGTTATTGTAAGTTTAAGTCTGCTGCAACTGGATTTCTGATAGACAGGGCCAATCCTGAATGTATTGGATTTGTGACCATTATGCTCATTTGCCTTCAGGAGCAGTAAAGCTCTGCTGGATGAAATATTAATTGCCTCCGGTCTATTTTTTTTGGGAATCCTGGAATGTGTTTAAGTTTTCACTCTGCTAACTATATATTGGAATCTGCTCTGGAACAATATTGAGTAGAATTCCATGACAAGAAGACGGAAGCCTCTTGGCAGCTCTTGCACAGACATGCCTGAAAGCCAACCCTCTGACCTAGCAAGGAGCAATTGCCAAGAAACCCCCAGGAGGCAGGATCCCCACCCCACCCCCGGTGAGGAAGCTGGGGACAAGTGTGGAGGGAATGACTTGCCAGGCGACAGCAGACTTCTTCACACGGCACGCAGGTAGCTGCCACCGGCTGTGGCAACGATCCCCAGCTGAGATGGCTTTGAAAGGGAGGACCAGGCACACACATGGAGGAGTAAGGCTGTGGGTGGCTGCTAAGCTCCCTCAGGAGGTGGCAGGATGCTTCAGAGGACCAGGTGCTGGGGAACGCAACGGCTGGGAGACGACGTGTTGGCCGCTGTGGGGATCAGGAGGCTGGACAAGATCCAGATGGGCCCTGGGTCCAATCCGGCAGACAACCAAAGGCCAGAAGCCAGTTGGCGCTGGGCGGGCTAGCAGTGAGGGGCTCTGGAATCGCCCCCCATTTGGGGTTGTGATGGGAAGTGTCTCACCTTGGGGATGGAGACACTCTTTGGGCAGGGGGGATCCTGCCAGCGCAAGACAAGAGGCTAAGCAACCGGGGGCTCTCCCCAGGCCCACCCCTTTTGCAACGAAGGCTGCTCCGTGAAGGTTCAAGGGAGGCCTCTGGGGGAGCCCAGTGTGCACCTGCAACAGGGAAAGTCCAGTAAGAGGGGCTGGAGGCAGGAGGTGCTGCTAAAAGGTCCTTTATTAAAGGTTACACTGACCGCTTCCTGCCACAGTGGCACATTAAACAGGGGTTAAAAACCGCAACAGTAATAATTGTCGTGATCCAAAGAGCGGTTTTATCTTACATCCATTGACAACAACTACATGGCATCTAAAAGCAGGTCTGAGAAATACAAGGTCTGTTATTATACAGCTGTACAAGTGCCAAGAGAAAAAAAAATAGAAAAACAACCCCCCCCATATACAAATAGAATCCCCCCTCAACATGCGGCTCTTGGGTGTTTCTTTGAGGGCCTACATACAGCACACGGAGGGCGGGGGCTGGATTACCCACCTCGGCAGTCGGCAGCTTGGCTTCTTCCTGTACGGTTCCTAGTGCAAAGTTATTTCCACTGGGTGGGTGTCTTCATGATGGTTGCACCAGGGAAACCTCTCTCTCCCTGCACGGCCCAACAGCAACACTTGGGGGGGGGGAGAGAAGGGGGGGGGAGAAGAGACTTGGCGCAGAAACAGAAGAGGACGGAGAATAAGGCGGCCCTGAGAGAGAGGATGGTGCTCAGGTGGGGGGGATTTTTGGTCAGTGTTGTTCTTGTCTGGGGTGGGGGTCAGGGGACAGTGAAGCTCCTGCAGCCCCCTCCTGCTTCCACTCAGACCCAGGCTCAACCAGGCTCTGGGCAAAACACAGCTGACCCTGGCCTTTCCTGCCCACCCAAAACCAGCAAAGGCTTCCGGCTCACAAACAGGTTGGACACCCCACCTCTTGCCCCCCACCGGATGCAAGGAATCAGCCTGGAGCAAGCAGCTGCTAACCTTCCTCCTTGAAATCACCTCTGCAGAACGTGGACACCCCCCAACCCCCCTCAGGCCAGGAGTGTCTGGCCCACCTTGGCTTCGCCTTCCATGCCTGCCCACGCAAGAGAGTAACCTTCCTTGCTCCGCAGCGCCAACCCTAGAGGAGCAGCCATGACGGAGGCAGGCACCCCAAGTCAAGGTCCTCCCGCCCACCCCTGGCTCCTATTCTCTGCCTTCTGCTGAGGGTCCAGACAGGTCTCCGACTGAGATGCGAGGCTCCTCCTGGGGTCCAAGAGAGCCGGCGGCTGCGCTTTCCGCACAGGTTGGCATTGGGCACCCAAGAAGGGTGGAGATGCGGGGCGGCTCAGCTCCCTTCCTCCGTGGAGCGCGACTCCGACTTCAGCTTGACGAACTCCTTGGCCACTTCATCGTTGGTCCTTTGCGAGAGGATCCTCAGGACCGTCAGCCCTGTGTCGTCCATGTGGACCCTCCGCCCCAGCGGGCACCAGCAGGCACAGCTGCCCTTGTCTGCCACGTCCCGGAGCTGCATCACGGCGATGCCCAGCACGCGGTCCTCGCGGGCAAAGCAGTAGTCCTTCACGCACACCTGCAGCTCGTAGGCATCCGGCCCGTCCTCGTTCCCCAGGATGCTGCAAGAGAGCGAGGGGAAGCCCTGTTAAAACTCGGGCAGGGAGACGGGGTCCCGGGACCTGGAACCCCCCACCCCCCAGTGGAAAAAGTCCTCAGGGAAGTTGGTGTCTCCCTAGCCTCGCTCCTGCCAGGAGTTCCCTTGCTTCGTCTCGTCATGTTCCCATTTTATCGCTTTGGTAAAGACCAGGAAACAACACGCAGCTATTGCCAAGGCCATGCTCTGCTTGCAGGGGGCGAGGGAGATAAGGCTCCCTCTGCGTGGCCTGACCTTGCATTCCCAGGCCGAGAGGGACTTACAAGTGGAACGTCTCGTTGTATTTTGGGGCCCAGTTGTTGCTCTTGGACTTGGTGGTGAATTTCCGCTTCTTGTCACTCTGGTGCGGCCCAATCATGGTCACCTCCACGAACGGGCGGAACATGCCCGAGGTCTGCCACTTCAGGTCGTTGGCTGCCACCACTGCGGGAGGAGAGAAAGAGGCTGGGGGAGAGGTCCGGCGCAGCCGCTCCACATCCCGGGGCCAAGCCAGAGAGGGCAAAGGGGGGCTGGGCTCACAAGACTCAAGAAGCAGCAACTCGAGAGGCTGCCCAAGGCAGAAGCCCAGTCCCTCTCGCCCAGTTCAAGGCACACACTCTCACCAGAGCTTCTTCCTCGGCTGCTGGCCGGCTTCCCCCATCACTGTCCTGACTGCCATTTGGGAAGCCCGTGGACCAGTATGTGGCTGTGCAACTTTGGAGGCAGCTGGCCTCTCCAGAGCACACGCAGTGAAGCCCAACCGCCGATCGGCTGAGCAAGTTTCCGAGCCCCGTCCACAAAAGGCTGCTCCAAAAGGGAGTCCCGGCCCTGGTCAGTGACAGTCCTTCAAGCCTCTGGGGGCGATTGTGGGGGGAGAGCAAGGCTGGCAGCCTGTTCTGCTCAAAGGCTTTCTCAGTGCCCTCCTGGATGGCTAACTCTCAGGGGTTGCTGCCAGCCCCATCAGAGGAGCGGGGGGGGGGGGGTTGTGTTTGGTTACCTTTCACTGTGACCTTGTGCTCCCCGGTGCCGGGGTGTGTGTACAAGTCGATCTGAATGGACACTTCACCCACGGGGTCGTCCACGCCTGAGCCTGGAGGGTGGAGAAAGAGAAAGAGCGCCGCAGACGGCATTGGCATGTGCCTAGAGCGGGGGGGGGGCATCCCACTGTCCCAAGACTCCCACCCCACGCCTCTGCTCTGGATTTGCCTCTTCCCCCAACGGAGAACTCCCTCCTGCCTTTATGTTTTGAAGCCTAGTTCTCTGCTCTCCTCTTTGGACTGGATCCCTGCTCTCTTTCCTCCAGCCCAAGTGCAGTCAGCCCAGCGCTAGGCACGGGGGCAGCCTCTTGTTCCCTGGTCAAGAGCACCTGCTGTCTGTGGAGGCTTCTCCCTCCCGCTCCTCAACAATGCTCCCCACCGCTGACGGGGGTGGGTGTTTCTCTCGAGGCTTTTTAGCACCAAAGGGACCCAGTCGAGACAGCGGGTAGGTGGGTGGGCACTGTGACAGCAGGCAGTGGCGCTGGCTCAGAGAGCTGCCACACGCTCAACGCTTTGGTTCCTGGAGATCGTCCTCTCAGACACACAACATGAAGGCAATGGCAGGGCCAGAGGGTTTTTTTTGGGGGGGGGGCTGCCAGGTGGCTAAAACAGGCCCTTGGGGGTGGCAGTTGTGTCGCTGCAAAGCAGAGTTTCCATTGCACATCCTTCACCTGGCACTTTGGATGAAATGCAAGCAGCAGCATTATAAAGCCTTCTGCTGCTTATGAAACTGAGTACAGTGGTGCCCCGCTAGATGAATGCCTCGCAAGACGAAAAAGTCGCTAGACGAAGGCATTCGTCTAGCGCAGGCATAGGCAACCTTCGGCTCTCCAGATGTTTTGGCCTACAACTCCCATGATCCCTAGCTAACAGGACCAGTGGTCAGGGATGATGGGAATTGTAGTTCGAAACATCTGGAGAGCCGAAGGTTGCCTATGCCTGGTCTAGCGGGAGGCTGCCCCGCAAGACGAAAAAGTCTATGGGGCTGCTTCGCAAGACGAAAAATTTTCGTCTTTTTTTTTGTCTAGTGAAAGTGCGGCTGTCATTGCCACTTTGCTAGGCGAAAAACCCGCTAGACGAAAATTTTCGCGGGGCATGTGCAGAGAGCAGTGGCGAAGCCTTGGGAGCAGAGAGAAGCTCAAACCTCACACTGCCTGCCCCTGGGGAGCTTGAAGCCATAGAGACCCTTCCAAATTTGCAGAAAGAGCTGCAGCCAAAAGCCAAGCCATCACCTGACTGTCCACCACAGTGTCACAAAAGGTGCACTGTTCACCTGGGGTCCAGCACTGAGCACCATGTCAGGCGGCTGCTCCACAGTGCACTCGGTGCATGCTCAGAGGAGCCTTCTACCTTACAAAGTGTGAAGCATCCTATTTCTCTCGCCACGGCGGCTGCACGAACATCCAGAGCTGCAGACTTCTGCCATCAGGCTGACAAAACTCCCCAGGGAGAGCAACCCCCCCCCCGGGAGCCTGCAAGGCACACGCCACAAGCTGCTACGAGGCAAGTGACCCAGGAGGGGAGGAAAGGCCTGGGGGTGCTAGAGGGGGGCAGAGAAAGGCCAACGGGGGGGGGTGAGGGTGGGGGGCTCCAAAGCACAGCAGGTTTGCAGCCGACCAATGTTGTTATGGCAACATTGGCCTGGAACGTACCCTTATCAGGACGGACATCCTCATTAGCCGTAAACCTAATCCCTTTCCCACCATGCACTGGGGCAAGCAGCAGGCAGGACGGAGAAAGAGAAGAGTTTGGTTACCACCCGGCCAAGATCACGATGCACAAACCCACCGGGGCGGAGAAGGCAGAACTGGCTGTGGAAATGGGCTCAGGGGGGAGTGGGGTGGGAAGCTCCTCTCCATGGGAAGCTGAGCGTCAAGGGGGCCCCTGGCGCAATGCAACAGGCTGCCTTCGGGGCCCGAGTTGGAGGAGGAGGAAGTCTCCTTGCTCCAGAACCAGCCAGGAGCAACTGCTGCTCTGGCTGCAGAGAGGAGGGAAAGCTCACTCGTTTCTCAGCCCCTGAACGAAGCAGAGCCCTGCAGCTGGGACTTCCAGTCAAGCCCTGGGGGGGCTGGTGTAGGGGTGTAGGAAGGCGGGTGTGGGGTGCGGTCCGCCCCAGGTGTCATCCCTGGGGGGGTGACAAAATGGCACATCGCGGGGGGCGGCACTTGCCTGCAGCGCAACCAAATCATGTGTCTCTCCTGGGAGTGACGAGGTGGCTCGGGGTCCTGTGCTGCCCGAAACGGCAGTGTGGGGCTTGCGTCCGCCAGGCAGACTCCGCGGGCAGGATCTCTGGGTGGATCGCCGTGCCGCCCCTGTGCACAGATTGCCCCCACCCCCGCCGCTCCGGGTGCCGGAGTAGCTAGCTACACCCCTGGGCTGGTGACCTGTTCCACTTTCACTCAGGGCAAAGCAGCGGCAGCAGCCGCCCCTCCCCTCGGCCTCCAGGCGGGAGCCAGAGGCAAAGGCAGCTGCAGAGCTGAGCTGAAGGAGAAGGGGGAGCATCAAAGGAGCCCTTGGGGTGCAAAGCTGGTGCAGGAGTGGCCCAAGGAACCTTTCTTACCCCCCAGCACAGGCACCCCACGCTCCTCCCCCCCCCACTTTGGATTGAGGGGCCCCTTGGCGGCAGTTTGCTGCATCTTTGGCGTTTCCAGGAAGAAAGGGCTCTTGGGTTGCTTGTGCACTCAGGCCGGCCCCACCCCAGACAAGAAGCGCACAAGGGCCTGGGAATCAGCTCCAGGGGCCACGCGGCCGGCTCTGCCGGGACGGAGCAGCAGGGAGGGACCCCTCCAAAACAGGGAAGACAACATGGGCATGCGTTCTCTCTCTGCTTTCCCAGGGTTCAGCTGAGCTCACTCCCTGGACTGCTCCCAGAACATTGATGCGCACGACCTGCTCTGGTGAGCACATGGCCCTTTGAGGAAGGTCGCAAAGAGGCAACCTCACGGAGCCCCCCCCCCCAGGCGCCTCTGCTGCCTCTTCCTCCGTCTGAATGCGCCTCGCACTCGCGCAGGATAATGCTCACCTTGTGCCGTCTGCGTCTGCACAAAGGTCTTGATGAGAGTGTCGGTGGTTTGCGTGTAGAGGGAGAGCGCATAGCGCAGGGACTGCAGGTCCGAGCTCTTCTCCAGGAAGGTCTTCTTCAGCCCGCTCCCCCCGGCATGGAAATATTGCTGTGGGAAAGAGGCAGTGGGGGGGGGGGGTCGTGATGACTGGGGGCTCTTGGGGGGGGGTCCCCCGTCATCCCAGAACACTCTAAGGGGCCCCACCAGGCATCGTCACAAGCAGCTCGCAACATGAATCAAGGAGCAGGACTTAATGACATCTTTGGTTTACAGAAAGTAGTTTTGTTGGGTGTGACACTGGAGGGGATGAGTTGAATAACATTTATATATAGCTGACAGACAAAGAATCGTAAGTTCCTTGTTCTCTTAACTCCCCCCCTCTTCTTCTCCCTTTGTCTCTCTTTCATTATTTCCTCTTTCTCTTCCCTTCTCCCTCTTTCTCCCTTCTCTCGAGCTCTCTATTCGTTTTTGTCTTTCTTCTCTTTAGGGTTTGGTTTTTTACTTAGATTAACATTTTGGTTTTGATAAAAAAAAGAAATTGGATAATAATCTTCGTATCCCTTTCCCCAAATTCTAATAAAAAATTATTAAAAAAACAAACAAGCCACTGGAGGCTGGAATCCGTTTTTCCCTTTCCTGATGGGGCGGCTGCCTGAATTAAACGAGCCCTTCCTAGCCCTTCAACACGGCAGACATTTTCTCCTGCAGTCCTTGTGGGATTTAGAAGGAAGGAGGGCTCCCTGCCTTTTCCCTCTGGGTGAGGCCCTTCTCACCAAAAACTAGACTCCTTCCTCCCCTTGTCAGGAGGAGGAGGAAGCAGCAGCAGGCAGGGACACACCCTGGGATCCACCTGCCCTGCTCCTTTGGCCACAGGGGGTGGGGACCCCCAACTGGCTCTCCCCCAAGCCCACGAAGGAGACTCCGGAACTGAGTGGTCCAGAAGATGGAAGGAGGAAGAGCTTCTCTCTCGGCTAGAAGAAAGCCTAGCGCTGTCTCTGTATTACAGCCATCTCCCTTATGGACTGAGAAAGCAGCTAAAACAATTATTGCTCTTAAATTGGCTGGCAATCAATAATAATAATAATAATAATAATAATAATAATAATAATAATAATAATAATTTACACCCTGCCACTCTGGGCGGCTCCCAACAGAATATTAAAAATAGAATTGAACATTAAAAACTTCCTTAAACGGGTTGCCTTCAAACGACTTCTAAAAGTCAGATAGTTGTGTATTTCCTTGACATCTGATGGGAGGGCGTTCCACAGGGCTGGCGCCACTACCGATAAGGCCTTCTCCCTGCTTCTCTGTAACCTTGCTTCTCGTAGTGAGGGAACCGCCAGAAGGCCCTCGGCGCTGGACCTCAGTGTCCAGGCAGAAGAATGGGGGTGGAGACGCTCCTTCAGGTATATAGGAACGAGGCCATTTCAACACTTTGAATTGAGCTCAGAAAAGTACTGGGAGCCAATGTAGGTCTTTCAAGACCGGTGCTATATGGTCTCGGCAGCCACTCCCGGTCCCCAGTCTGGCTGCCACATTCTGGATTAATTGCAGTTTCCGGGTCACCTTCAAAGGGAGCCCCACACAGAGCACGTTGCAGTAGTCCAAGCGGGAGATAACCAGAACATGCACCACTCTGGCCAGACAAGTCTCAGGGCAGGGAGGGTCCGTGTACCAGATGGAGTTGGTAGACAGCTGCCTTGGGTACAGAACTTACTTCGAATCTAGTCTCAGGCTGTTTTGGGACATATCTGAACTCACTGAACTTTATACGTTCTGTTGCTGCCCTTTTTAACAGGTAAAATGTCTTACCCGGTAACCTGATTTAGACCTACCCTCTGCCCCAGAGGTTCTGGCACTAGCCAACATTCCCACCCCCTGGGTAGGTGAGCAACAACTGCTGAGTTTCCTGCTCTCCCTGGAATTCATAGAATCACAGAACTGCAGAGTTGGAAGGGACCCTCAAGGGTCATCTAGTCCAACCCACTGCAATGCAGGGAATCGAACCGAGGCGGGGTGAGTGGGTCACTGACCTTAATGGTGTCTAGAGCCAGTTCCAGCACCGCACACTGCTTTGGGGTGAGACTCCGCGTTTCCTCCCTGACCATGTGATCCTGAAACAGTAGATGGCAAGATTAGGGCTGCTGGGGGGGGGAGAGTCCTTAAATGACAAGGAGCCAAAAGGGAAGGCAAGCGTAGGGTCAGGGGTCCAGCGGCAGGAGAACTTTGCTGTGAGAAGCCTATGAAGAGACACATGGCAGAAAGACGAGTGGGAATGCGGCCCACAGGCCTGTCTCTGGAGACCTATGCAAGCTCACATGGGAGAGAAGATGGAGGGGACAACACACACACCAGCTGCAAGAAGGAAAACACTGCACAAAGGTCTCCCGAAAGAATCCTAGAGTTGGAAAGGACCCTGGGGGCCATCTAGACCAACCCCCTGCAATGCAGGAATCTTTTGCCCAAGGTGGGGTTCGAACCCACAACCCTGAGATTAAGGGTCTCATGCTTGGCCAACTGAGCTATCCCAGCAGAGAGCCCCGGCCCACTCCCTTCCCCTGCCAAGCCCCTCGGCCCCGGCACATTCGGAGCCCCTCTCACTCGTCCAGCCGTTGGGAAGGGCCCCCCATTGAGGCACGAGGGCTTCACTCTTGCAGGGATGGCAGGCGGAGAGGCGGCAGGACGGCCTGCGGTCAAGCATCATGCGCTGAGAGCCAAGGCAAAACCCAGCTTGCGCCTGGGCAGGGACTCCGACAGGCACTGGCCACGGTTACGACAATGGTGACAAGACGCACAACGGGACACAACGGCATTCAGGCAGCAACAGTCACAGGCAGAGCAGGTGGGGGGCGGCGGAGGGGGAACGGCATGCGCTAGCAACTACATCCCCCCCCCCCAATACCTTCAGCTTCGACAAGTGTCCCAGTTCTTTAGCGGCGCTGAAAATCAGTGGGGTCCCCTGCGGGCGTGATGAGCGAGAGGAAAGACAAGACAGGAGGAGCAGAAGGTTACACCCCGGATTCTGAGCAGGCAGAGCCAGGTGACCCTCTTGCAAGCGCTGCTTCGTTGCCCACTAGGGCGGCTTCATGGGGGAAACAAGGCGAAGGTGGGCAGCCTTTGGGGGACACACCAATACAGTAGGGAAGAGGGATCGGGGTGCCTCAAAGGCTTTGCATCGAGCGGAACATGCTGGCTTGTCAACGGAAGGAGAGGCACTTGCTGGGGGAAGCCCCACTTATCTCGGCTTAGCCACCAAACGGCCATCTTGGCCTCCCCCCCCCCCAACGTACTGGGGGGCTGGGATGGGGCAATCTCCAAGATACCCAGGAGTGGGGGCAGCCACCTTAGAGACAGGGCTACTTTTGCACCTAGGTAACCTCCCAGGAGTGGGCTGGGCCAGAGGTCAATGTGGGCAGGTCAACGATCGTTGTGCTGCAGGAACAATTCTACACACACAAGCTCCTCCGCCCTCCATCTCCATCCCTAGCTAACAGAAGCTCCCTCTTCTCCCTCAGGGCTCATGGCTGCTCCTGGGACTGTGCCAGGAAGCACCAGGCACACCCAAGCCTGTTCCCCTGCCCTCCGGAGGGAACAGGTCTCTGGCCAGGCTGCAGCACCTTTCCCTTATCACCCTTAAAGCTTTCCCTGGCAGGCACACCGTGGACACAGGGCTGCTGAAAACGGGCTTTGCAAAATGTTCCTGTTTGTTCTGTGAATGGCCGCTACAAGGCTGGGCGAAAATTGCCCTCCCCACGCCAGGCAAGAGAGAGGAAAGATTTCAAAGGATGGGGGGCACAAAGAAAGGTCTCTTGGCTGCCCTATGCAACTCTCCAGCCCCTGCACCAGTGGGGTGGGGGGGGGTGGGGGCTTTCCTTGGCACTGCACTCAAGAAGGCAGTGGGGGGGCTCCTTGGAGGAACACAATGTGGCGCTTGCTGCCATCGCCATGGCAATTTGGACCCGCTTTTCTCTGGGTCCATTCTGTTCCGCGGAGGGGGGGTGGGCTTTGTGCAGAGAAGAGGCTGGTGGGCCACTTTCCTTCCCCTCCTGGGAGCTTCAAAGGGTTTCTGCAGCCAGGCCCCCACCCCCCGCTTGACCCGCCTCCCCTCCCGCTTCGTCACACTTCCTTCTTTCTTTCTGAAAAGGCTGGTTGCCGCCTGCTGCTGGGCTTGCCCCGCTGACAGCCTGACCCAGCCATTTTCACAGCTGCGCTTAAACCTCTTCGCCGCGGGGCCTGCGAGGAGCACACAAAGGTGAGCAGGGCTTCTCCTCCTGTTTCGGCAACCCACACAAGCCCACGCAGCAGCAGCAGGAGCGCCGATCGCGCGCAGCCTTAAAGGAAGGACAACCTCCAAGCTGGCTCTCCGGCCCTTCTGCTGCCCCTCTGCATGGGCAGAGGCAGACTCAGGGCAGCCCAGGTGGGAACAGGATGAAGGAGGAAGCATCCGGGGAAAGGAAGGTCCCACCGCCCTGGCTGTGCCTGAACGTGGCTCCTTCTGGAGTCCCCTCTCCTCACGCTCAGACCTGCTCCTTCCTTCCTTCCTTCCTTCCCGTCTGGACCAAACGCCCCTGGGCTGCTTCAGACCCCCGCCTTCTCCCTCCCAGCCCCCCAGCCATTCAGCTCTTTTCTTGCACTTAAAAATGTACCACCTCTGTTCACCTGGGGACAACTGCAAAGACCAACAAGAGCAGCCAAGATTGGCAAAAGGCAAGAGAGGCAGTGTTACCTAATGGTTAGTGTCAGACCAGGACCTGGGAGAGATCAGGGCTCAATCCCCCACTTGGCCAGGAGGCTCTTTGACTTGGGTAGTTGCTGCCTCTTAGCTTGACCTCCTTGGGGCGAAAGGTAGCGGGGGAAGAGGATTACCGTGTTGTCCGAGAGGGGAGGCAGCACGATGATCTTCTCCAGGGTGTTCATGACCACCCTCCAGAGGTCCTTCAGCACCCGCTTCAGCACTGTCTTCTCACACACGTCCGCAAAGAGCGTCAGGCTGCAGGGGGAGAGCAGAGGGGCAGGCTCAAGCAAGAGGACCTCAGTAGGACAAAAGGACCCCTGGCTTTGTCCAGGTGGCCACAAGTGCCTGGCCAGAAACGCAGACTGGTCCACCCAGTCTGCATTTGGTCTTCTCCAGCAGACCCCCTTGGCTGGAGGCAACCAGTCGCAGGGCAGCTGTCGCCATGCCTCAAGGTCTGGCCAGGCCAACTGCTACTGCTGCTTCCAGCTCTTAGAGAAGCTTTTGCTATTCACTCTGGGCTGCTAAAAAAGTCCTTCTGCCTCAGCTGGGACTGGCAGAGAAACCTAGAAAGGGTGGGGGATTCTTCCGTAGAAGCAGCCCCCTCCATTTCCCAGCGGCCAGCCCTGGGCTCAAGCTGAGGATGCTCTTCATAGATGCCCCCCCCCCAGGAGGCCTGCGCAAACCCTCTGAATCTGGTGTGGATCCGCCTGGTGCCCTTACTTTCCATCCAGGAAGTCCATCAAGGGCCTGAGGACGTTGTCTGCGTCTTGGGCCACCACATTCGGAGGGGCATTTCCCGGCCCTTTCACCTGGCAGAGGATATCCGACATCTGCTTGACGCAATCGTCGATCCGTGCCTGGAAACTAGAGGCGAGAAGGGACAAGATCACTCTGGGCGCGGCACTTACGGGCACCTCCCTCCCTTGCAGGCTGATGCCACCTGCTTGTGGGCCAAGTCTGCCTGTGAAAACAGGGCGAGCCCTCAAAGCACCCTCACACGAGCCTGGCCCACAGGAAGCTCACAGGCTGGGCGATTTATGCTCCCAAAAATTCAAGCTCCCGCGCTTCCGGTTTGGTGCCGGTCAATGGCGGACGGGAGTCCGACGGCTCCGTCCTCCGTTAGGCTTTAGGGATTACCGTGCCTGCGCCACGGGTCCCTTAAAGCCACGGGAAGAGCGTCCCGTGGACCGACTGCTTCGTGGGTCCCAGACGTGCCGTCTCCGCTCCTGATTGACCCTCGTAAGGGGGAAAATCAGGCGAGCGAAGCTCCGGCACGGGACTGAAGAAGCGACTGCCTGCGGAGGATCAAAGCAGCGATCCCGCCAGACTCGAGCACCCGGCACTTCCGACATAGAAATCTCCAAAGAAACTCTGTAAGTTAAAATTTTGGATTGTTTGACAAGTTTGGAGAGCACTGCTTGCAGAGGAAACTTTAAAAGGAAGCCTGTTCCCTTTGAACTGTTTGTGTGAGCTTGGTAGCGCTGAAAGATCAAAGCCGCGACTAACGGGAAAAGTTTTGCGAACTCTGCCAAACTTTTTAAAAGTTGTTTAAAAGTTGTTTAAAGGATATTTAGAGACTTAAAAACAGTTGATATGGCAAAAGAAGACACCGCTCGCCCTCTGGACTAGGATTCCGGGTCGGTAGCGGGCTGCAATATATTGTTGCCATTTTTTCTTTGTTGGTGTTTCAGTGACTGTTTACCAGTGGAGACATTTTGACTTCTTTGTAGCCAGATACAAGTTATTTTATGGACCTGGCGGTAACACTGCAAGTGAGAAACAGCTACTGACTTGGGCTATTTAAAATAAACTCTTCTTGGCTTTAAGGATTTTATAACTTTGGAAAAATTTGAACTCTTTGCCTAAAAGTTGGATCTTTGGACTGGTGTGGGCTTCTGGCTCAGCAGGCTCTTTGTTCTCAGGAGTGAGTTGCTGGCCACCTGGTGTTTACTTTTGGGACTGTTGGCCTTCCGCTGTGAATGTCTGAGATTGTTACCACAGCAACTGGAGTGACCTTGAGACTACAATTGCAGAGCCCACAGGAAATGGACACTAGATCTAAAACAGCCGGCTCTAGCTCTGCACAAAAAAGAGGCTCTGTTTCCTTAACTCTTCAGGAACAAATGGAGAAATTGGTTGCTAGCGTGGCAGAAATTGCAGCAGGATTGAAAAGCGTGACTGAAGGGCTGAAGCAAACACAAGATTCAGTATCATCAGTAAATACAACAGTGAACTCTGCAATAGAAAAACTCCAAGTGGATATAAAAGCTGATATTAAAAATTCTACCCAGACCTTGGAAAAATCAATTGGCCAAATTGAGGAGAATGTAAGGAAGAACAGAGAAGAAATCAATAAAATTGGGCAGGAGGTGACCACTTTGAAAAAGGACTCTGAGGAAATTAAAGTGGTCAGAGAAAAAATAAAAAAGGTGGAGGAAAAATTGGACAATTTAGATTTGGAGCAGATAGAGAATATTGGAACACGACAGAGAACTGTTGAGGAATCTCTTGCCTTTTTGCAACTTCACCAGAGAGAAGGAAACATCCGTCTAAGGGGTCTTCCAGAACTGGAAGGAGAAGACCTAAAAGCCTACATTGTGGAGCAATTTTCAACATATTGGGAGTTAGAAGAGGTAAACGTCTCAGCACGCATAGTGAAGGCCTTCAGATTTGGTCCTAGAGGTTCCAGAGGAAAGAAAAGCACCAAAACAGTCAGCGACTGTCTTATTGTGCTACACGATAGACACGACAGAGATTACTTTCTGGACTTGCACTACAGAAACAACCTGGTGGTACAGCAGAATAAAGTAATTTTTTATAAGGATATCCCCAGATTCTTCTTGGATAAAAGAGCTCCTTATAACGACTTGGTCACTGAGCTAAGAAGAAGAAAGATCTCCTTCAGCTGGGAATTTCCTGAAGGCCTTGCATTCACGTTTGAAGGGAAAAAGATAAGAATAAGATCCTTGGCGGAAAAGCAAAAGTTTTTGGACAAACACCTGGAACAATTCAAAGGCACTCCACTTGATCCAGCACAGTTTTACAAGTTTCCAGAGGTGTTTCCACCACCGCCGGGACTACCAGGGCCAAGCCAGGATCCAGAGGAAGGCAAGAAAGGACAGGCAACCGGAGGAGAAGAATAAATAAAGGAAAATGGCGCTCAAGTTAATGACATGGAATGTTCGGGGATTGAACCAGAGACCAAAGAGACGCAGAGTGTTTTACAGCATAGAAAAGAAGAATTTGGATATAATATGTTTACAGGAGACTCACATAGTCCGACGTCATAGAAGACTACTACAGAACAAAAAACTAGGCCAAGAGTTTATATCATCGGATAAGGTCAAGAAGAGAGGAGTAGTGATTTACGCAAAGGAGAAATATAGCCCAAGACAGCTATTTAAAGATGAAGAAGGGAGATACATCGCAATTGAAATTAACGTACAAGGCGAAAATTTTTTGATTCTGGGACTTTATGCACCAAATGATGGAAAGTCGATTTTTTATAAAAAAATACATGACTTGCTGTTGGACTATTTGGACTATAAGGTAGTTTGCCTTGGAGATTTTAATGGGGCAGTTTCCACATTAATGGACAGATCTCAAAGAACTAAAATAACGAACGATGGGAAACTCCCAAAGACTTTTTTTGAAATGGTGGACAATTTGAATTTGGTGGACTCTTGGAGACTAAAAAACCCCACAGAAACAGAGGCAACATATTTCAGTGAATCTCAGAAGTCATGGTCGAGGATAGACTACATCTGGATCTCGAATGAATTGGCTCCAAAAATACAAAAGGCAGAAATTGGTCCCAAAACGCTTTCAGACCATAATCCGGTACAGCTAAATTTAAAAATGATTTCCAAGGATTCTTTTAGATGGAGAATGGATGACGCATTGATGAGAGATACCAGGCTAGTAG
Organism: Lacerta agilis; assembly: GCF_009819535.1. Taxonomy (NCBI): domain Eukaryota; kingdom Metazoa; phylum Chordata; class Lepidosauria; order Squamata; family Lacertidae; genus Lacerta; species Lacerta agilis. The sequence goes on from NC_046322.1 coordinate 714,683, forward strand.
AAAGAGCGGCGAAAAAGATGAAAGAATATTTTCAAATCAATTGGAGTTCTGAAGTGGAGAAAAGGATTGCCTGGGATGCAAGTAAAGCGGTAATGAGAGGATTCCTCATAAGTGAAAAAGCAAGAAAGAAGAAACAACAAAATGTAGAAATGGAGAGACTGTTGAAATTAATCAAAGAAAAGGAAAAAGAATTAAGAGGACATCCCAGATGTGTCAAAATTCAAAAAGAAATTAAATACTTGCAATCCCAATATGCGAATATTATGAATCAGGACATCGAATGGAAAGTGAAAATGATGAAACAAAGAACATTTGAATCTGCTAATAAATGTGGAAAACTACTAGCTTGGCAACTAAAGAAAAGACAAAAGGCAAATGTCATCAGCAATTTGGTAGTAAACGGAAAAAATGTAGAGAAACCGGAGGAAATCAGATGGTGCTTTCAGAGATTTTACAAGCAACTGTACAAGGAGGAGAAGATAGAAGAAGCAGAGATAGACCGATTTCTGGAAAAGAATGGATTGCAAAAAGTCCCAGAGGAAAAACTAACAACCCTCAACCACCCAATATCGACACAAGAGATAGAAGATGCAATAAACAACATGCAATTGGGGAAGGCCCCAGGACCGGATGGACTAACAGCAAAATATTATAAGATATTGAAAGATTGGCTATTGCAGCCATTAAGAGAAATTTGCAACAAAATACTAGAAGGAGATAGGGCACCAGAGACGTGGAAAGAAGCCTTTATCACACTGATTCCAAAACCAGACACTGATAAGACTCTAATGAAAAATTATCGACCAATATCCCTTTTGAATGTGGACTACAAAATCTTCGCAAATGTTTTGGCTACAAGGTTGAAAAGAGTGTTGAAAGACTATATACATAGAGACCAAGCAGGTTTCTTGCCAGGAAGACAAATAAGTAATAATACAAGAATTATTGTGGATATTTTAGAAAAACTGGAGAGAGACATAAACACAGATGCGGCACTACTGTTTGTTGATGCAGAGAAAGCATTTGATAAAGTATCTTGGACATTTATGAAAAAGAATTTGGAAAAGATGGGAGTTGGAGAAAAATTCTTAAATGGCATCAAAGCCATTTATACAGAACAAAGAGCAAAAGTAATAGTAAACAGTGTGATATCGGAGGAGATTGAAGTTGAGAAAGGTACAAGACAAGGGTGCCCTATCTCCCCTCTACTTTTCATTACGGTCCTGGAAGTCCTCCTAAATATGATTCGAAAAGATAAACAGACAAAAGGAATTAGAGTGGGAGAGAAAGAATACAAATTACGCGCCTTCGCAGACGATCTGATGTTATCCCTGCAGGATCCGGAAAACAGTGTCCCCAGAGCCTTGGAATTAATTGAACAATTTGGACTTGTAGCTGGCTTCAAATTAAATAAGCAGAAAACCAAAGTTTTAGGTAAAAATTTGAGTGCAGAACAGATTCAAAGAATACAAGATGCCACAGGCCTCAATTTTGTTAAAACTGTAAAATATCTAGGTATCAATCTCACAACCAAGAATCTGAACCTGTACAAGGATAACTATGAAAAACTGTGGATGGAGATAAAAAAAGATATGGAAATTTGGACAAGACTTAAATTGTCGTTAATGGGAAGAATAGCAGTGGTCAAAATGAATGTCCTACCAAGGATGCTGTTTTTATTCCAAGCCATACCAATTTTGGATAAACTAGATTGCTTTAAGAAATGGCAAAAGGACCTATCGAAATTTATATGGCAGGGCAAAAAGCCTAGAATCAAGTTTAAGATTTTAACAGACTCTAAAGAGAGAGGAGGCTTTGCCCTGCCTTTAAGACTTTATTTTGAAGCAGCGGCCTTTTGCTGGTTAAAGGACTGGTTTAAATTAGAGAATGTTGATGTGTTGGACTTGGAAGGACACGATAATATGTTCGGTTGGCATGCATACCTTTGGTATGACAAGGTTAAAATTCACAGAACTTTTAAGACTCATATAGTTAGAAAATCCCTGTATCAGGTTTGGATTAGATATAAAGATCTTTTGGAGAGAAAGACTCCTAGATGGATTTCTCCAGTGGAGGCCAAGGCCTATAAGAGACCGAACATGTCTGCAAGTTGGCTAAGATATATGGACATACTGCAGCAGGAAGGGGACTCTTTTAAGTTAAAAAGCTATGACCAAGTTAAAAGTCAGGTCCCCGATTGGCTGCAATATCATCAGGTGTATGAAACATTTAAAATGGACAAAAAGGTTGGTTTTCAAGTAGAAAAATCAAAACTGGAAACAGAACTGATAGAATCGAACTATAAGAACCTTTCCAAAATGTATAATCTTTTGCTAGAGTGGCATACGAAAGATGAATTGGTCAAATCGACAATGATAGATTGGGCGAAAGATGTAGGACATAATATCATGATGGATGACTGGGAGAGATTGTGGCAGAAAGGTATCAAATTCACTGCTTGTCATAGTTTAAGAGAAAACATAATGAAAATGGTATATAGATGGTATTTGACTCCAGTTAAGATAGCTAAGATGAATACCAAAATGTCAGATGTATGTTGGAAATGTAAACATGCGAAAGGTACCTTTTTTCATATGTGGTGGTTGTGCCCAGCGGTAAATGCTTTCTGGGATAAGATTTACAATGAGCTTAAGAAGGTAATGAAAGTTACCTTTTGCAAGAAACCAGAGGCATTTCTTCTGAGCATAACCAATGAAGAGATACCCAGTCAGGATAGAGTGTTTTTTATGTATGCCACAACAGCAGCTAGAATCTTACTGGCAAGAACATGGAAAGGTGAAGAGATACCAACAGTGGAAGAATGGCAGATGAAGATGATGGAATACATGGAACTCGCAGAACTGACCGCCAGAATCCGGGACCAGAGGGAGGAGAAGGTGTCACAGGAGTGGAAAAAATTCAAAGATTATTTAATTAAATCAGTTAAATTGAATATTTGAGCAGAATTAAATAGAATATCGGCTTTTGTGGATTTGTGTTAGATAAAAATGTTAAGAGGAAATTTTTTATGCGAATGATGTATTTGTAATAATATGTTAAGATATGATGTTAAGATAAGATTTATAGTTGATTAGGCATTTGATTAAGTAAAGTTAAGCATAACAAAATTTGGGCAAATGTTAATTGAATAAGATACAAAGCTACCTATAAGTTATATATGATTCTGAAGACAGTGGAGGGAATGGGGGAAGTCCCCAATCAGAGAAGATAGAAACAAGGAAAGTATGATGATCAGTGTTAGCTCAAGGTTTGTATAAGTTTCTTTTTCTTTTTATTGTTATTGTTTGATTGTGTTTATGTAGTGTGTTTTCATGGTGTTAATGTTGGTGTTTATGTTATGTTTTTCTTCTGTTTAATTGAAAATAATAAAAACCTTATAAAAAAAAATAAACCCATATAAGAGAGAGAGAGATTAACCAAAAAAAAATAATAAATAAAAAATTCAAGCTCCCCCCTCTCCCCCCTTGCACTTTTCAGGAGTAAGGACGTAGGAAGGATACGTGGTTATCCTTGGAAGGAAGCTAGGTCAGGATGCTTCTAACTCTCCTTCCCACGGAGCCAGGGAATGCAGGAGCAGCAGAAGAGGTGGAAGAAGAAAGTCCCCAGAGTTTAAAAGGCCTCCGTTATTTGGTTGCCAGCGGAGGAGATACGCACTCACTACTAGAAGTAAATAGTTTTACAGAGATGGGCTTGTGTGTCCCAAATCCAAGCTAGGGATTGACCCTTCCTTAAAACATTTGGCTGGGCCCCTAAAACTTGTGATCAGTTTCAATTCTGTATTCCAGAGGAGGAGCCCGACTTGGCCTTGTCAATATTGAGGAGAGCACACAGGAAAGCCCTTATCTCCCAGCCCTCACTAAGCGCTGCTGTGCTGATAGCAGAGCTGCAAGGAGAGAGACAGCGGCACCCGTTTGCTAAAGCCGCCATATCGGCCTCTGAATGTTAAGAGAGAAATTGCACTCGATCAATGAGCCGGCAAGCAACATCTGGCACCGATAGGATCCCAAGAATATGAACTCGCGGCGGATTTCACAGTTCAGAGACTATTTCACTTTGAGCCAGGCGAGAAGTGAGTAAACATTTCTCGGTTCTTCGGTTGCTTTCGTGCGTGAGGATTAAAAAGGGGGAAAGGAGCAAACTCCAGGCCTCTTTTCCCACCTCATGAAGCAGACACAGAAGGAATGCCACCCCCCTCCCTCCGCAACCCCTGGGCTGCTGGCACCCACCTGTTACCAAAGACAGCACTGAGCTCATCCAGCACGTTGTTCAGCTTCACCTGCAGCTCCTTGAGAGAGTCACTGGCTTCTGGATCCAGCTGTGGGCAGGAGGAAGGAAGGGAAGTGAGAAGTGTCAAGAGCATCCTTGCCCACTGCCTCCACTCGGACACGGAGTCTAGGTCAGTGGCCGGTTGGCTAGGAGGGTACTACCCTGGCGCTAGCATCTAGGAGCAAGCAACTCTGCAGCAGCGCCTGGTGGCTCCCAAAGTCTCCCCGCTTCTAACAACATCTGACTGGCATCAGAAATCCCTGCCTGGCGAAGGGCGCAGCAAGCGAAAGACCGTCCGTGAGGCCGTGTCTCTCTGTCCCCCAGCAAGTGCGGAGTTGAGGACAGTTCAGAGCTGCTGAGCCAAGCCAGCAAGACTCTCTTGGTGCCAACCTATGTGGCAAACACAAGACTTAGGTCCCGACTCAGGGCTACGCACATTCAAGGGGGAATCGAGAGGGGAAAGAAAGGGGGAGGCACCCCCAGATCCAACAGCAATGGCTGGAAGCCCATCAAGAAGGCAGCAGAGAGAGGATGCTGCCCTGGTTCTCAGGCAGGCAGGTGCTGCTTGGCTCTGCTCCCTTCCATGCTGCAAACACGCCAAAATCCACTCAGCCATCCTGCCAGAGCCTTTGGCAAGTGAGATTCCTTAGCTACCTGTAGGCATTGCTGGTTTCTGGGCTCTGGCCCAACGACTGCCATTAAAAACAAGCACCTTTTCAAGCTGGTTTGGAGTGTCTCTCTCAACAGATGTGCTGTCAGTTCTTTCCCAGGGATTGTCATTTTGAGCACACTTATTCTGCCTTTCTATTATATTCCAGGCAGGGTGGGGACAGAGACAGGAGCCCATCTGCGGAGACACTGCGTTGCAGCAACAAAAGGGACCCCCAATAGTTCACCCCTGGCCTCTGCCTAATGCACCCCTGAGAGATCCCTGCCCCCAAAAACTTCATATATATTTGTAATTTTCCCACAATACATTAAACATTGGCTTCCCTTCCACGGTTTCCTCCATATAACAAATACTGCTGAATATTATAATCAAACCATACCTTCTTTTCTTCATCTTATTGTCAGTTTTACTATTGAATTTACTCTAAACCTGCTAGCAATTTAACCTGTTTATGATAGTTCTTCGCATAATCTGCAAACCATTTCCAATCTGCCTTGAATGTTGCTTCCTCCTAGTCTCTGATTCTGCCTCCCTAAGCGATAATGTAGGCTTGCTCTTGTTTTCAGAGAGTGTTTGCGAGAACCTAAGGCTTCTGAAGTTGAGGCCTCCAGAGCCATGGAATAAAAGACCTCGGTCTGAAGGGCGGCTCACCAACAGCCTGCCTGTCTCCAGCCGCAAAGGAGGGTAGAGCTGCCGGATTCGGAACGGAGGGGGAGACAGACAAGGGGTTGCTATGGCAACGAGGCCGTGGCCAAACTGTGTCTCCATGGACCATAGCGGGAAGGAGGAAGATACTTTCCGGGGCTCTGGGCTCAGCGCTCTCAGATAAGACCCCCAGGAAAAAGAGAAGCTCTTTCCAGATGAACCCATGGGGCAGATTTCTAGCCACCTTCACCTGAGCCCATGAGAGCATTGGACTCTCTTGGGCGAATTTCAAAGTAGAGTTTAGTATAATAATAATAATAACAATAATAATAATAATAATAATAATAATAATAATAATAATAGTTGCTAGTTTGGCCACAATTATAGCATTTAACAGCCACCTCACCCAATGCTTTAATCCTAAATTCACACTTTATTTCCGCATGCAATCATTATAACCTGATGTGTTCCCCCCTCCCCACTGAAACGCTTTCACTGCTTTTCTGCCGATGTACTTCGAATAAACTTTGCGAATGGATTTCAGCCTCTGGTCAGATGACACCACAACTCTCTCGCCCCCTGGGGCAAATTAAGGACCTCCGTTTCAACTAGCAGCCATTAGAGAGCTTAGCGCCACAGAGCCCCAAGATCACACACAAGCGAATGCCCCCGTTGATGCTGGGGCTTTGGAGACGTCTCACCTGCCCTGGAACGAGAGAACTCTGAAAGTGAGTGCATTGTGTCCTGCTTGCATGGGACACCTCAGGACTCGGTCCGCTGGGAGCCCCACGCCTCCCTCCTCCCCCTCCCAGTTGGCGTAGGAAACTGGGCTGCGACCCTGCGGCAGAAGGCAAACTCTCCCTTTCCCCGGGAGGAGGAGGTGGAGGAGGGAGCACGCAGAGCTGGCTGCTTAAAAAAGCCTCTCGGGATTCAACCAGCTGAAGCTGGTGTGTGTCGTGCCTTATTAAAGGAGCCGGTCTCATTACTGTGTGTGCGCCGAGGGAACGGCTGGCCCCCTGGCATGCGTCACGCTGCCCAGGAACAGGCAGGCACTGGGCAAGCGCAGCAAGGAGCCAGATTCCCCCCCCCCCGGCCCAAGCATCTTTCTTCCTACTCCACAGGTATAGCCCATAGCAAGATGCAGGGGGGCAGCCAGGGAGATCATCTCTCTCCTTTTTGAATTTACTTAATAACATAACGTTAAATATCTCTCAACTCAGCCAGCTTCAGCCACGCTGGCTAAAGTCAGGGAGGATCAACATCAGCTCTTCTTTAGGCTGGTCTCAACTCCCCACCTGCTGGGGACGTGGTTGTTGTGGGATGACGTGGTTGTGCAAATGAAACACACCTAACACTAAACCATGGTTTGCCTAGCCAAAGTGCGGCTTCTCTGAATGCCCAAACCCAGCCCACCAGCCCATCGCAATAACCATGGTTTACTTTCTGATAACAAACCAAGATGTGATGCCATGGTTTGTAAATGGCTCACAAACCATGGCTTGTTTTAACTATGGTTTCATGTTACGTCTGAAACCAAAAGTCTTAACCGACTATGGTTTGCCCATCCCATGCTGGCCATGTGCTAAGCAACAGAGTCTCCAGGCAAGGGCAGCTGGGAAACAAAGCCAGCTCTGGAAAGAAGCCCTGGCTTCTCTGTTCAACTGTGAGACAACCTGTGGCTTGTTGAACAAACCGTGGTTAAAAGAAACCATGGCTTAATTATGTGCTTACTGTATTCATTGTAAATAATACTATTTATTGGTGGCACTTACACCTTAACATGGTCCAGTGTTCGTTCGGCAGGAACGCAAGAGAAAGTAAGGACTGACCCACACTTACCGTATTTTTCTGTGTACAACACGCCCCCATGTATAAGACGCCCCCTATTTATGGGGACTCAAAATGAAGAAAGTGGGGGGAAATTGACTGATCTTTTTCAGGGAGGATTGGCCAGAGTTGCTGGGAGGGGGGATTAACGAAAATCGCTCACCCACCTGACAGAAAAGCATGGTACCTTTTGCCTGGCATTTTCCAGGCATGAGTCTGCACTTTAAAACCCTGATTGCTTTTTCTTTTGCCCTGGAACATTCCTCGTGAAAACTTGCCCTTTAAAGATGAAACGCAAGAAGCGGCAACTGGGTGCTTCCGTGCATTGCTGTTTCCTCCAATTCAGCAGTAAAGAGCGGGTTTTCATGGGGAAACCTCTGGAGCAAGAAAAAGAGTGCTCAGACACAAAACTTAAAAATGCAGACAGTGCCTGAAAAGTGTGGAGGAACTCCGGCGGCTGACGCCATTGCGGGTGGTCGTGGGCTGCTTCGGCTGCGAAGCACCCAGTCCATCCCGGGGGTTAGGAGCCCCGCTACCGCAAAGCGGGGCTCCGGTTGGGGTGCGGGAAGAGCGTCCCGCTCCCTGGGCTCCCCGGCTGTGCCCGTTGTGGCTCCGAACCCTTCCCCCGCTCCCCCTGTAAAGGGGGAGTGGGGGTGAAGGGACGACGGAGCCGGGCTATAGGGGACATGCCCCAACCGGGATGTAAATGCGGCGACAAAGCCTGTGATGAGCGTCTAAGTTCTACCTGTCTTTAGTGAGTGTAAAGAACCCAGAGGCGGTGAGTAATTGATTGACTCTTTGTATCTCTGGAACGATCTGGGGGAAAGAAGAAAGGCAGCCCGCCTCCCTCCCTTCGGCGGATGAAAGGAATTAACCCTTTAAGTGACTGCTGCCACAATAATTGATAGAAAGTATCTGGAAATTGAAAACTGAGACTGTTGAGATTTCCCTTCGGGGGTTAACTGGGGAAAAAATATCTCCATTTGAAGTTTTGGTCTTTATACTCCGGCATCGGAGAAATGGCGGCGACTTGGACTTTCGTGGGAAAAAGTTGAAACAAAGGAAGGAAGAGACAGGAACTGAAACTTGATACCCATCCTCCCCCCCAAGATGCTGGACTTTGCGCTCGCGCTGGCATTGAATTCTGATTTGGAGGATGAGGAAATGCTCACTGTCTTTCAACTCGAACTGCTTAATCGAAAACTACAAGCCTTGAGTGGAATTATAAATGGAAAGAACTTATTTTCCACAGAAGAGGCTTTTCAAAAGTTCTACACAATGGAAACAAACTTTTGCAAAGAGCTGGGAGAGGTGTTTGAAGGATGGTCTGAGATGGCTGGGCAACTCCGAATGGAAGGGGGGCCGGTTTCTGGGGGTGGCAGCCCTGGAACGGGAAGATTTACAATATCCAGACTCCGAGGTGGCAGCTCGGGGGCAAGGGACATAGAATTAAGATTTCTACAAGAAGAAGAAGTATGGCACAAAGAAACGGAGAAACCCAGAATAGAGGGGATGAATATCCTGAAGCTCGATGCAAGGTTTGTTGGGAATGCAGCCTGGTTCTGTGGACATCCAGAAGAAGATAATTGGAGATCCGGTCCTGGTGAAAGACAGAAAAAGACAATGGACAGAGGGGGAGTGGGTTGAAGTATTAAATGTATAATCTGAATGGTCTGCCACGGTATCCGAAATCGGAGTGTGAAGTCTGTTAATTACAAGTTTATTTTAAATAAGTAAGGAGATATTGAATTTTAAGTTAAAAGCAGCATGATAAAGGATAGAAGAATTAAGTTTAGCTATAAGAATATTTGGTCAAGATTTAGGTTATAATGCAAAGACTAAGACAATTGTGTTTTTTCTTTTTAAGTAAAGTTAAATTTTCTATAGAGAAAAGTTGTTAAGGAAATAGTATATTGATTTAAAACCGAAGGTGTATAGGCGGGGGAAGTCAAACGTCAAGATTCAGAACTAGAATTTTTTTTTTGTAAGGTATATAGATAAGAAGAAGAATCCTGACATTATGTGTATTTGTATTTGTTTTGGTATTTGTAGGTGTGGGGTTGGGTTTTTGTTATATTATGAAAATGTCAATAAATTCTGTTAAAAAAAAAAAAAAGAAAAGTGTGGAGGAAAGGAAAACATGGATAAGCTCAGAGGCAGGCAGGCAGCACTCAGTAGCCCAGTCCCCACATTCTCCTCTCCGCCCACCCACCCCCTGCAAAAAATTGGGAAATGCCTGATGGAGGTCCATGGATGCTGGACCAAATGGGCCGTTGGTCTGATCCAGCAGGCTATTCCCTAGTTCCCCATCTTAACTGCATGGAGACTCACAACAGAAGGGTCAACACACTCACACACAGCAAGCTAGATAAGGCCATCAATGACTATGACTACCCTAATTCCTGGAAGGCAAGTTCCCGCTGCAGAACACCCAGAGAAAAAGCAGCAGGTGACTCATGGGAAACTCTAGGTAAGCCAGGAAGGGGGAAGGCTTCTTAGAGGGAAGGGTGAAGCTCTGCACTAAAAGGAGCAGCAAATGTTTCTAGCTATTTGTTCAGCTGACTAAATCCGAAAGCGGGAGGTCTACGTTATCTGTGGCCGAGACTCGCTAGCCAGGCTGAGGAACAGCATTCAGAGTCCCTGCACGGCACACAGGCTACTTGGGAGCCTACATCTATTCAGGATCTAGGGCAGAGCTTTCCAAACTTTCCACGTTGGTGACACACTTTTCAGACAGGCATCATTTCATGACACAGTAATTCGGTTTTACAAGCAAATCGGAGGTTAAACTAACGCCTTTCCAACCCCGGGAGGAGTGTGGGGAGCATTCGCACCACACACCTACATTCTGCAGCCAACACACTAGTGTGTCGCAACACACAGTCTGGAAAGCTCTGATCTAGGAAGTCACAGCTAAGGAGGAAGTGTCTTAAGGCCAAGAGTAAGCAATATGGATTCTAACAGCCTTAGGATTCCTCTGTTCAGGATTCTGATTCTGATTCTGTTCCTGATTCTGATCCTGTTCCTGATTCTCATCCTGATTCTGATTCTGATTCTCATCCTGATTCTGATTTTGATCCTGGTCCTTCTCCTTCTCTTCCACTTTCTCAGTCTTGGAAAGCAAGGGAAAGACAGAGACAGACAAGCAAAGGTTAGACCAAGCATTCTCACAGCGTCACAACTTGAATCAGTGATAGGGGGGAAATCCTGCCTCCAGCTGAGGACAACAGGCGGTTAAGGCTTGGAAGGCATCAGGCAACACAGCTGTATCCAGACAGGCCCAGCAAGCATCCAGAATAATGAGAAAGGGCACACACAGCCTGTTCAGCTGCGAGGGATGATCTGAAGCCAATTGTAGCAGCTGGAACTTGCTTCTGAAGAAGCACATTTTCAAACCAGACTCATGCAGCAAAGTCTTTACACATTTGCATCTCAGCTTTCAGCAACTCAGCTTCGCTCAAGTTGGCCGCCACATGGCACACCGATTGTGTGAATGTTTCAGGCCATTTATAAAGCGAGAATCAGCACATCCAAACAAACCCTCTAGAAACTCAAGAGTTAGGAAACATGTTCAGCGAAGGTTGTGATCTGATCTTCCCTTCTTTCTCTGACTATGGCAGGAGTAGCCAACATGATGTCTGTCCATCTCCCCGCCCCCCTTCTGGCTGGGCCTGGTGGGAATTATAGTTCACCCCTTTGACTCTTGGTGGTGCATGATGCCATCAGTGGCAGGCAGGCCTGCTAGCTACCCATTCCCCCAGCTAAGCTTCTCCCGGCCACAAAATCCAATCCCCGACTAGCTGATGAGGCAGTGCTGAGCCCCACGCTCAGAAGGACGCCCCCGGGCTCTCACCTCCTTGGCCCCCATGGCTTCAAACATCTTCTCCAGCTGCACCCTCAGCTGCTGGATGTTGTTCATCAGGATGCAGGGCTGAGCAGAAGGAGGAAACACCAAAGACAGGTTACTGGGGAGACAGACAAATGCTAAGGCCACCGACTCTCTCTGCGCAAAGCCTTCAGGGCCAGATACAGGTGAGAAGGCCAGGGATGGATGCAGGAAGACCTTTCTTCTTTAGGCAGGAAGCGAGTTCTGCAAATTCAGTAGCCCAGCCAGCAGGAAGTGAATTGATCTCTCTCTCTCTGCCGGTTTCCGAGAAGCCCAGTTGATGTTTGGAGCTGGAAGCCCAACTGGCAGAGAGTCTTGGACTGAGAAACAAGTGAAAGGGCCATCCCCACCCCCACCCCAGGACCTCATGCCCTCCCATCGCTATCAGCAGTTGGAGAGAGGGAGGGGAGGGTCAGAGGGAACATTTTGTCAAGGCAGAAAGAGCACCAACTCCCGTGGAACCAATGAACGAACAAGCACGGCGTTTGGGGACAGGAAGCGCCTCTCATTTTGTGACCCTTCTGTGAGCTAAGGCTGAGCAACCTTCCACTCCTAAGCAGCAGGAAAGGGTTGCGAGGCACTTGCTGCCTTGAGAACCAGGCTGCAAAAAGAGCATTCCAAGAACGGCCGTCGGTCTACAGACTCCAGGTAGAAAGCAACAACAATTTTAATAATTATATGCCACACACCTGAGTGGGTTGCCACAGGCACTCTGGGTGGCGTCTGGCAATATATATACAGTGGTGCCCCGCAAGACGAATGCCTCGCTAGACGAAAAACGCGCTAGACGAAGGTATTCGTCTAGCAGAAGGCTGCCCCGCAAGACGAATTTGTCTATGGGGCTGCCTCGCAAGACGGAAAAAAAAAATTTCCCCGTCTAGCGAAAACCGTGGTTTGCATTGCCGCTTCGCTAGATGAAAAACCCGCTAGACGAAAATACTCGCAGAACGAATTATTTTCGTCTAGCGGGGCACCACTGTATGTATACACACACACACACAGTAAACAAATCTTGCAAATTGAGCAAGGGCCCCTGCATGCCGGCTCCACACTAAGTTGGTATTAGAGCCATCTGTGCAATGAGGTCCTGGGGAGCCTTGAGGGTATGGCTAAGAAGAGAGGGGCACGTCTTCTCCGCGTTTGTCCTCTGCGTTCCCCATCCCAGCCAGGAAGAAGGACTCACCACTTTCTCCTTAGAGCAGTAGGCCTGGAAACTCCGGGAGACGATGTCTGCGTACTGCATCAGCACCTTCCCGATGGTCTGCAAGGAGACCAGAAACATTACCCGCCTCGTTCTGAGCGGCGCAAGAGAAACATTTAATGGTTTGCCACAGCTGAATTTCATCTAGTTAACTGCACCACTTCCCCCCTGAGAACGATGCTCCCAGAGATCCTGTCGGAGGAGAGGCATCACCTTGGCAAAGCGCCGCATGTAGCAGGCCAGGATGGCCGGGTCTGGGCATTCCAGCTTCTTGATGATTTCAAAACTCTGGTTGAGCTGGGTGAAGACATCCACCACCGAGCAGGAGAAAAGAGCATGCTCAGATGTCTGCTGGAACTGAATGCAAACAAGAAACACGCAGTGTGAAGGAAGACCAGGATAGCTCAGTCGGTACAGCATGAGAATCTTACTCTCAGGGTCATGGGTTCGAGTGCCAATGCAGGGCAAAAGATTTCTGCACTGCAGGGGGTTGGACTCGAGGACCCCCGGGGTCTCTTCTAACTCTACGATTCTGTGATTCTACCTGGTGCCTTTGAGTTCATGCAAGCCTTTTACCATGTGAATTCTAATCTGCGTCAGCATTTTAACTTTTTGTATGTTTTGTAATTTTTTCAGGGTTTTCTTGCTTTATGTTTTGGTAAAGTGCTTTGAGGTTTTGCTTTGTTTTTACAATCCAGCAGTGTATATACTTTATGAAATAAATGAATAAAACAAATAGTTGCTCACTTACTGAACTGATGTAACACTTTTCTGTTTTCTACCAAGCATTCCACAGTCCTGAAGGATACCTGTCGGCTTCTTTATTTATTAAGTTTATACACGGCAGGGCGGCAAAACGCACAAGCCATACAACAGTAATGTCCAATAATCCAACAATAGCCTCATGATATCAATGCCAAATTATAATACAACTTCTAATATCAATCATTCAAATACCAAATTATATAATTTAGGTGCCCCCCCGCATGCTAGAATTGATGGTTTGATGATTTACTTTATTTCTGTGTTCCAAAACCTTACCCCATCCTTCTTATCTCTCTCCAGAGCTCCATGCAAAAATTCCAGGGAGACGTCTTCATTCTCATCCAGCCACTGCATCACAAACTGCTCAAACCACCTGCGTTAGGGAGGGAAGACCACATCATTTGAGTTTGCAAAGCCCTTCCCCACCAGCCAGCCGCTCTGGGGCTGAACTCGGCTAAAACTGCCCCCCAGCATTGGAAGGAGACAGAACATTCACAGCCCCCCCCATCCTCTCTCTTTCCCCCTCCCTCCTTCATTTCATGTGCTCTGCTTCTGTGGCACTACAAACTGCAGGGAGGGAAATTACAGGGATTTGCATGACTTCCAGAGAATCCTGCTCTTGAATAAACACCCAACGAAGGGGGCAGGTCTGGATCTGGCCCCTTGGGCTGTGGGCATTCTGAGTGTGCCTCACGTGTCCCGGGTACCGGTATTTCTGAAACACTGATTGCGAGTCTTGTTTGCCACAGCCAAAGCTATCACAGCATCCCCAGAGGCCCACAATCGATGTAAGAGATGAGATATTGGAAATGTGACAGATCTGCAGATTGCAGAAAGTTATGGCAAGGCAAACAAAAGACCAGTTGGGGGGAAATTGGTCTCCATTTATGTCTCCATTTATACCCTAATAAGAGCTGATGCAGCGAGAGGTCTCTCTCCCGAGGCAGAATCTCTTTCAGAGAAAAGGACAGCTTGCCATTATTCCGTCCAAGTGACCTGCCTTCGGGTTGCTTCACTCGTTTTACCTAAATGCTGGACGACTGAATCTTTCTGTTTAGGTGCATGTCGTCTAGATGGCTTCTCTCCCAGGCAGCCTGTGTTTGTGTGTCTTCTTGTGGTAGGTGGCACTGCTCTGGCACTCAGCAGAGGGAAGGCACAGACCCAGAACCACCCTAAACTCTGTTCACGTGGGCTGGCTTGCAGCCATGGGCAGCACCCACCGCTGCCACCCTCTGCATGAGCCCTGCCAGCCCCAGAACCTCCTCCTTCCTCCCCCCTCCCAGTCAAGGCGCTGCTTTTCAGGATTGAGAATCTTTGTCAACCAGGACTGTCTGAAGTTCAGACAGCAGCCAGAGCGGAGGCATCTTCAGGCCCCGGAGGCAGAACAAGCCACTGAAGAGGCCGGGGGGGGGGGGCTCTTCGTCCCCAAGAGAACAGAAACACCCGCCTGTCTGCCTGCTTGTGTGCGTGCGTGTGGAGCCAGAGCCCGCCTCTGTCTAGAAACACGGCTGAAACACAAGGTGCTTGCAAACAAGGGAAGGGGAGTCAACAAAGCGGCACATTGTGCGATCTTCACAGCCAATTACGGCCCTCTCCAAACCCGCAGCTGAATTTATACAAACGGCGCTAATTATGGGGTGCTTAAATTTACAAAGAAAGTGAGAGACACTACAGAGGGAGCGAGAGCAAAGCCCAGAGCATGCCGGGAAGCCTGAAATAACCCTTCACACTTCAGAATAGAAAGGCACAGCCTACCCGGTGCTGGGAATTGTAACTGGCGTGGTGTTAAAAAGCTGGCATTGGCCCATCCGCACCGCAGCCAGCAAGTTGCAAGCACCACAAAGCAAGGGGGGGTCCTCTTCGAATGTACACATGGCAGGGTATTTTGCAGTTGAAACACTTCACAGGAATCTGAGAAATTTGCTTGCACACAAAGCTGGTCCAGGAATTAGGCACCCCACATTGGGGCTACGAGATGCTCACCCCCCAAAAATTCTGAGGCACAACAAAGTTTCCCATTGAGATCTTCTATGCACCCCTTTAATATATGTTGCTGGCAGTAGTAACCCTGCATGTCCAGAGCACCGGAATATGGTACCTCTGACCCCCCCCCTTGCCCCACTCAGCAGGGCAGCCTTGTCTAAGCACATTGCCCATCTTTGTCTAGCAAGGACACTCAAGCATAGACACCTTCAGGACTGGGACTGGGAGCAGAGCCCGCTCTGGCAGAACTATTTTGCCCACAGAGCAAAGATGCTTGTGCAGTTCCTGGGAGGCCCTTGAGCCGTGGTTAGGACCCCTAACCAGCAGCCCTCAAACAATGCAAGAGTCCCACCGGAGTGGACAGGAACAGCCACGTCAGGCCAGCAGCGGGCTGGAGACTCCCATAACAGAGGCAGCTGGAAACCTCCAGACAGATCGCTGGGAGAGGCCAGGGGGTCTTCATGGAGGACTGCAAGGCCTGCCGGAGGGTAAGAAGCAAGGCCGGGAATCTCTGGCAGCGTCCGGGCCACCCCTTGCAAAAAAGGGTAAGCATCTTAAGAGTTGCTCAAGCGCTGTGATCATAGAGTCATCGATCTGCAGAGTTGGAAGGGACCCCAAGGGACATCTAGGGTTAGGGTTTTCTTCCTGATGCTTAGTTGGAATCTCCTTTCTTGGAACTTGAGGCCATTGGTTCATGTCCTCCCCCTGGAGCGGCAGGAAACAAGGCTGCGCCATCTTCCAGGAGGCAGCCCTTGAGATATCTGAAGGTGGCTCTCGTTTCACCTCTCACTTTTCTCTTCCCCCAGCCAAACACCCCCAACACCCTCCACCGTTCCTGCTGAGGCTGGGGAGGCCTCGGCTGCCAGGAAAGGGAAGACTGAGCCAGAAGACTATCAGGGGCTTGTGCCACCTGCTACGGCAGTCAAGAGCAAGGCCAGCCTTTCTCAGTGGCGCTGAACACACCCTGCGGTGCCCAGGAAAGGAAAGCGCAGTTGCAAATGAGGAGACGCTGGGGTTGGGAGGAAGGCTCTGATGTCCCACAGGCAAAGCAAGTTCTCTGCCTGTTTGAACACGGAGGCTGGAAGGAAGGGAAGCGAAAATGGGTGCCCGTTCCCTCTGCTCTTTGAGTCTGCCAGCAGTGGGCAACGATGCCATCACATGTATCGTTCCATCTCTTGCCCCCACACAGCCCCGCTTCCAACGGTGATGAGGCTCCGGTTTGCCTTAAGTTGTTTGCTGACATTTGGAGAGAAAGCCAAAGCAGGGAAGTGTTAATCTCTCCCATATTTGATGGTGATGCAGATTATTAGGAAAGCAAATGACTCAGCAAACTCACATGCATCAAACCCGGTATCCTGCCAGGGCTGCTGCCAAGAGGCAAGGCAAGGCAGGGGGTTGCAAGAGGCAGGAGGTGTCTGCAAACAGCCCCTGGGCTGAAATAGGAGCCTGGCCCGGCGGCAGAGATGTGCCATGGCAACAGGACTGCCATTAAGAGGCAGTCCAGAGGGCAGCCAAGCTCACACTGGCTCTCTGTGCGCCCTCTGCTTAGTAATGCTTAGCATTTAGATCCGTTCTCCATCCGCAGATGGCAGGTGGTTGACTAACAGCCCAATTTGCCACACAGCCAAGGCAAAGCAGGTGACTTGAGCCAATCAGAGCCAAGTTCCTTGCCACCCAAGCACTCGGTGGGTGCAGCGTTCTCCTGGTTTTCTAGGTGGGGCAGCCTAGGCAAGTCTGGGTACACAGGGACACAGCTCAGAAATGCAGATTTGCTCTCCTCCTGAAAGCAACTGAATCATCCTTGGCGCTCGGCTCAGAGTCAGGGCTTTGTGTGGTGGAAGCCGGCAGCGGAGATTCTCATGTAGGCTAGAAACAGGAAGCGTGGAATTGGCTTGGAGAAGGGGGTAATTAGCCCTTAATAATTAGCAGGGTGGAACAAGCGCCATCTTTTCTACGTGATCCGAACACTCTGCCTTTCACAGCTCAGAAACACAGAGGCACAGAGTGGCTGCCGAGCCCGGCGTCTGGTTCACACTTCCTTCTTCACACTGCTTTGCAGGTCCAGGACCAGGGAGCTGACGCCTGGCTGCACCCAAGAGGCACCACTCAAGGTCCAGAGCATGCCGGGATTCTGCTGGGAGGCTCTTGCTGGTGACTGCGCAGGCTCCAAAGGCAGTTTCCACAAGACCAGAAAGGTCTGGAACCACAGTTAACAAGGCAGTATATCACACTTAACAAGCTTCTTTTGTTCAGGACAAGGCCAGGAAGGCCAGAAGGAAGCCTTGCTCCAGCCCACGAGAGACTCAGGAGTCACTTTGGATCCCAATCAGGTTCTGTTCTAATCCACAGCCTGAAACATCGCAGCTACAGGAGCGATTCAGCCCCAGAACCAGATGCCAAGAGACCCTGCTGCATCCACCAAGGATGCTGACTGAGCAAACTTATTCCTGCTCTTGCAATCTCCCTCCCCTTTCTATGGCCTAGGGTGGCACACAAGGAACGGCAAAGCTGCCCTGCTTCTGACACTGCTAGCGCCCAGGGGCAGGTCTCTCCCCCTTTGCAAACATGAAGGGCTGCAGTTCAACAAGGGCCCGGGCTCCGGAGCTACAGGCACTCCAGCCAGAAAGCCTGGGCGGCTGCTGCCACTCAAAGTCAAAACCACTAAGCTAGATGGACCAGGGGTCTGATCTGGCCTTTTATAAGCTGGACTGGGGAACCTTTTTGAGCAGTGCAAAAGGAAGTCTGGATGAGCCCTTGGAGAAAAGTGGGAGGGCCTTTGTGGCTCTCCCCTCAAGGGTGAAACTGGAGACCTAAAAGAGAAAGGGGGAGAACACAGCTGCAAGTCCCACTCGATTCTGCCTTGCTCAGACCCCACCTGGAATACCGCACTCAGTTCTGGGCACCACAGTTTAAGGAGGATGTTGACAAGCTGGAAGGTGTGCAGAGGAGGGCAACCATGACGATCCAGGGTCTGGAAACAAAGCCGTATGAGGAACGGTTGGGGGATGTTTAGCCTGGAGAAGAAGAGACTGGAAGGAAATACGATAGCCGTCTTCCAATATCTCAAGGGCTGTCCCATGGAGGATGGAGCAGGCTTGTCTTCTCCTGCCCTGGAGGCTGGGATCCGAACCCAGGGCTTCAAGTTGCAAGAAAGGAGATTTCAGTTAAACATCAGGAAGGACTTTCTGACAGGAAGAGCTGCTCGACAGTGGAACCGACTCCCTCCTTCCTTGGAGGTTTTAAAGCAGAGGTTGGGTGGCCATTGGGTAGGGATTCTTTAGCTGAGATTCCTGCATTGCAGGGACCCTTGGGCCCCTCCCAATTCTACAATTTCACGATTCCATTATTCTACATCAGCTCTTCCTCTGTGGGGCCAGAGCTGCCCCCTCAGCCTCCAGGAGAGGGGCTAAGCAAGGGCAGATAGCTCCGGCTTGCCCTACCAGCTCTGAGCCCTCTGGCAGCAGACTGCCGGCCTTTGGAACTTCTTTTGTGATGCTGGGCTGAGCCCTCCGAAGTTTGTTTATTACTTTATCTGAACGGGGTGGTGGTGAGGGTGAGCAAACGCCAACAGAAATGTGTGCCTTGCTTGACAACCGAAAGAGTAAGTGGCAGAGACCGGCCTTTCTGAGAGGTAACCCCACGCCTCAGAAAGGCCTCCCTCGCACCACTGGGCATTTTAACCTGGGGAGGCAGCATTCTGCTCTACGTGCCCATAAGACAAAGGAGGCAGGAGGATGTCGGGAAAGGGCACTGTGAGTCGCAATCCTCCGGAGGACTAAGGCGCCTCCGCTTTCCAAAGGGGGGAGGCAGTGGCGCAGGGGTGGCGAGGGGTGTGTGCCCTGCAAGGGAGCCGGAGGTACTCACGCAGGGTACTCGGGCACTTTCCCGGCAAAGGCTGGCAGGCTGCAGACATACTCGTTGTAGAGCCACTTCACTTTGAAGTGCAAGTTCATGTAGTCGGCGCTTTTGCACAGCCGGTGCTTCTCGTGTTCTGTAAGGAAGAAGGAGAGAGACACGGAGAGAGGGAGAGAGAAGGAACGAGAATGCTGTCAGGTGAGTAATTCAATCAGCTCCTTTCCCAGCAACCTGCCACAAAAACGGGAGCCTCCGCACATCCGCAGGGCAGCGCGCCCTGCCACACGATGCAGGTCCAAAACCCATGAAATCCCCGCAACCTGGGATCCTGCTAACGATCGCAGGGCATTGTAGTTCACTTGGTTGCCGCCCGGAGCTGATTTTCCAGGCAGCTCTTCAAAAATAGAAGGGAAGAGTTTCTGGTTGCCATGGCAATGAGAGGAGAACAGCTTCTTAGGGCTGGTGCTCCTCCCAAGATGCTCCACATTTCCTAGAGGAGGAAGCACAAAGCAAATCCCTAGGAACAAAACCAGCCCCCAATGCTGGAGAGTCTTCTGGAGCACCCTCTGCCCCCGTCTCATCCAAGCCAGGCCAGTCCTTGGGCAAACCAGAAGGAATTGGGGGTGGGGGCACTGGGTTTGGCCTCCGGTATATCTAGGCTCCTCCAACCTCTCCAAAACGAGCTTCCAAATCCAGCACATGCTGCTTCCCGAACCAGCCGGAAGAAGCATTTGCCTGCTCCACGGAGGTCGATAGGTCCGGTTTGAAAGGGCACAAAGCAGTCGCCTTGCTGAAGCTGGGCAGCTCTGGGTGTGGCCTGGCACTGGATAGACCAGCGTGACTCTGCCTTGAGTTCCACATCACTAAGGCACTGTATATATTTGCATCCTGTGCCGCCTCCTTCAAGAAGGGGCCAGACCTCCTTCTCAAGATTTCTGCACTTTCAGACAATACCCTGAACTTAAGAAGTCCCCACTAAACATCAGGGAAAACTTTCTGACCGTCAGAGCCATTAGACAGTGGAGCAGACTCCCACAAGAGGTAGTGGACTCTCCTTCACAGAGCCTGGATGGCCACCTCTCATCTATGATCTAGTTGAGATTCCCACACTGCAGGGTTGGACTAGATGAGCATTGGAGCCCCTTTCAACTCTTCTATGATTCTAAGACTGCAGTGCTGAAGTTTTGGACAGCGACGTCTAAGAGCCAATATGCTGGCAACGGCTACGGTTTTCACACTTGACCCTAAAGAGAAGAAGGGCTGCGATGGCCGACAGGCTTTTCCTCCCAGGGACATCTGATGAAAACACAAAACCGGGACACTGCCAAGCCGTGGAGCTCTCCCAGCGAGGCTCTCTGGAAGGAGGGTGGGCCAGGAGGAGGCCCTACAGTACCTGGCACCTGAGAAGACGCTGAGAGAGAAAGCGCACTCACAGCAGAGGAGCAGCAGCAGCAGCAGGCGGGGGGTTTCTACAGGGTGGGAGAGCACACCCAAGCTGGCCTGCCATGGAGAGGGGCTCAGGCAGATGTGTCTGCTCTGCAAACTAAGCATCACTTTGGGGTTTGCGATCTACGCACAGCCTGGGAGGGGGATGGGAATCTGCTAAACTAGAATGAAGTCAGGGAGAAAGAAAAAAGGCTCTTACCACCCTGGAAGAGGACCATGCGGATGCGAAATATAGGTGGGGCTTTGGACAGAGAAAAGGTAGCAGTGAACCAACCACCAAAGTTCACACAGCCCTCCCTGACTCCCAAGTCCTGCAGATCCTCCTGTCTATCCATGTCAGAAGCGGAGCAAGGCAAGAGGGAAGCCTTTCTATATGAGAGAGAGGCCTCTGCTTGGCTCCCATCCTCGCCAGGAATCGCTCCTCTAGAGAGAGATGCTCAGAAGGACCCTTCACGTCTTTATGGTTATTATTTAAATTTCTATGCTGCCCTTTGTCCGAGGATCACAGGGCTGTTTGCAACCTAAAAACACAAGACAAACCAAAACAATATGCCCCCTCCCCCAGTTTAAAAGGCTACAGATCTGTTTCATTAGCCAAAGGCCTGGAAGAAGAGGGATGTTTTTGCCTGGCATCTAAAGATAGGTGCCATGTGAGCCTCCCTGGAGGGTGCACCCCACAAGTGGGGAGCCCCGTTCTCATGTTGCCACTCTCTGGCACTCTCTCCCTTCACGTTCTACATCTGTTAACGTGGAAGACCACACAGGGGTGGGGGGAGGCTATGTGCTATTATTCTCACTATGGAGGGGAAAGGTCTTTAGCAGAACATTCGGAAGGGACACCAAAGGGAAGGCTCTTACCATGTGATGCCTTGAGGGTGCTCATTCTATCCAGAACTTAGGAGATGAGCAAGGGGATGAGACAAAAAGCACACACACGCCCAACATTATTAGGAGCCCAGAGGGAAGAGGCTTAGCCCACCAAAACGCAGGAGATGGAAGAGTCACCCTCGAGCTGCCCTGTGCTCCTAAGGAAGAGCTCCACTTTGCAGCCTGGGTTCAAAGGAACTGCAGCCGAGGGAGGAGAAAAATCCCAGGATTGGGTGTGTGTGTGTGTGTGTGTGTGTCTCACTCTCCTGCTCTTCGAGGTGTCAGGAGCAGAACCAATTGGATGCTAATTACCTGAAGCGACATCTTGAAACACAGATCACATCCCCTGTGCCTATTAGCCATGATCAAAATGCATCATGCTCAAACCCAGAGCATCGAAAAGGGAGCAAAGGCAGCAACGGCTTTAAAGGTTGAGAAATCAAACCCGCAGAAAGACGCTTCATCATGGCTCAGTGCAGTTAACCGCCTGGCCCCCTTCCCCCCCCTCTCCCCCCATTGTGGTCTGGGATAATTATTACTCAAATGAGTGTGCATGTTGCCAGGATATCGCGGGGGGGGGGGAGGAATATCTAACGCCAGGATCCATGCCATGCATTCACACTTATGCATTCTTCCTGCTGGTTTGATCCCTCACATTGAGCAAACTAACCTTAGGTGTCTGGATTTTTCTAATGCTCTGATCATTTAAGGTAACAACCAGAGTAGGACTGCCACCCCTAAATGCTCCCCAGAGACTAGTGGCTCATTTAGTTGGCAAACAGAGTTTGGGGTGGGGAGTTTGCAGTGGATCAGCGCTCATCCCTGTCTGGCCAGCTCTGCAAGCCTCCTCCAGGTACTGGAGCTCAGGAGAGGCTGGTTCTGTCGCCAGCCAAAGCCGGTTGTGCAGGATGTGGCTGAATAAGAGCCAGCCCCAGAGATCTCCCTTCCTGTCTCCCCAGATGGCTGTGCAGAGAGGAGCAACCAACAGGCCTCTCCAACCATCGCAACCGCCCCCACCCCCACCACAAGCACCACTTCAATTTTTAAAAGCATACATTAAAAAAGCATGCCGTATATATAAAAGTGTAGAGTAAACCTGTCAGTGAGAAGGGGCAATGAAAAAGTGGACACCAGCAACAGGTCTGGGGCAGAGGTGGGGGCAAGCAGCCCTCTCCCCTGCCCCATATCCCAGGATGCCAAAGAGCAGGAGAAGCAGAGACCCAAGACGAAGGTCCATGGAAACATCCCATGAACTGGGGGTCACCCTCTTTGCCCTGCTCCACTCAGGTACTAGCCCACAGCGCAAATCAAGGGGAGCAGCGAGTTCCTCTCCTCCAGCTGCACGAATTCAGGGGCGAAGGGCAGAGAGATGCCGCCTCCTGTCCAGGGGGAGAGAGAACAGGAAGGTGATTGTGCCAAGAGAGGACAGAGACAGCGGCTGCTCTTAGGGGTTGGCAGCTTCTCGCCTGCTGCAGGAGGAGGGCCAGTCCTCAGTCTCCTGATGGGGCGAAGGATGCCAAGCTCCGTTCCAAGAAGCAACAGCAGTGCTGAGCCGGCAGAGGAGGGCTGGCAAGGATTCCTCGGATGGCCTGAGAAACTCCCCCGGGAGCTTTTGGCAGCTCCTTGCAGAACACGGCACAGCACTTGGGGATTCCGGCTGCAGCATCGCGGAGAAGTAATTTGATTAGAGGACAGCCGGCCTTTGCAAGGCTTCTACCCAAGCTGGACGTGACTGGCCAGTTGCCGAGCAAGAAGCTGGAAGGCAGGGGAAGTTCCAGCATCATTTATTATTGCTGGTTGGGAGCCTCGACAGGAGCCTCCTGGAAATCAAAAGGTACTAGAAGCAGCCTTGGCAAATGTGCTCATCAGCAGGGAGCAAGGATCTCCTGGAACCGCTTTTGTGAAACCCTCTGCAGCAGTAAGGAATGCCAAGAGCAGCCACCTACCTTCCATGGCGTATTTCATATCCTGAGCAAAGAGGTTCCACATGACTTCGGCGCTGATCTTCCCAACAGCCAGCTCCTGAGGAAACCTAAAGGGAAGGGAAGATCCCTGATGGTGGATCGCTCTCAGAAGACGCTGCCAAGAGGGATTCTGCAGGATCCCGCAACCTTTGGCCTCTGAGGTATGTCCCCCAAATTACCACAAATTCCTGGCCTGGGTGAGAGCCCCCTGGGCTACATCCTGCCCTTCTTGCTCCCTTGACCACCTTGCTGTGTTACTCACTTGCCCTACGCTTGCAGCCCCTCCCCCAGCCCTGCTTAGACCTAACATCCACACAGAGCTCTTGGGCATGCACATGCTTGGGGTGGGGTGGGGGAGCAGGGAAAAGGCACCCTGGAAGGCAAGCCCAAAGAGGAGCTGCTCTCACCCCACTCGTCAGGATAGTATCTGAGCTCTAACGCTGCAGGGGTGTGAGTGGGAACGCCACTGAAACAGTGTCACCCCAATCTCTCCAAAGAGACAGACAGGTCAGAAAGGCAGACGAGACGAGAAAGGCAGAAAAGCCAAAAAGACAAGGCAGGCAGGCAAGGCGAATCCAGCCGGCTCACGGAGTCTGCTTCCGGCAGCAAAGCAAGAGGGGCTCTTACTGGTTCAGGACGGGGGCATAGGAGTTCTTGTCCTCTTCGACGATGGAGACAATGAGGGTGATGAGCTTGGGCCAGAAGTCCAGGTTCTTGATGCTGGGGCCTTGCTCCTCGGGAGGCATGTCCTGAGCTTTGTTCTAGAGGAAAACCAACAGGCACTAGATGGGCAAATGGGCCAGAGCACAAGAGGGAAGCAAAAAAAATTGTGGGCTCCCAGGGCCCCCTGGAATTGGTGCTACTGCTCTCCAAATTTTTCAATTTCAGAACTCTGCAACTGAGATCTGGGCTTCCTTTTCCCCTCTCCCTCCCACCCTCGGTGTCGTCTTTCTTAAGCTTCATCCAGACTGCTTTCTGTGCTGCATTTCTAGGCACAGGCTCTTTCTCCGAGTGTGTGTCCCATCCCCCGTCCCCCACTTTCTAGGGGGGAAACCGTCTTTAGCTGCTGAATCGGAGCAACGACAACTGGTTTTTCTGTGGGTTGCCATTTGCTCCAATTCAGCGGTAAAAGACGGGTTTTCCTGGGGAGAGCGCTGGCAGGGGATGCTCTGACGCTGAGCTTCAAGGCGTGGACTGAGCCCGGAACATGTGCCACAAAAGGAAGTCTGGGCCTAAGGGCAGAGACACTCTGACCGTTCTTACTAAGCCACTCTGGGATAAAAATGCTTCCAGTTGAGCTATTGTCACCCTCGACTCACAGGGTCTGTCTGGTATTCGCGGCTGTACAAATCCTGGCAGTTGTTGAAGATGTACTCGTACGTCGAGTTGAGGCAGGCTTTGACACAATCCTTCACCACCTGACTGGCGCGAGGAGGGCTCTGCAGTTCCTGGACCTGGAAAGGGAGGCAGGAGAGGGTGGGAGGCAGAGAGAAGCAGCAAGTGGCACAAGCCGCGCCTCTGAGGCTGGCAGTCAGATCGCTGAGGCTTTGTTGCCTACAAGGGGGGTTAGAAACCTGCTGCTCTGGAGAATAAACACGACCCCCGCGACTTAAAAAACCCGAGTTTTTGGAAGAGGGAAAACCTTAGATGCAGCTTCTCATAACATTTGCAAACAGAGGAAAACACCATTACAGAACATTTATTCTGAATTTCTGCAGCTGTCAAAACAAACCTGGCCTGAAAAACAACTTGACAGCACAGGTATTGGTGTTCCAGGAGCAGAATAAGCCTGTTTGTTCAGATAAAATAAACAGGTGTGCCTGCCCCTTCCTGCACCAGCACTCACACTGAAGCGGTAATAGCTTTACGGGTGTCAGAAATCATCACTTGGCTTCCCTGTTAGCTGCAAAAGCACAGAGGCAGATTTCATTACCAATCAGCAGCCTACACTGCGAATAATGGGCTTCTTGTTCCTGTAAAATGAATTGTTTTGTTCCAGTACTTAACTTTGTTTCCAGGGATATTTACAAATAAACAGCATTTAATTAACTGGCAAACGAATAAGGCTGTCAGATGAGCACACGGGAAAGTTCATAGCCACATCAGTGACCGAGACACAGTAACAACTCAGTTGGGACCTGCAGCAGAATCTCCACTTGCTGAGGGGATAGAGGCAAAGGCTGACCTCTCCTTGGACAAGGAGGCTGGAGGCTTCTCCGCATTTAACATTTCTCTGCTCTTTCCAGGCACGGTCTGCACTTCAAAGCTCCATGACTGGGCACCCCTTTTTGCTCCAGAGCTCTGCCCATGAAAAACCTACCCTTTGAAGCACAATCGGAGCAAATGGCAATCTGCAGAAAACCCGAACTGATGTTTGCTCCAATTGAGCACTAAAGAGTGAGTTTTTGCAGGGAAAGCGTCAGGGAACCCCCCCCCCAATGCCTGGAGCTTTTAAGCACGGAGCTGTGCCTGGACAGAGCAGGGCAAAAGTGTGGACAAGTCCTTAGACTGGATAGTCTGAGAGTGCTTGTCTTGGAACTCCTCCCCAGAGAAAGGGGGGGAGGGCTCTGCCAGAGAGCGAGGGCTTGGCTTTGCCCAGGAACAGCCACCGGGAGGAAGACCCCTACCTTCATTCTGAAAAAGGTGATGCTGGTCAGCAGGTCCACAGTAGATTTCAAGTCCTGCAAGCGGTCTCGGCTGCTGGCCGGAAAGTTGTTCTGTTAGCAGAAAAACAAATCCCCTTCTAAAAAATGCAAAAAGGTGAGCATGGCCCAAACACCCAGGGACAAACACCCAGCTCGGCCCCAACAGGCAGCAGCGCATGAGGCTCCTCCAAAGGTGGAGAACCTGTGACCCTCCAGGTGTTTTTGGGACTTCCCATCATTGCTGACTACTGGTTTTGGTGGCTGGTGCTGATGGGAGTTTCACATCGCTTAGAAGACCCTGCATGAGTCTAACCCGATGGGGAAAACTCATCATAGCAAAACGAGACTGGGACGAGGGGCAGTGGGATTTCCCCACAGCACAGGGTCTCCCTGGTCACAACAATGATACCAATTGACCCAACGGCCACACGCTTGGTTCACTCTGTGCTAGTACATCCTTAGAATGATAAACATCAAGGAAACAAATCAGATGCTTCCTTTTAAAAGTTGGCTGTGAGCAAGAGCCAGGGCAACAAGAAAGAAACCTCTCTGGGTGCTTCTGGCCCTGCTGGCTTCTGAGCCAGAGCTGCCCTCCCTCCTTGTTGACGTTTCCAGGGCCGAAGACACCTTTAATTAATGCGGAAGGGCTTTGCTCCCCAAGACAGAACGTCAGCTGCACTTTGGGGACAATCAATTAGGAGCCCATTTATGCAACAGAGTCTTATCATTACAAATTAGATCTAATTACATTTCACTGCAGCTCACACTAGGCTATTTTTGGCAGCAGAATGAACCGGCATCTCATCCAAGGATTAGCTATCCCCCCCCCCCCATAACGAGCGGCATTATTCTACAATGCATAATTACACCATTCCCAAAGGCCATTTCCTTGCGCTGCTTCTCGCCAATGGTGCCTGCACATTCTTTTTTGTTTATTGCTATGCAGAACCCCAAACTGCAAAAATGAAACTGAAACTCTCAACACTGTTGCCACGTGTCAGACTGGCTGTATGCCAAAGCAGAGCAGCTCTCTCTACTTGAGCGCAAGGAGGAGAAACTCTCCCTGCCACTGAATGGCAGCATGCCCCGCATTGCTATAGCAATAATAGTGGGAACGGAGGCTATCCAGAAGACGATAAAGACCCATTTTAGATATCACAGTCCTCCTAAGGTCACCTTTAAGGGGGCAAAGAGAAAATAATTGGCAATGAGGCTTGCTTGAGTTGATGCCATTCAGCTGATCCCAGTGGAAACATCCGTCAAGGGATCCTAACTAA
Organism: Lacerta agilis; assembly: GCF_009819535.1. Taxonomy (NCBI): domain Eukaryota; kingdom Metazoa; phylum Chordata; class Lepidosauria; order Squamata; family Lacertidae; genus Lacerta; species Lacerta agilis. The sequence goes on from NC_046322.1 coordinate 742,001, forward strand.
GAGCCACCCAAACCGAATCCGGAGTGTTAGAGGCTGGGCTTTCCTGGCCTGGGTGTGGCAATACTGGATTGGTCTGGGCAGATGCACTGACCATGGTTCATAGGGCAGAAGGAGCAGGCAAGAGAGCGGCTCCCCTCCCCACCCCAAGTCTTTTGGAGAGGGCATTATCAACCTGGCAAGAGCTGAAAAGCCTGTTCCCAATCTCTGCTAATTTAGATGGGGGCACAGCAACTCTGCAAAAGGTTACCATTACGCTCCATATTTAAGTCCTGAAGTCTCCTCCTCCCACAGGAAGATTTCTGAGTTGGAAAGAGGAAGGACAACTCCCCAGACAGCCGGCCTTTGTCTGCTCAAGACATATCTTACCCTTGGTTGGGAAAATAAAAAAGCTGAAAGGACTAGCAGGACTCCACTTGATGGGAGCCAGGAAGCCCCCTGTCCAAATTCTGCCTCAGTCAAAAAAACCCGAGACAAGCCTCTCTCACCCTCCCAGGCCAACATGGGGATAATCAGGCTGGCCTACTTTACAGCACAGCAGCGAGGATTACTGACATAATGAATGCGAGGCACTTGAAGGCTCAGGAGGGGGGTTCACGATTCGCAGTCTCTCTGTGTGGCTCTTACCCGGTACATGGACAGGTCGATGCGGAGGGAATTGTGCAGCTGGTCCAGAAGTTTAACAAACCGCTCTTTCTGTTTGCGGGAGGAGAAGAGGATGTGTTAGAGGGGCGGCCAAAAAGTGTTCCTTACCTATTTCCAGGCCAAAAGGGGAGCTCCCCTTCTGGGGTACATTTCTCTCCCCCCCCCAAAAGGGCCACTTATTCCTGTCGGGACACACAAACAGAGTGAAAAGGTTTGCATCCATTGAAGCAGCGGGAGCAGAATCCTTTTCCGTCCGAGGGATGCAACCTCCCAGGGTTGCCATGGCAGTGGCAAAAGTGAGCAGATCACATTTGGACAGCAGCCTGCAAAGGGCTAAGATGCCTTTTCTGCACACACTTTGCTCCATCTTCCATTCAGGCAAGAGAGAGGCACCATCACACTTCAAGGGCATATTCCAGCCGGGCAAAGGCACCTGAGAAGGGCGTGAAGCAGGGCCCTTGATGGGGCGTGGCCTGCACAGAGTCCAGAGGGTGAAAGAGATGCCCAAAGGGCCACGTTGGGCCCGCAGGCCTGAGGAGTAACGTGGTGGCAGAGGAATCCACCCTGAGGAGTGCTGCTCTGTCAGGAAATAAATAGGATCCCTTACGAATCACCTCTCTGTGGGAACAAGGAATCCCATAAAGATTTAGAGCAGCCCCACTTAGGTGATTCCTAAGGGATCCTATTTATTTCCTGACAGAACAGCACTCCTCAGGGTGGATTCCTCTGCCAATCAGTGTTGTTTAGGAACTCTTGATTCCTTGGAACTTTGAAAGGATTAAAAGGCATTTCCATGCCCACTTTAAAGAGCTGGTACATCACTGCTTGGTTTTGTTCTCTGCTTTAAAACCACAGAGCAGCACCACAAACAATTTTGAGATTGTACATTGTCAGGCATGCATCATCAAAAATCCACTTTGCCAAAGAACCGCATGCAAACACCGATTTATTCATTTCAGGCATAGCAGGCTCCTGGCATTGTTATAAGAATTCTAAGGTCTAAAATATAGAATAAATATTCATAAATGCACACATATATAAGGCATGTGTCTGAAACAGAAGAGGAGAGCAATTCTGAAGCCTTTTTGACTCTCCCAGTGACCTCAAATATTCCTCTGCTGTAAGGGAGGCAAATGGGAAAAGCCTCTCCAATGTCTTTTCACTTGCAAATCCTGTCTTAAGGGCGTATTTATGTATGGATAGGATGAGCCTGTGACCTGGGTTCAGGAACTAAAGTATTTACCATCACAAAAGAATGCCCAGCTGAAGCAATCAGTCACCATTATCAGGTATCCTGGCAGGCAGGATTTCTGCTGTAGACCGCCTCCTTCTGTGATGTAGGTATGATGATTTGGGGGTGGTCTTTGGCTAAGGGGTTGGGCAAAAAGTCTTTAAAGGTTCCTGCACACTTTTGTTTAGGGTCTCTCCCTCCTTGGAAGGTGGGGAGGGAACTCTGTTGCAACAGAAAAATAAAGATCTGCCTTGCTTTCCACTGGATCCCACCCCCATCCATTCTTCTCTGAGTGATCATGGACTTAGGGGACTCAGTCCCACGGGGAGTTGGGCAGCAAAAGCCAACCCCCAATTTTTACACCAGCATCACTCAGGCAAGTGTCTTTGTGAGCGCAGAGGAACTTGCCTTGGCAGGAAGGAGCGGCAGTGTTTCTTCCAACCTGCAGAATGATGTTCCTTGTCCCTTTGAACCTGGACCCATAAGCAAGCAAGCAGGGGGCGGGGGGTGGGGACAGCAGGGGCACTTACCCCGAAGTTGGAAGCCGAGAAGCGGTCCGAGGCAGACACGTTGGTGGAGGCCGTTGTGTGAGCATAGTAAGCATTGATGTTGGCCAGCAAGGTGCTCATCACCGCTGGCACCCCCGGGCACATGTACTTGGAGGAGAGACATGCAAAATGCCTGGGGGAACAGAAGCCATCGGGGGGGGGCCATCAGGCAGAAGCTGCAGGGATGCTCACAGCCATCTCAAGGAAGGACATGCGTACGGTGCCTTTTATCTTCAAAAAAGACGTGCCCCCCCCCCTCCTGCCAAGCATAAACCCAACCTCTGTTGTGCCAGAAATCACAGGGTAACTGAGATGCTGGGGGCGGGCAGCAGAAGCTCATCCACTCCAACACACACAGCCCTCCACTTGCCAGCCCCTTGTGGAGCACTCTGCAAAAACCAGGCCACAGGGCGCAAGTCAAGAGCAAAAATCTCCCCTCCGCCCCCCCCATGCTTCCTCCAGAGCAAATGGCTCCAAGTGACTCAAGAGAGTGGGTGAGGCACCACGCTATGGGGGAAGTGGGGGTGGAGAGGGGCCTCAGGATCTAGCAGAGAGGCTCAGGTGTGTGTGTGTGGGGGGGGAAATCCCACTCATAACCATAATAGGCACAGAAGATGAGCAAGACCCAACCCATGATCCATCCCAAACAGAATGACACACAAAGAGCTTCACACCATACAGAATCCCGGCTGCAAGTGGGCCGGTGCCAGGAAAGGTTCGAAGTCATCTCTCCCGGACCCCCAGCATCAACGGGGCCACAACGGGGAGCACAGCTAACTAGCCTTAAAAGATGCACCAGAATAAGGAAGCAGCTGGGAATAAACTTATCCAGTGCCCTGGAACCGAAGCCCCCCTCCCTCTGCCCAGTGCTCTGCAAGGACATTCCCAACGGCAAGACATCCTTCACTGCCTCTCCTGGGAAGGAAGCAAAAAGCAGCAGCAGGAGGAGGGCTCTCCCCACCTGAGACTCCCAGGACCTGGGATGCAGAGCAGAGCCTCCTGTTGCTTCGCGTTCCTGCTTAGGAATCTGTAGCAGGAGCCCCTCTCTGCTCAGCTCCGCCCTTCCCCTCCAGCAACTTTCCAGCAAGACTTGCTCAGCCTCTCTCTTTGTCGCCAACTCTTATTAATTAGAGAGTGCTTCTCTCCTGTCATGTCTTGTAACATTATCCCCTTTCAAGCACTGTTTTCCCTTATTTATAGCAGTTTTTCTTTGATTGTTTACTTTAATCATCCCACAAGCCCTAGTGCTGGGGGAATGAGTTTTAAGTTTTCCTGCAGGAGGGTTTCATTTCTGCACTTTAATGAGAGCAATTAAGTAAGAAAATGCAAATGAGGCCACTTCCTTCCTGAGGATGGCAGGAGGAGCCCAGAGGAATGTACAAGCTCCCTGAGCCTCCCTGGGGGACCTGGATCCGGTTTCTCCAAGGGGAGCACCAGGCGCAGTCTACTGGCACCCCAGCCCCCTCCAGCCCCACCCGGCACTGTTTTTGGCACCCTGGAATAAGGGAACAGCATTAAGATACAAGGCAGTATCAGCATCAGCAGAGCTCCTGCAGCTGGCAAGACTGGTGTTTTAAATGGAAGTATGCGAGGAGGAATCTGATGGCCGACAAAGGCCAGGATCATATTCTGCAGAAGAGTTTGGGGAAGGCAGGTTTTTAAAGGACGATGGTTCTTAAAAGTCCTGCCATCACAACTTCCTGAGGTGCTCTCAGACTCAACTTTCTCGCATCAAATGCAAGTCCGCCCTTTCCTAACCAGGAAACCTTTCCGCAGTAGACCTTTCAGTGGCACCCGGGACGAAAGGGATGCTCAGCATCGGACAGGAACTCACGTCATGGCCTGGTAGATGGACTCGATCCCGTAGCGCATGGCAAACTCGTCCACAATCTCCTGGCCCGTCTCATCGAAGTAAACCTTCCAGGCATCGTCCCCTTTGGCATCAGGAATCTTCACCACCCCGTTTCCTTGCACATCTGTCAGGTGGTGGAAGAAGTTCTGGACCAGAAAAGGAGGAGACCAGCACATCAACACAGGGGCTGCTGCTGCTGCTGGCCACCGACATGGACACAGCGCTGCTTTGGGTGTGGACCCAACAGAAGGACGGAAGGGTACAGAGCACCCTCATAGTCAGGTTTCCCTTTATCGTTGACATACATGGGGTACGCTTAAAGACCTCAGAAAGAGCAGCTGCCCGGTGGCCAAAGTCCACCTGCCTTCGTAGTTTGGGGAAACTTGTGGGGTTTCGTCCCCCACCCTCGCCTTCCCCCTGGCCTGAAGGCTGCTCTCTCCTCCAGCATTGCATCCTGACAACCTCTGCTGTCCCCACCCAAATCTTTTCTGGTTAATCAACCTCTTCTGCAGAAAGCTAAAGATCTTGTGTGAAGAGTTCAAATCCTCCCTGGGTGACCTTGACACTCTTTCTATTTCACAGGGGTGTTGTGAAGATAAAATGGGCAGGGGATCAAATCAGGGTTTGCCACCCTTGAGCTCTCTATGCAAAGGTGGGATAGAAGTGACGATAGAGATGCTGCTACCCGGGATGCCTGAGAGGTGGCCTGAGAAGGCTTCTCTTCTGTGTCTGAGCTTCCATTTCCCACTCGCAGCTCCCCTGGCCTGATCCAGCAGGCTCTTCTTCTGTTCCCCACAAGCGATCAGGAAACTGTGACAGGGACAGAACCAGGTCACAGACTGGGCAGCTCTGCTGGGCAGGCAAAACCAGAGAAGGTTGTGAGGCCTGCCTGGGGCCAAGAGCTTCCTTGAACAGGCCAGGCGGCCCCAGAGGACGAGCCGGTTGGCGGCAAGGGGCCTGATGGCGAACCAGCTTGCCTGCTTCAACTCAGGTGGAGTTTGAACCGCACTCTTCAGAGCAAAATGGAACTCCCTAAAGCGATGATAGCAAGAGTTTCCCCACCCCAATTAAACCCCCTTTTGGAGGGGCTATGAAAACATCAGGTGCCTGGGCAGAGAAAGGCGGTGAGGAAATGGCTTAAGCAGTTCACATACTGGTGTCCTGCTAGACATTCAGTTCTCGCCAGCTTTCCGTTCTTTGCTGCTGTCATGCAAATGAATTTCCTAATGACATCCCCACTGGCTCAATTTCAGGCACAAATCATCTTTGAGCTTTCTGCCTTGTCAGGCTGCTCAGGGACAGCTCTCGTCCGCTCTTGAGCTCAGTAATGAACAGTCACACCGAGGCAAAAGGCCCTTCAGCCAACGCAGCCTGAAAAGGACAATGTTGGGAAGACGGAGTCCATCTTCCTTTCCATTTGGTTCCTTGTTGGAACTTTGAGAACATGGCCGTCTAACCATCGTGGAACTAGGATACTTCCAGGATTTTAATCGGAGCCCAGAGGCTGCGGTGCAGGAGATTATAGGAGTAACCCAAAGTTCATATGTACAATATAACAAGAGTGGTAGCGAGGACCATCAAGCCGTGTGTTCAAAACAGATGTCTAAGGACAGTCTCAAAATAGTTTTTCAAAAGTTTCAACGGAAGACCTATCTAGTGAGCACTGATCCTTAGCATGAATCTTACTTACATATTCTGTTGAAAAATATCGGCTGATGAAGACTATTACAAAACAGTAGCATCATTCTGGAGACACTGTCCTTTTGAGGCTTTTGAGACGTCTTCCGCTGAAACTACCACTCTGTTATATTGTACAGATGAACTTTGATTGGCTTACTCCTATAATTTGAATGATAATTTCTACTAACTATTAGCCTAGGGGTTGTGTTTGTATTGTTGTGATTTGTCCCAAGCAGCACCTCTCCCACCTTGGGATGCCCAGGACCTGGCATTCAGAGGCACCCCTGCCACCAACAGGGAAGGAAGAGCAAAGCCAAGGATTCTCGGAGCCATCGGTAGCCCTCTCCTCCTCCATGAATCTGCTTCATCCTTCTTTAAAGCAGTCCAAGCTGGTGGCTGTCATGGCATCTTGCAGGGGCGTAATCCACAGTTTAAGCATGTGTGAAGAAGGACGGGCTTCTGTCTGCCCAGAATCTGCCCCCATTCTGCCCCACTAGCCTGCCTGTTTCCCCTGGAGTCCAAGAGACGCAGGCAAGGGACAGGGGTTTCCAGAGTCAGAGGAATCGCCTTTGGGGATGCTGAATTCACTGTGCCACAACATTTCTTTTTGTAAGAGGAGGAAAGACGCTGCCACGCTGCCACCCTGCTCACCTTGCTGCGGAGCTTACCTCATGAAGGCAGGTATACTGGACGTGGTAAGGGGCCACCTTTTCTTCCCCTTTAATCTCCACGTTGATCTGCAGGCGGATGGCACCGGACACGGCAGACTTGTCTGTTCTTTTTTCTAAAAGGAAAAACGAGCCCATTTTCAAGAGGGGAACCCTGAGCCTCCCCTAACACGGTTTGGGTGTCCACAAAAGCACAGCAAGGTTGGCCAGAGGAAGAAAGCCAGGCTGGAAACAGAAAGAAAGGGCGGCACAGGAAAGGGGAGCGGCAGACGGAGCTAAACCTGCGGGGGTTAACGAAAAACAAACAGCTAAACGTATTATTAAGAGAAACTAAAGAATAACTGAAAGATGGAGCAATGTGGAAAATGCAGTATGAAAATTTTAAATAAAAAGAAACCACAAAAAGAGGGGAGGGAAGTTGAATATATGTGTATCAGAAATGTATGTGATTTGTGTCTTTGTAATTTGTACGTTTGTAAGTCTTTGAAAAACCAAAAAAAATGAAACGCTCTCTTTTTTAAAAAACAGAGTTAACCCTACACTCCGTACCCCAAGGCTAGGACTGCACCCCTTCCCCCGTTTGTGGGCCTCTTAAGATCACCTTTGGGGCTCTGCAGACAGAGAGCTGTGCCAACAAGACAGCCCTGCTCATGCCCACCTGGCTCACAAACAAACTTTGCAGCCCATTCTCCATTCTTTGCAGCCCTGTGTCCCCTCAGTCACTGCAATGTCAGTGGCAGGATCCTGCCCTTGGCCATAAAAGCCTGGAGTTGGAGGCTCTGGTTCAACCGGCTGCCCCAGAGCCAGCAATCCTGCCTTGGGCTTCAAGAAACTGAAACAGCCCTTTCCTGCCAGGGGATCCAATTCCAGAGGAAGGAGACAAGGGAAGAGGCAGGAGGAGGCTTCCGTGTCTTCAGAGCCCTGGGATGGCTCAGCCAAAAGGCAACTCAAGCCTGCCATGGGAGCACCTGCCGTGGAGCTGCCCATCAGGAAGATGGGGAACAGGCCAACTTCACAGGCTGTGAAAGGAGGTAGAGAGTTCCCTCTCTGAAATGTCCCCCCACAAACCTTCCCTCCCCACAAGAGCCCGGGCAAGAAAGCAGGAGACGGCTCAGCAGAGCAGGGGGGCAGCGGAGGACTCCTGCAGGCAACCAAGCCCTGCCCCCAAACTCAGGCACCATCTGCCTGGAGCGCTCACCAAGCCAGACTCTTCCCCAAATATTGCTGCCTCGTGGGGGGTGTTAAAGAGAGGTGTCCGCGGATGGCTTTGCTTCTGCCCACAACACTCTTCTGGGGGAGTCTTCATGGCGGCTGTTCTCTTGCTTGTGTGCACAGCGAGAGGCAGCGGATCTGGGTTCGGAGCCCAGTCAGAGGTTGCAGACACTCCTGGTGGTGCAGCCGAGTCAGAGCTCAGAAGGCAGCACTGCAGGGGAAAGTCTCTTAGATGCCATAAGGGCTCAGGGAAGCCACTTCTGTGGCCTCTCTGCCAGACTCTGGCAGGGCTTCCAGGTGGAAAGATTTTGCAGCTTGTATTTTTGAGGCCCAGAAACTAAATTATTGGCTGAGCACAGACTGAAGTGTGTCTCTCTGTGAGTCTCTCACACACAATTTCCCTTTATTTTTGAAGGCCTGCAAAGCTACATTTCCAACTGAAGCGAAGCAGCATGGGCCCAGGAACACTGAACCTGCCTGCAAAGCAGATGTTCTACCCCTGAGCTACGCCCCCTTTCCCATTCAGCATCTGCCTAAATGCCAACACAAGAAAAGAGGTTTCTTACCCAGGTTGTACCAGACGTCCATCTCCCCGCTGAGGGTTCGCACCTCAATAATGGTCTGCCCCAGAAAGTCATCAGACTCCCGTTTCAGCCTCTGTTTGACCCGGGACTTGATGTCGTCGTCTTCGTCCCAGACCCGCACTTTGATTCGATCAGAGGAATTATGGCACTCACTGAAAGCAAGCCAAGAAGAGGAGATAGTGGGCATGAGGAGGAGCCACAAGGCGGCCCGGGAGGGCAGGGAGAATGACCCCCTCCCTCCCTCCCTCCCTGTGCATTGCGGGGCAGCAGGGGGCAGAGTCAGCAGCTCCAAACGAGCATTGCACCAGCCTAAGTCTCAAGATGTCCAAGGAGGGAGCACCATGTTGTGTAGCTCAGTCTCCTGCACTAAAAAAAGTATCTCCCTCACTCCTCCACTGCCCCAAATGCCTTCTGCTCAGCTTTCCTAAAGAAAAGCACCATTTGCTGAGGAAAGGAGGAAGGACCGAGGGATTCCAGGCCAAAGGAAAGATGCAAAGCCACCACTTTGCATCCTTCCTCACAACCAGCTGAAATCTTGTACATAGAAGCTGAGCCTGCCAGAAGAGGCGCCCCCCCACACACACCTAGAAGGGCCTGGAGAGCTCTGCCAGCTGTGAGGCTGGGAGACCTGAGACTTCTCGGAGTGAGACAACTGGCAGAGGGAGCTGGGCTCTGCCTGGCAATCATCTCTTTCCCAGGCAGCCCAATATGATGTTTCCTCAAGATGTGAAGACACGCTGCCGTTTGCTTTTCACATCAGCTTAAAGCCATTGATTCTCCAGTCGATACAAAAACAACCCTGCGTGTGATCTTGGCACGGAGCTTAGACAATCCCCAGCATAAGCTGAGCTCATTCCTAAGGGAAAGAGCAGTAACCCCCTTCCTTGGCCCTGGATCCCCACAGGAATGCTCTTTCGGAACTCGTCCGCACGGCTGCTTATTGCGACACAGGTAAAAATCACGGGACATGAACATTCGCCACTCATGCAGCTGTTTCCTGGGGTGCTACATTGAGCAGAGAGGAGCCAAGCCAGAATCTCACAGCTTGCTCTTGAATCTTTACAGAAAACCTGCTTTCCAGAGGCACGCAGCCTTTTCAGAAGTCATTCTGGAAGCAATCTCTGATGTGCAAATGCCAACCTGAAGATACAAAGGACAGAGGATGCCTGTGTTTGGACTGAAGTCATTTTTGGTTCCACCTCTCTCCCCACAGCCCCAAAACAGGTGTGTGTGTGTGTGTGTGTGTGTGTGTGTGTGTAGCAAGACGGGTTGGCTCCTGTGGCAAATGTCTCAGCTCACAAAGGGCAAGTGACAGAAAGGACAGAATGAAAGGCAGAGGCCCAGGTGGACCCATGATGGGAACAATTACTCATCCTAACCAGCCCTGGCAACTACCCAGCCCTGGGAGGGAAACGCACGACCTGCCTCATTGCAGAGCCTGTGCTCAAGGCTTGGGATTTAGCCTTTTTAAGAATGCACCATCTGTTGCCAAGCAACCCGAAGAAAATGAAGAAGAAAGTGAAAAAATGGGTCATGGGCGAACTGCGAAGCTTCCGTCAATCAGGACAGTGGCATTTCCCTTGCTTCCTCCCAGGCCTTTGTGAGGACTCCAGTTGCCACTGACCTGTAACTCGGGATCCATTAATTGACACCTTTTAAACTCCTGGCAATTTGTACGGCTGAGAGTGAATTAAATGGGAGACGTTCCCAGGGAGGCTGCCGTCCATCCGAAACCTTTCTGCCTTTGGCTCCCACTGGGAAGCAGAGCTCCATTCGGACTCACGGCAGGCCTCTCTTTGACTGGGCTCCTCTCGCTCCCAGGGGGTGCCCCCTCTCTTTTCAGGCTTAGAATCATAGAATCGCAGAGTCAGGAGGGACCCCAAGAGTCATCTAGCCCAACCCCTGCAGTGCAGGAATCTCAACTGCTCTGGAAATGCTGCATCAAGCAGGCTTCTTGAGTAGTTGGTGTGCTTGTGTGGAGAGAGCCTGAGACATATATAATAAGCCCAAACACCGTGTTTCAAAGAAACTCCAGTTTCTCCTTTTAGAAATCCCCATCCAACTTGTACTCCCTTCTCCTTGAGTATTTCTGACCATGGGAATCTCACCCAGCAGCTCCTTAAGCTTTTTGAAATTGGCCTTCTTAAGACTCCAGAGTGCAGGCTGGACCTTACCTTCTTGGCAGAGTTTGCATTCCAACAGATATCGGGGAAGCTGAAGTCTCCCATGACTACTGTATCTCTCTTTTTTGAATGGTTGGTAATCTGCACCATCCAAGTCTTCAGTCTGGCTCGGATGTCTATAGCAGACCCCCCCCCCCAGTAAGGTGCTTCTGTCTCCTACAGTTTCTACCCCTATACTCTCAATCTGCTTTCCATGCTCCAGTCATAGATTTCTTCACAAGTGTACACATCCTTCACATAAAATACGACTTCCTCCTCTTTGCATTTTTCACAGGATGATACTGCAAATGTGGGTGGTCTCTCTCTGCCCAAGTCATGCCAACGTTCCAGAAGCTGCCAGGCATGGTATTCTTCCAGCCATGTGGCAATGTAGCTGGGTGCTTTGTGGTGAGGGGGAAGGGGAGTTCACGGGGTACTTTTGTGATATATTTATTCCTTCGCTACCAAAGCCAGTCCAGGCTGGCTAGAAGGGATGAGATGCTTCCCTGCAGCTGATGATCAATATCAGGTTTAGATGAGGCAGCCACATATAACAGTTTTGATTACCATTAAATCCTCTCAAAGTAGCCAGCTGGGTGGTTAACTACAATGTCGCTGTTTAAAAGCTTCCGCCTGGCCCTGTAATCTTTCTTGCAGGGGCCCAGCCTATTATCACGCTCAGCATCTCACCGAAATCCTGTGTTTATGTGTGATTATTCCCCTGATGAGCTGTGCTTTCTGATTCTCCCTTTGAGACAATTACATCTGGAGACGTCAGAGGTTAGACGTGCTGCCCATGTCTCTACTTTCCAGCTCGGGCCTCGTGAGCAGGCAGCTCTGTTCTCCCAGGTGCTGGCCGGAGGAAACTGGCTTCCCAGCCCAGGGGGAAGAGAAACTCCACTCCCGGTGCTGAATCTGCCCCGGGGCAGTGGGAAGTGTCACTGGGGGGCAGCTGATCCCTGGGGTGTTCACACACCCCTTTCAGCCCAACGCAAACCTCAGCACAGGTGCACAGGAATACATCTCTCCTCCATTCATGCTCTTAAACCTGGAGGCGTCTCCACAAACCATCGACGGGTTGCAGAATACTTTGTAAGGAACCCATCAGGCCTCCTGTGGACAACGATTCTCTAGAGAAAGACCAGGAAGGCTTCCTCATCCATCCAAGCAAGAGCTTAATCTTTGTAACATGCGCAATTTTCTTGAAAACACAGACTGCATCTTACACTCAGAATGGAGTGAGATCCACCAGCTGAGCTGCTCTAGCTCACAGAAGACCCACTTCATCCATTTTCATTCAAAATCTGCTGTCAAGGAAGAAGAGCCTGGCAGCTCAGATAGGCAACGCAAGCACCACACGAAAAGGTCCCTTGGCTGACACTTTGGGGTCTTCCAGGGGTAATGGGGCTCCTTTGCCCGGGGAGGGAGGAGGCCAAGAGGAGGAAGGGAAAAGCTGGCCAACTGCTGTCGAGGCTGAGACCCTTTTACAAAAGCTGAGCGCCCATCAAACAAAGCTGTTCTGCAGCCGCCGTCTCCGCTTTAGGTTTAGCGTTAATTGAATGTGAAACAACAGCAGCAGCAACTTGAGGGCACCTCTTGTTAACTTGGCAACCACTCTGCAGACTAACAAAGTCCTTGGCTGCAGCTTTCCGTGCTCTCTAAGTCACTGTGCTGCCCGCCAGGTTTCATGCCACTTGGGCACAGATACAGGGGTGGCACTGAGAAGCACCCTGGAGGCACCCTGCTGCCCTTCCTAAAGCAAGCTGAAGGGAGCATAATCCCTCTAACCACGGCCGGCCCAAGACATTTGGGCACCTGAGGCAAACCACAGAATGGTGTCTCCTTCCCTGCTTGGGAAGAAGGGCTGAATGAAGATCTACATCCATAACGGGAGGGGGGGCGGGAATACAGATCTACATTGGGATCTGCTGCACCCGTGGATCTTGCCGCCCGAGGCAGTTGCCTCACCGTGCCTCATGGGTGGGCCGGCCCTGCCTCTAACAAACAGAGAAGCAGTGGCCCATGGAAGTTTACTTTTTTCCTTTTTCCTTTGCCTTGTCCTGAGGGCAGCTTACAAATAACCACTTAAATATCATTGATTTCAATAAAAGGAGCAAAAGTAGAAACAATACTCAAAAGTACTCAAAAATAAACAGTACAGATAAATATAAAACCTGGTAATGATGGCGGATCCCAAGTTCTGTTAAAAGGTCAGGAAAGCAGGAGGCTTAGCAGAGAGTAATGAGGAGGCCAGGTCAATGTGTCTGGAGCAGGCAAAGAAAGCTGGACACCCCCACAGAAAAGGCCCTCTCAGCGGTGACAGCCCCCTCTAGCTTCTGGAAGGGCCTGATCAGATCTCCACTGAAAGGAAGGCTCTTACAGGAGAAGAGCCCCCAGGCTATAAATAGCTTTCTTGGTTAGAATCAGCACTTTGAGCTCCAAAGCAAATCAGAAGCCAGTGAAGTTCCCCCAAATGAGTCCCAGCTAATATCTTGACTGCTGTGCTCTGGAATAACCGACCTTTACAAATGTTTTGCATAGGCAAACTCATATATACTGCATAGCAGTCCTCCAACTGAGTCTTACCACAGCATGGATATCCGAAACAAGATCATCCCTTCCCAGAAGGGGAATCAGGTTGCACAATGTCTGGAGTCATTGAAAGGCATCGGTTCTACTTAGGTATCTCTCAGCAAAACTGCCGACAGGGAAAGTGCGGCCCTGTCTACCTTTCGCGGTCCAATGCATCAGCAAACAGCAGCACCTCCACCTTCCCTGGACTGAGCTCCAGCTCATCAGCCCACACCCAGCCCATCAGAGAGCCCAGACATCCACAGCCGCCTCTTCTGGATCAGGTGAAAAGGCAGATACCCAAATCCCTGGCAAACCTCCCCCATCAGTTTCAAGAGCTCAGGGGACAAGCCAGAGCCCTGCAATGCTATCTTGTACGATCGCTGCAGACTGAGCACCACTTTCTCAACCCAACAGTCAGAAAAGAGCAGCTCTGCCGTAGCACCCAATCTCCAACTCCCACCTCCAGCAGCTACCATATTTTCCGGTGTATAAGACGACTGGGCGTATAAGACGACCCCCAACTTTTCCAGTTAAAATATAAAGTTTGAGATATACTTGACCGCAGATTCTCCACCCGGCGTATAAGACGACCCCCGACTTTTGAGAAGATTTTCCTGGATTAAAAAGTAGTCTTATACACCAGAATATACAGTAATTCAGATGATCACTGCAGTTGTACCTCCTGCCTCTACCAAGCAATTTCACTACACAAACCAGACAAGAATCCAGACAACTGGGCCCCTGTCAATTGTCTTTCTCCAGAAATGCCTGCGGGTGGCTGGCTACCCCCTTCTTGTGCTGCTATCTTGAATTAGGGCTAAATGGATTAAATGATGATGATGATTATTATTATTATTATTAACAACAACAACAACTTTTGGCCTTTTTATTATGATTGAGATATTTGGCAGGTATTTGCTTCCCCCCACCTCAAGGTGTTTTATAAACGAAAAGGACAACACGGGAATTTATCAAAGAGGAGTGGGAAAACGAGATGCAAATACTTACAAGTGGAACTTTTCGTCCCAAATGGGATTCAGGTTCCCAAATATTGTTTTTGTTCTCTTCTTTGTCTTGCCGACTTGGACTGTCACGTAGGGGTCACTGGAGCCCGTTTTGTCCTTGGCTTGCAGGCCTTGCGCACAGACCACTATGGGGAGAAAGGTGAAGGTTCAGAAGAACACATCATCGTAGCAAGACAGCGCAGCTAGAGAAACACACGAGGCAGTTCCAGGAGCAGCTATGGCACCTTCACCCCCCTAACGGCTCAGGCCGCCTTGCTGACCTGTGATGGTGATTTTGGCTGACCACTTGGAGGTACCGTCCAGAACGCTCTGCTTGACCGTCTTCATCTGCTGAGAGTGGGTCATTTTGCTCTCACTGAAGACATCTCTGATCAGGTCAAAGATCTCTGGTTTGTTCCTCTCTCGGATCTTCATGCGATCCTTCATGGCCATGATGATGTTCTGGGTGCGATCCTCGGCCCCATGCTTCGAGCACTTCTCTGCCGCTCCTGCAAACAATGCGGAAGGGATTAGCAAGGGGAGGCTGGCAAAGAGCTGACCCCGTCGATCTGGCTGGAAAGAGGGCTGGGGAGCAAAACTGCACTGGAAGTCATGCTAGTTTTCCAGGAAGTAGGACCCAACTCAGTTCCCCTATGCCAAGGCTGTGTGATAAGCAAGACTGAGATTCATGCTCCTGATGTCACTCAAAGCTCAAATGCGATAGCTATGTAGCACTCAGAAACAGAGCACTGGTTGCTAAAGGGAGAGCTGCAAACATGGAGTGGGCACAGGGACAGACAGACAGACAGAAAAAGCATTTATAAGCAGAGGCTGAGTAGGGGGAAAGGGGATCCTGCTAGCCTCTAACTTAAAGGTCTGTTCCTGGGTAGATGACAGAACAACATCCCAGCCTGAGGAGCCACCCCCCACCCCCGTGGCTTCTGGCTCCCCCAGCATCTTGCGCAGGGTGGTCACAAGTAGAGGGAAGCCTCCAACGGAACAGGCTTGCTGCACGAGAACTGGGGATCCCCTCGGGAGTTTTCCCCCCAAGTGCCATTTGCCTTGGTGGAGAAATGCGCACCTTCCTCCTGCTGATGGTATGGGGGACATCTGTTAGGTAGGAGGGTAATGCCTGAAAATGATTTGTTCTTGGAACCCTAAAATAGGCTCTGCGATTTAAAATAAAAACCAGCTTTCCTTCTGCTGCCCAAACATTTCTTGACAGAGAGCCTGTGACGAAACTGGCGCTCACAAAGGTTGCACTTCAATCACCGCCTGAACACTCAGCACCAAGGTTTGTAAAAGGAAGAGAACGAGAATCCCCAGCTGCATCAAGCTGCCCCTCTTGCTAAAACAACCAGAGCGTAGTCGGAAGTGAACCAGCTCATGCTCCGCACTCCCAAAGCGGCTGGTTGGCTTCCAGGGCTTGAGTCAAGGATGCTGCAGCCTCACAGCTAAAAGCACTGCAAGATGCGACAGGGAGGGGGCGCCCTCCCCTCCACCCTTACCTTCATTAGGGGAAATAGTCTCTCCCCTCTGTTCTGCCAGGGGGAGAGGGCTGAGGATGGTTTGTGATGGGGCTCCTGACCTTAACTGAACACAGGCAAGCTACATGCTACTATCAAATTTAATTCAGAATGGCGCAGAACAGGCACCAAGATAAAGCGTGCAAGAAGCACGACTTAAGAAATAAGGATATGAAACCTGAGAAAAGGGGGCATCCAAATGGCAGAGTTTGCTTTCAATCCTTTGTTCTCCTGCAGGACTATCCCGAGGTGTACAGACTTTTATGTATGTTCAAATAATGCTCCCAGGTCATGGCATTCATGACATACAAGCAACTGTTCTGAGCCCCTGTGAACTGTTGCTCCTGCCCTGAGAGGAGGCCGCAGTGTCAGCAGCTGAGGCTGGACCAGGTATCTGGCTCCCAGCTGGATGCCCAAGCACCTACAGAACCAGAGGCTGGACCACCCTGGGCGCCTTCTCCCGGGGCTCAAGGAACCTAGTGCCCCCCCCCCCCGCTGCCTAGACAGTCTGACAGCACCAGCCATGGAGTGCAGGAGAAGTGCTTGTGTTCAGACCACAGAAGGTCTACTACTCCAAAAGGGGTCAGAACCTCGGAGGGTCAGATTTGTGGGCTTGAAAGGGCCACAGTTTCACCTCTAACCCTCTTGGGAGCAAGTTGCTCACTGGGAGCTCTCCTTGGTGCTGCAGAAGCCTACCTGCCTTGCTCCACTGGCTCCTCCTTGGTTGGGACCACAACAACACCCACCCACAGCCACTTCAAGACACAGATAGAAAAGGGAACCTGCAGAGGAACAGACTTGACTTTTGGTGGAAGTGAACCTGCTCCCTTTTCTAAATGTTGACATTTGCAGCTGCAGACTCTTGTCATCTAAATTACTGCACAAACTTTGCTGCTTCTCCAGATGCAAGATTTCTCATGCAGCTGAGAGGAAGACACAGCAACAGACATGACAAGGATTCTGCCTAGTTTGTCCAGTGCAGGACGCTCCCTCTAAGTGCTTTGCCAAGGTCCTGGACTATGGTCTCTCATCTATGCCGTTCCACACACCCCACAGATTTCCTTTCTGCATTCAGAAAGCAGGCCTCTTGACAAACCATGGTCGTGATTCAGATGAATAATATCATCAGCAATGACCTGTCCAGTTCAACTCTAGGAAAAGACGGGCTGAGAAGGCAGCCTCAGCAAGTTGCCAGTAGTGGGTGAACTCTCAGAAAACCAAACCATAATTAGGCCTCATAGCTTCCCTGCAGGATTTGCCATCTGGGCATCAATGCATCTGCCGCACCTGTTGCATTCAAAATGTGAGATTTCTATTTCTGTGAAGCTGCAAACCAGGTGGACTTCTTTCTTTTCTTTTTCTTTTTCACCTCCCTCACAGAGCTGCTAAAAAGCTACCTGTCCTTCACAAGACGAAGGAGGCAATTTGCACACATAAAAACAAGAGGCAACTCCTCCTGGGACTCCATGGCTGGAATTATATTCAAAGTGATCCACCGAGGCCCAAATGCTATTTGGCGAAAACATTCAGGTGCCAAGAGCAGAGGCAAGAAAGAAAGGAAACACAAAGGCAGGCTGAGTACTGATGTCCCTCCCGCTGCATCAAGGAAGAGGGATGGGGTCAGCCCAGCACAAAGCTACTGCCCCAAGTATCAGCTTTTCTGAGCTTTAACTCTTCCCAAAGACAGGAGGCCAAAGCGGCCAGAAGCTTACAAGGAAACAGCTTGTTTTTCCCATGGAGGGGGAAAGAGACCTCTCTTGCAAGAAGGGAAAGACAAAAAAGCAGCTTTCTATTTACGATACAGATAGAAACCCACAAGAGTAAACTTTTCAGTTTACCCACAAGAGTAAGGCTTTTCCTGAAAAAAGGGGGCCCTCCCAGGACAGCTGACCAGTGAACAACAGTGGACTGCGTCAGATCCAGAGGGGAGGTTACCAAGCAGTCAGGTGCTATCAGTCACTTGGGTCTCCTGTGCCACGGCTGAGTTAAAGAACATCTCCACCTCCCGTAGGGCAGGGCTGGCTCACCTGTGTGCCCCACTGCAGATGTTGCTGGACTCCAACTCTCCTGAGCCCCCCGCCCCCAGTCATCATGGAACGAGGGGAGCTGTAGCCCAGGAACACTGGGGGGGGGCACCCGTTACCCAGCCCCATCCAGAGCAGGCTAAGCACCATCACCAGGGAGACCCAACAGCATCCCAACGGCTGTTCAGAATCTCAAGAGCCTTCTCTCCATTTCCTCACCCCCATTTTTAAAGCTTTTCCATTCATTTGCCTCATTCCTCAAAAACAAGCCACTGAGAAACGCAACAAACGTGGCCGCCCTACAGGGCCCCCCCTCCACCCCCACAGGAAACAGAGGGGCTACTCACTCTGCAGGCAGTCGGCATTCAGCAGATCTTGGCACTTCTCGTGGCATTTGACCCCACACTCTGTGCAGCGCATCCCTTGCCGCGCAATGCCCCACAGCAGCCCCTCGCACTCGTAGCAGTAGGTGGGGGTGGTGGCTGTCCAGACCTCAAAGTTGTGGGGGGTTGTGCAGGAGATGGGGTAGATTAAGGCTTGCAAGGTCTTCTTATATACATGTGATTTCTGAAACAGAAAGGGACGCAGAGTCACAGCCTGCGCAGGGGAAAGGCTTCCGCGTGGCCGGCGGGCATGGTTTAGGGATCAGGCCCCATTTTCTTGAAGGGACAGAATGTGGGACCCGGCCACACCTGCCGGCTTTATGGGATGCCTGCCGGGGTCAGCCCTGCAGCAGGGCCGCTCTTCCAGGGAGCACACAGGGAGCAGCACTTACAGTGAGCAGCTCCTTGCCAAACTCAGCAAGGACGTGTTCAGGACCAGCGTTTCCAAACCAAAAGAGGTGGCCGGGGGGGGGGGATACTTCATTGCAGGAGAAGAGCTTCTCGAGTGTGCTAGCTGCCCCTAGTAACCAAAGCCAGAGTGGTGGGGCCCGATCCACGTAGGCTCAGAAAGCAGAGCTCTCCTATCCTGTGAGCTTCCTTTCAACAAGGCCCGGCAACCGACCAGCCCAGCAACGCCTACGTGTGTCGCGGTGGCAGTGTGTGGGGAGCCCTCCGTGGGCCCCGCCCCATCGCCCCTAAGAGCCAGGGCCTGGGCAGCACTTTCAAAGGACAGGCAAGGAGCGGGAGACTTGATGGAAACAGCAGTGCAAGAGCCGCTCCGTTCCGTCTCCTCAGGTGCTGCTACTTTTTCTTTCAGCAGTCCCACGTAGATAATTAACCACCACCACCCCCCAGCACACACCCCATTGTTCTTGTAATGGCTGTTCTGTGGGAGCAAGTTCAACTCTCTTGGCTGCCTTTGAAAGTCTCCCCCTTTCATGCTATTTTGATCTCGCCTGTGCTGACGAGGGCGGACTTTCCACGCCAGCTTCGTTCTGAGCCGGCTTTTGTGCTCCACGGAGAGCCCGAGGGGCGCTCGGACCACAGGCCAGGGCCTGCCAGAAGGCGGAGGCGAGCTCTCCGGCTCCCTTACCAGCTCCTCGTCCTTGAGAGAAGTTCGGGTGGCCATGGCTGAGGTAATTCCGGCCTTCCGGGACTGGACCAGCGACTGGGAAAGAGAAGCAGCCTCAGTTACTGTGCACCCTTGTCAGGAAGGTGCTTCTTCCAAGAGCATCGCTCACAGCTCAGGTTGGTCTCTGCGCATGTTGCTGACCCCCAAGTCAGATGCCCAGAGCTCCTTGAAGGGAGGGCAGGAAGCCTTTCTGACTATCGGTCGAATAAAGGATTTGTATGTATGTATGTATGTATGAGGGCAGGAAGCCAAACCAATAGGAGCGCAACAGGTGAGCGGCTTGCCTGCTCTGCCATTCCCACCCCAAAGCCAAAGGGGCCAGAAGGAGACCACCCACTTAGCTGCTCATCAAAGGGTTGCTAGTCGGCTCTTCCTCGCAGCACAGGCAGGGCAAAGAAGGAAAGTCCAAGGGGGATCACATAAAGGGATCCAACAGACCTACTGAATCCAGCCTCTTGCTTGGGAAAAAAGGCAAGATGTACCAAAAGGATCCCCAACAGATAGATTTTTGCCCAACGTTTTGAGGGCAGCCTTCAAGGAAGCTGGCCTCTTCCATTGCAGGACACAGTTTGGACCTTCCCCCCCCCCAGGCTGCGGGTGGGGCAAACCAGCAATTCTCCTCCACCGGGACCAGAAGGGGCAGGCAACACACATGGAGGGTTGAGAAAGGGAGAAGTGGGCATGCACGTCTGGATCCGTCTGCATGCCATGTTCGGCAGCCACTGACTGAAATGAGCTTGCCCACTGGTTGCTCCCACTGCTGAGTGCACAGGGGGCCCAGGAGGCAGATCAAGGCCTCATCCACGGAGCCCCTCCAGACACACTCAGGCAAGATGATGATACTGGCTCTGCAAGGTGGCCCAAGCCCCCTGAATTGGGGCTGTTTCACAGCAAGACTGTGTGGGATCCTTAAGACACTGATGGGCAAGGAAGGGGAGTGTGGCAGGGTACCCCCATTGACCAAGCTGCAGAAATAAAAAAAAGGGGGGAGGGAACAGCCACCAGAAAGGGAAATGCAACTAAATAGGTGGTTGTAGGAAGGAGTGTATGGTTGGATCTCCACTTACCATGGCCTGTAGGAAGAGAATGTCAGCATACAAGAGAAGCATAACAGGTTAATTCCATTAGTCCCCCCCCCGTCCTGTCCCCCCATCACTAAAGCTACAAACACATTGCCCAGGCTTCCCCTTTGCAAGGTTACAGATGCAATTCTCCAGTTAGCTATTATTCCACACTGTGTGGATTAAGCAAGACTGATCTTGCTGCCAGTGCAGAAACTAAGTTCACTGCTTTCCTCGGCTTTTGCAGAAATGTTTAGGAAGTACTACTCCCACCTTAGTGTCTAGAGGAATTGGTGGCCTTGGCCTTGGCCAATGCTACTGATAAGGAAGTGGAAGGACTCTTGTGCTCATCTAGTGTGTTCCTGAGTCTCAGTCATGTTAATCGAAACCTTTCTTGCTTTTAATTGTGCAGCTCTGAAAAGCTATGGAAGCCTTATAACCAACCAGCTGCCAGAACCCAGGGCAAGGCAAGTATCCTTGGCACCGCCCACTGACAGGCTGGAACAAAGGGGCAAAAGCTTGGTGACCCACCTGAGTGGCAGCAGCGGTGCCCCGTGAGCGTCAAGCATGGCTGAGAACAGGACAGGGGATTGGTCGGGAACGGGTATCTGTCTAAAGCCCTTCAGGGGGCACCCTAGCAACCAGCTGTCACCCAATTCCACTCCTCAGTCCACCTCGTGAACTTTGGGAGATTTTCTGTGTGGTTGGGGGGGGGGGACTACTATTGATTTATTATTGCTACCTTCTCTTTTCTTCCTTTTGAAATGTTGCACCCTTAAGAATTTTGCACCCAGGCCAGCTGCCCCTGCGGGCCTGCCCACCACACTATGCCACTGTAGCCAGCCAAAGGGCACGATTCCTCTACCATAAAGGAATCTCCACAACTCGTTTGCCATCCCTTTTCACCAGTTCCCAATACTTGAGGCAAACACCCAAAGGAGCCTTTGTTCAAGAACAAGGCTCTTCCTGATGCCTAGGTTTAAACCTGCTGCATGTAGACAATTCTCTTTCCAAACTTGTACCCCCTCTTAGAGCACCGCCTGTGCCTTTACCCACTGCCCACGACTCCTGCTTTGCTGTTTTCTGGTGTGTTTTGAACAAAGATTTACATCGCCTTGAGTTACTGACTCTGATAACCTCTCCACCACCTTTCTGTGCCAAACGCATGGCATGAAAGCAGGCCCTTCAGTCATGAGTGAGGCCTCTCTTCAAGAAATCAGAAATTTGTTTCAGAGTCTACAAAACAGAGGAAATGCTTAGGAAAAGATCTTCCTCTTCCCTGCCTTCCTCGCTTTCAGTTTAGCTGGACTGAGGGCAGGAGGCTGCCATGCGGAGGCCTCTGGAGAAAACTTGCTCCAATGTCCTCCATCAAGAAGCTGCAGCTTTCAAATGAGAGTTTGCCAGGAATCCACATTATCCAGGTCTAACTCATCATAAGAGTCTTGTTCCTGTAACATTTCTGCACTTGAAGGAAAAGCAGTAAATACCACTTCCATTATATTCATGGAGAGGAGATGGGGGGGACAGGAAGTCTCACCAGGTCACTGACAAGTGGGGTGGGCTTCTTCTTGCGCAGGTCAGGCATGCTGTCGATGCCATAGAGACCCCCGGCTGGCCTAGAAAGAAAAGGGGGAAATGCATGAGGGCAAGCAGTGGTGACAAGCCAGAAGTTATATAATCTGTCAGCCAGATGCTCTTGAGGGACCCAGGCCAGGAGGCCTCCTGCAGACTTAAAAATCACGCGGGCAATACAGGATCTCGCCTCGGCCTGGAGAAACCAACACCTAAAAACACATCAGTTCAACAAGGCAAGAAATGCTCCACACTACAAGGAATAACCTTGATGTGACTGAATGCCGAGCGGCTTTTGTGCAGCTTTAAATCTGTAAATTATTCCCGTCAGTTCAGGTTACACAGCACAGGCGCCCCTGACAGTTCTGAAATCAAGGGCGCCTTGCTCAAATCCATCCCATGTACAAATTAAATCAGGTTTTGTTCTCTTCTTTCCTCTAAAGAGGCATGGCAAGCAGCAATGGGGAAGGTGTCAGAATTCATCAGGCCATCGTGGCAGCACACTCTTTGAACTCCAAAGAGCCACAACAGGAAAGCTCTTCAGACTCCTGTAATCTACATTTTAAAAGAGCAAAGCATTTGCTCATCAGGAGAGCCAGGAGGAAGAAGCGCTTCCCATTCCAGACCTCTCTCGGATGGGGGAGAAGATGATCTGCGGATTTGGGATGAGAGCCTTAGACAGGTTGGGGCTTTGAAATGATCTGATTCTAACCTGTTGCCCTCCAAATGCCATTGGGCTCCATCACTTCTGACCACTGGGGCAGGAGCAGGAGATCAGAGGAGTCTGGCTGCCCTACCAGGCCCAATGCCTGCCTCCTTTCCCTTGGTGGCAAACTGATTTGGACCTCATCAGGGAATAGGCAGAGCTCACATTTTGTGCCCCAATTGGCATATAGAAGCACATGTGTTACTTTAATGGCATTTGCCTAGTTTGGACATATTCTTTTCAGACTCCTCGCTGCCCCGTTTCATTCTTTCCTCCCTGAGCCATATGTGGTATAACCACCCCACTGCTCACCCCTCTATGCAGATCACTTAGGAGTATGTTAGGTAAAGGTAAAGGGACCCCTGACCATTAGGTCCAGTCGCGGACAACTCTGGGGTTGCGGTGCTCATCTCGCTTTACTGGCCGAGGGAGCCGGTGTACAGCTTCCGGGTCATGTGGCCAGCATGACAAAGCCGCTTCTGGCAAACCAGAGCAGCGCACGGAAACGCCATTTACCTTCCCGCCAGAGCGGTACCTATTTATCTACTTGCACTTTGATGTGCTTTCAAACTGCTAGGTTGGAAAGCAGGAGCATGTTTAAAAGGCCCAATTCCGTCACACACCACCCTTCGGCAGTGAGGCAGGCAGAAATTGTGGCAGGCAAGGGAAAAATGCAACCATTTCACTGCTCTGGAATCCATCTCTGCAGCCTCCCTGTTGCGCTGCAGGTGAACAATAAGACGGAGTGAAGCTGTCAGCGAAACTTTAAATATTGCTGTACTAAGTTACATATATTTCACATTGAATAACTCTGGGGAGTGTGTTATCTGCACTGTGCTGGAAGTCTATTGCCCTCAGGAGAACGCTTGTCAGCTTTGATAATACCTTGTCACGCTGATGCGCACAGACGCTTGGAAAAACGTGAGCGGCAAAGTTAGAGACGAGCGGATGGGGATAATTGGCTTGTGCGCAACAAGCACAGGGCTAATTATCTCTGCAAAGGCAGCGTGGAAAAGGAACCTCAGACCCAGAAGGGAGACAGGATTCGGGGCACAATGCTGCCCCCCACTCAGCACAGCCCATTTCCCCTGGATCCAGCCTCCCCCATAGGCTTCATTCCTCGTCTCCCCTCAAGCTGGACGTCCTCTACTCTCCCTGCCCCCGGCTCCTTTCTTCCCCTCTCCAGCCACCCTGCCTTGCTCCTGCCCTTTGCTTCGACTTCCATTTGCTCAGGAGTTTTTACAGAAGGGGGGAAGTGGGGGTTAGAGAAGGAGGCCATGGCAAAGCTTGTGGGGACCAGCCTTAGGGGGTTCTGCACTGCAGAGGGACAATGGAGGAGAGCAGCGCCCAGGCTAGCAGTCTTTGGGATCATGTGTCCACACCCCAAAGGCTCCCTTTCTGTTATCTATGATGGCAACAGGTTAAGCAGAAAGCCAGAGACAGTGCCTTAGGGAGCCAGCTCACACTAGCAAGTAAATGCAAGTGGCCCCAGGGAAAAGAGGTCGGTCTCTTGCTAAGGACAGGAGGTCAGGGTGGCTCAGGCAAGCATGGAGCCTCAGCTTCAACTCTCTGCCTGACAACCTCCCTGCAGCCTCTTCTCCAAGGCACCATGACCCTCAATGACGCTGCCACCTGCAAGGCACACTTTCGGCCAGGATAACTGCCCAGCCACTGCCCAGGGCCGGCAGACGCTTCCGTTCAGCAAGGCGAGGGTGGGGGGGCTTTTGGGTTCCCCCCTAGTTACAGCTGGCATGGCTGGAGTGAAGCATGCTGGGATACACCTGCCCCTCTTTCAAGGCAGCTGAGCACCCTGACTGAGTGTGTGCATTTCACCAGCAGCTCATGTGAGGAGGCGCTTCGCACACTCGAAGAAACCGCCTCTGGGGTGATGGTCCACGAACCTCCCAGCACAGGGGGCATTGCTAAGCAGCGCAGCACAGCGCATCTGTGGGTGTGGCAGGAGGAGCCGAAAGAAAGAAGCGAGCTCAGCAAAGAGGCTCATAGAAATTAAAGCCTCCCCTCGTTTAATTTCATGTTTGATTAGTTTTGCCTAATTCATTGTTTGGAAACCTGATTTATATGCAGGGAGAGAGGCAAGTCCGTCTCATGCAGACGTTTCAGGGTGGAGCTTCCAGTGCCCCCCTGCTCAGTCCCGCCGGCTGCAACAGCACAGCAGCCCTCGAAGGGAGCAGAATTCAAATATTACAGATCAAAGCCATATGGCTCTCATCAAATACGCGAACACATTTAAAATCAAACAGCATGTAAAATGGTGCCTTCCCGTCTTTCTCCTGGCAAGCCTTCAGGTCCTAACGGGGGGAGGCAGCAAGAGCAGGTGCGGAGACACCCAGGAGGAGGAGGAGGAGGAGGAGGAGGAGGAGGAGGAGGAGGAGGAGGAGGAAGATCACACCGACTTCAGCGGCTGCCCTCAGAAGGTTCTTTGCAGGGCAGATGAGAAGCTCCAGGCAGCCCCTTAAAAGAGAAGCTGGTGGGGCTGTGAGAGCCGGAAGAGGCACAAGTAGGGCTCACCACCGCCCCTGCCCTGCCCTCCAACTCCAAGGGAAGCAAAAATGGGGGCTGCCAATTCACTCGTGCCCCCATTTCCCAATGCAGCCACAACCTGGGCAAGTGGTCGTATGCACAGGAACTTTATTTTGCCACAGTTCCTTCAAGGAAGCAATAATCCAGATAAGCAGTCTATCGTGGGTGAAGCCCTCTCTTGCCACTCCTGGCTAACCCACGGCCATGTGCTGGGAGGAAGAGAGTCTTCCGTAACCCAGTGACTCAAGGAAGAGGCTGTGCTCTTAGCACAAAGGGGGGGGGGAGGCAGATGAGAAAGGACCTTCCCATGCAGTGGGGCCAGACAGGGACCACAGGTTTCTCTTGGGGTACTTCTGAAAGGAACTGCCTCTATGCAGCCTGAGAGAAGCAAAAGGGGCCAGGCTCCCACCATTACTGCTGGGAACCTCAAGGATTGTTTTTTTTTGGGGGGGGTTCAGCTGTGTGGCTCAGGGAGCAACCTGCAGGCCTGCCGCAGTGCTCTGGGAACTGAACTCAGCTACATGGGTAGGGCATGGTGGGCTTGGGCTGGGCTTGCGGCTTTGAGGGGCTGCAAGCAGGGGGGTGTGAGGCTCAGAGAGGGGCCTGCCTCCCTCCCTGAGTGACTGAAGCTCATGCACTAACATGGAGGCTCTGAGAGGCTTGTGTGCCACTACTATTCTATGATTTATTTTTATTATTTATTAAATTACTATACTGCCTGCCCTTCACCCGAGGATCACAGGGCAGTTTACAATATAAAACCACAAAAATACATAATATAGTAACCAATTAAAACAATAACCCACCCCACACTTTAAAAGGCCAGGTTGTTTAATTAGCCAAAGGCTTGGGAGAAGAGGAATGTTTTTACCTGGCGCTTAAAGATATGTGAGAAGGAGTCAGGTGAGCCTTCCTGGGGAGCTTAATGTGCTGCCCCCTTGGCAGTTACAAACCTGGCAGAACCTTCTGCCCACCACCCTTCTCCTCCCCCTCTCAAGAATCAGGGGAAATGTTTAAACAAGTTGCCAAAGGCCACTTACCCTCCTTTGAACCACGGTGACTTGGACGGATCGCCATCATCCGGACCCTTAAATGTTTTTTTTAAGAGAGAGAGAGAGAGAGAGAGAATTAATTGTGCTGAGCAAAGTTCAAGCCAGCTGCAGAGTTCAGAATCAGGGAGGACGTTTCATGCACAAAAATGCACACAAAGCGCTTCATGTTCATTAGCACCTCAGAGGACGGCAGGGAGGGCTGTGCTGCTCAGTGGTGGGGACACGGTGGCACACAGGAGAGGGGCCAAAAGAGCCTGTTCAGTGCAATGTGCTTTTGAGGGGGAATCAACCCACAAACATTTCTTTTTTTAAAAAAAAAAAAAAACCCAACAAGATCAGATCCTACAAGTTTTATTTGAATCTGTGAAGCCCTAATGTTTACAAGAACATTTCCAAAATACTTATTTATTGAGAGCACGCAAACAAACAGAACAAATGGAAGTAAGGCTACGGACACTGGAACTGAGTCACGCGTTTGCCTTCCCTTCGGCCTCTCTGAAACCAGGAAAAAGTGCCTGGTCTCACACTGCTTTTCAATCCCTAAGCCAGAAAACAGCCAAGGGGGGAGCTTCTGTGAGGTGCCAGAGGAGCCTTCCAGCTGTTCCTGGCACCTGCACCACCAAGGAGCTGCTGCAGCAGCAGCAGCAGCAACCATCTAGCAGCAGCTTGTTTCCTGAAAGAGCAAATACATGCTAGACAAATTCCTGAAAAGCAGCCATTCTTGCCTAGAGAGCACAAGGGAACAAAAGGCTCATCCAGGCAGTGGCATCCACTTCCAGGAGAGGGAATGTCTGCTCAAATTCCCCAGCCTGAAGAGAGGGCGAGAGGGAGGGCTCTGCCACCTCCACGGCTGGCTTCCAAGGCTCTCGACAGGAGCGGCCCCACAGTCTGTGCAGGAAGCTGCCACCAGGATGAGTCCCAGAATGAGCACCAAGAGGAGTCAGGCTACTTCAATAGGAAACCAGTTTGTCTAAGGTCCACAGCCCTGTTGGAACCAGAGCAGCCAAGCAGTGGAACAGAAGCAGGCAAACAGTGAAAGGTGAAAAGAGGAGCCCCTTTTTGTCAGTCTCTACCTTGTTAATGGCCCCCTCAGTAGCCAAATGCCAAGTTTCTGCTAACTGCGCCAAGGAAGGCAATCTAAGTGCCCTTTGAATGAGGAGTCCAGGAGTCCATGGACAAAGGTGAGAAGGGGAGCTTCACTTCCCCGCCAGGCCAAGCAGCCCTTTGTCTCGGAGGAGGGCAATTTCCACCCAGACCCCTCCCTGAGAATCCGAGGCTGCCACTCAGAGGAATTCCTACAAGAGCAAAGGTGGAGGAATCAACAGGAAAGCTGCCTGCGCCGAGCAAGTCACAGATCAATCATGTGGCATTCAAGAAATCCACTCATGTGAAGGCACAGCGCCAGCGCTAGCGGAGATGACGTGGCCACTGTGACTCACTCCCCTGACACACGAGAAGGGTGGCACAAGTGCTGGCTCACTCCTGTTGTGCTTTTGAACTAGCTGTAGGCACCTGCAAGAACAGGATGGTGGCCCAGACAGACCCTGGATCTGATCCAGCTGCAGGTCTCTTCTGAGGTGCCTGGGCTTATGTCTGCTGGCTTTGTGCAAGGATGCAGTCAGATTAAAGCGACAGAACATGTATTTGGAGTCCAGATCGGCAGTCAAATGAAGCAAGCCCACTTGAGGAAGCACAATTAGACAAAGATAAGCAAAGACCTCCGGATGCACAGCCTTCTCACCCTGGAAACTGTGCATGGAGGCTATCAAATCTTAAACCAAAAAGTGAAATGCATGATCTCGCTAAGAAACATGTAGACAAACCTGAATTAGAAACCTGCTTTGCTTTTTACAGAACATCGCTCTTGGGATTCATCCCTCTGGTGTCTGACTTCTGAATAAAATGGCTAGAAATGGACAATGAGTCTTTTGAGTTCAAGGTAGCACAAGGATAAAGCCCTTGTTGCTCGTAGCCTGCAGACCCCTAACGACTGTTTCTGCCCATGAGTTTGCACAGTGTTTCCAAGAAACACAAAACAATTTTTCCCAGAAGCACCAGAAGGAATGGGGGCTCTGCCATTCCTTAGAATTAGTAGCAAGTCTTCTGCCAAAGTGACAAACACAAAATAATATTTATATTTTCAGTACTGCTGCCCAAGAGGTAAATGTTGAGCCTCTGTGACCCACAAATACACACACCCTCCAGGTAACCTTCCCATGGCACAAAGTACATTTATCCTCTGCTGGGACCGGGAAGGAACTGTGTACACACAGCAGAGATGGATTTGCAACATCAACAAGGTGTTAAGTAGGAATGTTTTCTTCCTTTATAAAAGCTACCTGCACTGAACAGACTCCTCTCAGTTAATACACAAGATCAGGAATTCCTCCCAAGATTGTCGCATGCTGAACTTGCCAAGAGACTTGGCGGGGGGAGGGGGGTACTTCAGGGGTCAGCCAAACAGCCAAGTGACAATTCAACAGGGCATGCACAAATAACACACTGGAGTGTCAAAAGTAGGAGACACACTGGTTAGAATGAACAGTATATAACCTGAAGTTCTCCTCTACTTCCTTCTGCAAAGGAGAAAGGGGCGGGGGAAACACAAAGGAGAGGAAAGGAGAGTCACACAGTTAACACGGAAAAATTGTGCTGTTGACCAAGTTTGGAAAATGAAGCAAAGCAGTGCAGAGATGTAGAAATTCTGTATCACCCCCAAAATCCCTAGTAGGAAAGGTCCTTTTAGCTTGAAAAATATAGGCTCAACTTTGTACACTGAAGGTGCTGGAAGGTTGGAGTGGTTATGTTTTAAAAATGGATTTCTGTGGCAGTTTCAATAAAACACTCAGATTTCATTTTCTTCTTAGCATCAACAACATACTGCAGGCACAGAATCTTAATTACAAGTAAACCTTTTAATTAGCATAGCATAGTCACACCTGCCTCGAAATCCACAACAGTACCAGGCACCTAAAAAAAATCTTGACTCACTTAAGAAGTCATTTCCCCTCTCCTTAATGATGACCCACAAAGCTCCAGGGATCCTGAGAGTAGGCTGGCTCCCACATCCTGCTGAGAGGATGTCTTTGAGCCTGGGACAAAATGTCTAGGGAAGCTGTGGTGACACAACATTCAGACAACTTTTTGTTCCATAAAGAAGGGAAATACCACTGTCCCAGAAGTTAATACTCTTAACGAAGAAGGTTGGATAAAACACCACACACTGATTTATCATGTCTAAATAACAATTCCATCAAACACTATTGAAGCTTTCTCTAAACAAATAAAAATAAAATGCTGCAAGGTCCTGTCCCTCAGGACAAGCAAGCTGGCAGGGAAATGGATATACAGCTTTTTAGCAAACCCTTAAATTCAAAACACTCTACCTCGTGTATAAAAAAAAATGTTAGGGAGGTTATTAGTGGTGCTTGGAACATTTGTTACACCAAGCAGTCCAATGAAAGGCCAATGGGTGGCACAGGCAGGGGGTCTTTCTCTCTCTACCTCCCTCCCCACATGACACACTCTTAAGGCTCCGGCACACGTTTCTGGGCCCAGGTCTGCACTTTAAAGCTCCATGTCTGAGCAGTTTTGTTTTCTCTTCCCTGCTGCTTTCACAGGTAGAGCCCACGTTTTACCACTGAATGAAGCAAACCACAATTGGTTTCCCCGCAGATTGCTATTTGCTCCGATTCAGCGGGTTTTTACTGGGGAGGCACCAGGAAGAAAGAAAGAAAGAAAGAAAGAAAGAAAGAAAGAAAGAAAGAAAGAAAGAAAGAAAGAAACTACTTGGACATGGAGTTGAAAGCATGGACCTTTGCCTGGGAAGTGTGGTGCAAAATGAAATCTGGATGAGTGTTACTGGCAGCTCAGTAGGCAAAACCCTCAATTCAGCACCTTGGACAGCACCATCTCAGTCTCTCACAGGTACTGTACTAAGCTTCCCTCCCCCAAAACCTGATATAGATCACAGGGCCCCAGGAAGCCCAAATCCAGGGGGGCATGTTCAATCTAATTTAATTCAGATCAGACCATAACTTTAGTGTACATGCATCATGTGGCAGAATGTGGCTTTTTTACTTTTAAGAAAGTTGCATGGGTAGTAATTTTAATCCATAATGGTGACTGCTGGCAAAAAAAAGCCCGAGTGTGGCAGTTATTGTCCAAAAAGTAGAGAACCCGTGGCTTTCAAAAAGTGAAATAAGATTGGGAAGGGGGTTAGGATTATGCCTAGAAAGAGAGAGAGAGTCACATGCCAGAAGAATCTAATTTTCAAACGAAGAGCTGACATACCAGAACCACACCCAACCAGCACCTCAGAAGTTCATCTGAAACTGTCCCAAGGAAAATACCTGACAGGGTATGGTCTGAATCAAGCTTCTTCGTTACAACAAAAGTGCATTTTCTTAGTAAATGTCAGTTAGTTTTTCTTGGGCATAAAAGAGCAAAGAAAGAATTGGGGACCTAGGAGTCTGAAACATCAGGCCCACCTTTGCCCCATATTCATATTCATTCTCTCCCTCTCTCTCCTGTTTCAAATTCTAAATCTCCCATTTCCTAATGAAAACATGCACAAAGGAACACACATGAGCAGGGATTTAACAGGTGGAGGAGAAATGAATCCTTCTCCCATCTGTTTTCTAAAGAGAAGTGAAGCACTACTTGAAAAATCTAGCACTAAATTGCTGGCAGATTTTTAGCAACTGTTCCCATTTCAATTTAGGTAAATATTCGTTGTCAATCAAAAGAACAAGAAATTAGGGAAATGAATAGTTTGTCACAAGCTCCCCAATGGTGCTACAATGCCAACCATTTATTTCCAAGGGCTTCCATTGTTGTTCTCAGTTGTGAGCTGAACACTAAAGGCTAGTGAGGTTTGCAGTCAGAAACTGCCTCTACTTAGAAACCAGCTATTCTGAGTAAGATCAAGGTTTCTTATGAAGGAAGATGGCAAATGCTCCAAACGTTTGCCAGCCCTCAGCAAAAGCAACTTCTCTGCCTCCAACCCCAATGAGCTGATTTTATAAAGACCAGGAATAAATTTTCTAGGCCACAGGATGGATGGCTAGGGCATATTAATTTACTTAGAATTATCATTACCTGGGACCATTTTGTGGCAGGATCCTTGCCTCATAAAAACCACTATTTCCATAGTAATATTGAGCTCATTACAGCCTCAAACCTTCTGCACTATCCATAACTCTGCTAGAGAATTTTACGACCTATGATTTATGAAAATCATTTAAAGTGTTGAAAGTGCTGTGCTGCTTCCCTTTAGTCCTGCAGAGGAGGAAATCCCACACAACCCTGTTTTTGAATGTCAGAAATCAAATGGCAAGAGGTTTCAACCTGCCCAGAGTGGGAATTTCAGCCAATCACAGCTCCTGCAAGTTTCTCACGTCTTCCTTGCATGCATCTCACCTTCAAGCATCAAAGAAATGTGCACACCAGGGAAGTGGTTGTTCCCCTAATGTGTGAAGCAGCCTTCAGCCTGTGAGCAAGGATGAGAGCTCAGCTCTCCCAGGCCCAACACTTGTTCAACTTGGTGTTCTTCCTTCCGAAGTATAGCTACGACAGAACATGTTAAAAGTATCTGGAAAACTGCTTTAAGCTGGGAAAGATGAAGTATTGGGGAAAGACATGAGGCTTCTCCCTTTCATACACTGCAGAAACACTGAATGCCTTCCATGTGCGCATGTGGCATGCCCCATAAATGTGGGAGATGCGCATGCAGAGTACACTACTACTTGATGTTGCCACTGTGGGAAGCCACTGTGGTTCTGGCCTGGGCGCATGGACTGCAGGGTTCTGAGAGAAGTCATTCTCCCACACAGGGCAATGTGTCAAACTGTCCTAGGCATGATGTTCAGTCTTTGTATACTGCAAACAGCAGGAGGAGGAGGGGAGAGAGCCTCATCTTTATCCTTGGAGACAGGCACTGCTGTCCAGTGTGGTGGAGTGGGCTACTGTGGGCCCACTTGCACGCAATTTCAGGAAACATGCATCACACATGAGAGTCTGGAATCAGGTGGGGCATTCCTTAGGGGGAAACTGAAAGCGCCTTTGCCACTATACCCAAGGGTCAACTGCAGAGGTGCAATTTCAAATATGTGCAAATCTTTTGCTTATTCTAGCAAGTGAGAAGGTGGTGCCACCCCCACACCCCAAGACATGGTCCTTTCGCAGCTCAATAGTACATGTGGACCAAAGCAGCTCCCTGAATCTCACTGGGTGACGCTTCTGGTGAATTTTGCTTCTCCTCTTCCCCTTTGCTCTCCTTCAAGTCTCCTTATTGCTACCTAAAGTCAAGCTCCACTGTTCTGAAGTTTGATTTTCACAAGCCCACAAAGGTAAAACTGAAACATGAAGCCTTACCCAATTGGAATCTCAAGTGCCTACAATCGCTAGGAAGCAGCTCACATGGACCCCACAATTGATTATCATCTGAACAGTCCTCAATATGAACTCCACAGAAGAGGGCTCTTGAAGTAATGCACATGGCAAACACAATGGAGATACGATCCACATGAATTCTGCACTCCAACACAACACCTCTTATGTGGATTTCTCAAGGGGCATTCTTACATGGAGGGAAACAAGTGTTCTAGCGGAGCTCTTCCTTGGAGGTGGCTATTTAAACATTTCAGGAGATATCTCCCAGAAGATTTTAGCTTCCCTGGCCAATTTATATGGGAAATAGTCTGTTTGCACGGTTGCCTTCGGACAAGAGTTACAGAACAATTAAATCAAGAACAAATAGACTAATAAACAGTTTTTATCCAAGAGCTATTAACTATTTTAAATGCTGTAACCAAATGATATGATCTTTGGGGTGTCGTGAT
Source organism: Lacerta agilis (assembly GCF_009819535.1). Taxonomy (NCBI): domain Eukaryota; kingdom Metazoa; phylum Chordata; class Lepidosauria; order Squamata; family Lacertidae; genus Lacerta; species Lacerta agilis. Next base: position 774,997 of record NC_046322.1, read on the forward strand.
GGATGATATGTATGTGTGGTTGTAAATGTATAAATGTGTATATGTAGCTGTAAATGTGGGATGCCATTCAATTTCGTTGTACTACGTACAATGACAATAAAGTATCTATCTATCTATCTATCTAAATGGCAACTGGCTCCTGGTTCAATATTTCCTGGGGATCCCCTCTTGTGTGTCCAATATAGCAGTTCTCTTGGAGGTAGGGCAAATCCCTGTCAGCGCCCGGATATGGATTCTGAAGATTCATTACTGGCTAAAACTTATTTTCTTTCCTGTTGGATTGGCACCCCTAACCCTTTTGGACGCTTTCCAATCCAAATGGAAAGTCACTCTGTATGGAAAGCTAAGAGACTTGGGATTCTCGCCTCAGGTCTTGTTGGCTACAGGATACGAGAAAGCAAGAGCAACCATTCGCCAACGAGTCTGGGATGTGGAACTCCAATGTCATACGAGTGAGATGAACAAACATCTAGCTATAAGGGACAATGGGAGAGGATTTTCTATAGCAAAGTATTTGACAAAATTACAAATACTCAAATATAGATGGGCATGTACCCTTGCAAGATTTAATGTATTACCATCTGCCTTACTGCAGGGAAGATTTGCAGGTTAAACCATATGCGGAACGACTCTGCCCCTGTGGCCTGCCCCAGGTAGAATCTGTTTCTCATGTTTTATTACGCTGCCGCTTTTACAACGACATACGCCGGGTTTTTATTACCCTGGTCATACAAAATCCTTTAAATGAATTCCTATGCCTTAAACGCGTTGTAGAAGATATGGACCCTGAGATTACCCTGAAAGTAGCTAAATACTGCATAGCAGCCATAAAGCTCAGAGAACAAGCGGTGTTATCCCTATGAATAGGACCCTAAATGGCAATTTTTAGGCCATATTTTAATGCCCCAATTCTAATCTATATATTTTAAATGCTGATGTATACGTATATATATACATGTATGGCTTTTGTTGTGCAAATTTTAATGTGTTATTTTTGTATTATTGATTTAGTAAGTTGTCTGTGACCGTAAAAATAAATTCATTCATTCATTCAATATTTCCTGTGAAAGTAAACAGACATGGAAAATCTCATGCGTCCAAGTGGATCCCCTAAGCCAGTGTTTTTCAACCTTTTTGGGGCAAAGGCACACTTGTTTCATGAAAAAAATCACGAGGCACACCACCATTAGAAAATGTTAAAAAATTTAACTCTGTGCCTATATTGACTATATATAAAGTAATTTTTCAATTTTTCCCACGGCACACCAGGCAACATCTCGCGGCACACTAGTGTGCCGCGGAACAGTGGTTGAAAAACACTGCCCTAAGCAGGTTAATGGTATTGGAAACACTTTCCCAACATGCTTTCAATTTGCCAAGAAGCAGCTCTGAAGTCAATGCCTGCTTCCTTGGAGATAGAACATCACAACTCATTTGGCAGACCTCCAGAAACTGGGGTGTTGTTTTTTTTGCATTTGTTAAGGGTGCAGAGATAGGGCAGCTTTTGTCTTTGGCTCCTATCATCTGCTATCTCTGACCAGACTTCAATAAACCATTTCTACTGAATCATTCTGCCTGCAGCTGCTAAACTTTCTGACAAAAAAATGAGCAAGCATTTCACCAGCAAATCTCAAGAACTTTGGGAGTACCTGAATGAATCTCTTCAGCTGAGGAAGTCCAGCTTGCCTCCTGGGCCACTTCCTTCAAGAGCCTCCTACGCATCTGCCTCTTTTCCCTCAAGACATTCTTGAAGTTGTTGATGCACTTGTTCAAGTAGATGGTCTCGGCACACACCTTCTCAAGGCTCATAGGTCGGCACCCGCTGGGCTGCACAGGCACAGAACCAGGATCCTGCTGGGCCTCTCCAGAGGGGAAGGGCTGCTCCACACAGCTCTCAGAATCTAGAGGGGGCACCAGGTCGGGGACCGGTGCTTCGTCAAGAGGCAATGAAGCACTGGGAAGAGCCCTCTGCATCAGGCCCACACTGTCACTGCTCACAGTTGTGTTAGCCTGGCTCTCAGAAGACTGACTAGGGGGAGTTTCAGCAAAGGTATCCAAGCTGCCGTGCACACTCGGGCTACGGAGGGCAGGAGCTGGCTCGTTGTTCATATGGAAGCTCTTTTCCCCTTCAAGGAGGACTTCTGGGTCCCCGGTCTCCAGTTTGTGGAACACCACCTGCAGCGCAGACCGGAAGTGGTTCAGTGCTTTGCCCAGTTTGTTAGTGTAAAACCTCATGTCCACGAGATCAATGCTGTCCCGGGAGTGCTCAAGGAAGTACTGGGAATTTTCTAGGACATCTCTGAAGACCTGGTCAGTTGGGTCTTGCTCGTTCAGGTCAATCTGGATCATGTCTTTGAGCGTCTCACTGCTGTCAACCAATTTGCGCAGAGCACCATCACAGCCGGGAGTGGTCATGACCACCGGTGCCTCCTCCAGGAGACTTACTTGCTCAGGACTGAGAAACTCCAGAGTAGTGGCGTCACAGTCTGTCTCGCTTTCCCCTGGAGTCAGCCCTCCTGCTTGGTCCTCTTCCACAGGAGAGGAGCTGCCCTTGGTGGCGTTTTCAGCATCTGAGGCACGCCCCCCTCCTCCCTCACACAAGGTGGGCACCTTGCCCAAGCACTCCAGGGACGGCAAGGAATCCCTGCCTTTGTTCTCATGCCCAGGGTGGGACGCGTCAAGGACTCCAGCGGAAGAGCTGCTTTTGTGCAAAGTCTGCTCACTACTGCCGATTATTTGCACAACTCTCCCCACTTTTTCTTCAAGTTCAGCAATTAAGTTGCTCTTCCGAGGTAGGGTAGATTTCGGTTGAAAGCTAAGCCTCTCCCCTACATGGCGTTGAACCTCTTGGCAAGGGTTTTCCTGCTGAGCCTGGCAAGAGTCCACTTGGAGCTGCCCATCTCCGTCCGTCCTGACCACTTCCCCACGAATGTGCAAGGAGCCCCAGTGGTTCCCACTCTGGCCTGGGGAGGGCAAGGTGCCCAGCTGTGCCCCAGGACACACCTGGCCATTCTGGTGGCTTTGCTCACCGCTGGCCACAATGGTAACTCCTGCACTTTGCAAAAGAATTGATTTCTGGAGAATGAAGTCTCGCTGCTCAGCGTTAGCAAGTTTTACAACTGCGGGTCGTGGGGCCAGCTGCTTGCCTGTTGCTGCACCAGATCTGTAAGCATCCTTGATGTACTTGCTACGCTGAATGCCATTGAAACAGTGGTACTCTGACAAGAAGCGGTGGACTAGCTCCTTGGTGTTCTCCCCCTCCTGCTCTGGGATGCCATAAAAATACAACACTGGCTCTCTGATGTGCCCTCCCAGGAAGGGCTCCCTTGCCTTGGCCTTTGGCACCAGGGAGTTTTTGCTGGTGGGGCCAGAGCTGCTCTGCAGGCCCTCAATCTCGCTCAGAACGGTGTCCACGCAGCTGGAGACTTCGTCCACAGAGCCTTTGATCAAGGTGAGGTGCTGCTGGAGCTCAGCAATCTCGGTCTGGATGCGGCTTATCCCTTGGAGCTCTTTCACGATGTACTCAATGACATCGGCAGAGCGGTCTCTGGGCCCGGGGCTGCAGGGAGTGTAGGCGAGGGGCTTGTTTGGAGGGCAGGGCTCTTCCCCTTCTCTTTCCCCGGCAACTCCCCTCCAGCCAGTGCCCAGGCTCAGGGCAGCGAGATCTGCTTGCTTCTCGGGGCTCTCCATTTGCTCCAGAGGGCTCTCAGCAGCCAGGCAGCCAGAGACGCCCCCTGAGTCACACTGGCTTGGAACTAACGCCAGTGGGGCTTCGATGTATCCATCCCAGTCCAGCCCACCTTTACTGGCCTCCCTGGTCCCAGGGCTCCTCCCCTGAGCAGCAGAAATGTCACTGCTTGCAGATTTCCTATTGACGCCACAGACAAAGGCGTCCGTTTCTATTCCCACGAGGGAAAGCTGCTGGTGGTGATTCTGGCTCAGGGACAGCTCGCTTGCCGGCCCTTGCAGAAGCTTCTTCATCTTCTCCTCCAGAAAAAGCAGGGCCTTCTGCTTCTGAGGGGGCTGCCCAGTTAGGAGTTTCACAGCAGACTTTCTAAGCACAGAAGCAACGTCATCTTCTAGCCTTAGGGTGCCTCTGCCGGCGCACATCCTCAGTGGCCGTGCTGGCGCCCTCTCATCATGCCACAAAGCGGCAGGGGCCTGTGCCCCTCGCTGCCTGCCCAGCAAGGCTCTCTTGGCCAAGGATTCAGACTCATCAGAAGCTGCTGTCAAGAGAAGGGACAGAGACGCTGTGTATCCGAGTCAGTGGAGGAAAAAGTGACGCTCACATTCACACACACGCACACACACACACTAGCTTGGGCCACATAATCCAACAAAATTGCATGCATGCAGCAGGACAAATCTATTTTTGCAAGAATGCCGGTATAACCTGCTGTTCCATTTCAGCCTTCCAACTGAATGAAGGTCCTGGGGCCAAGCGGTGAAGCAGGAAGGTCTCCCTGACTCTTGCAACAAGTAAAGGATGCCTTCACCTTCAGCGCCCCACCCCCCACAATTTGCTTTATGAGAATGGCTTCCTTTTCCACCATGGAGACCAGGATTTTATCAAAATTGAAGTCTTAGCAGCGGAGCCCTCTCCATTTATCCCCCTCAAGTACAATATCCTGGCGTATCCATTACCTGCCCAAAGTGTTCCTTGGCATGAAGCCAGCAGCTCTGCTCTGTTCCCTAAGAGGAGGAGGAGGGCACAAGCCAATTCCAGCTTCAAGGGACGTCTTCATATGGGCACAGATTTGTCTGTGTACTGCCATCATTTTCACAAGAAAAATTATGAAAGAAGACACAGAAAAGGCCTTGCCTGCATACAGAAGCTTTCTTTATATAGCTTTAAGGTCATCTGCTAATATCCTAAAATCAGTTAAGGGAAGACTCAGCACAACCTCTTAGTCCTCATCCCTTAATGAAGATACAGGCAAGTGAACGGAACGTTCTCCCCCTCTCCATGTTGAAGGTTAGATCGCAATCCCCTTGGAGGCAGGAATTCACTTCTTTTTATGAATTTAACAAAATTTGCATGCCACTTCAACTTCATTGCACAAAAATTCTTAAGTGGTTTAGAACAGTGTTTTTCAACCACTGTTCCGCGGCACACTAGTGTGCCGCGAGATGTTGCCTGGTGTGCCGTGACTTAAAAAGTGGGCAGCGAAGAGAGTGTGACAAAAACCCACCCCGGGATCTGCTCAAAGGACCAGCTGTGCCTCCCTCCACTGTGACGAGATTGAATGGAGTGGGAGAGGAGACGGCAAGCCGCTCGGAGCAGGGAGCCGCCGCTCAGCCAAGCCCGCGCGCCAAGGGCGCTATAAATAGGCGAAAAACCCGCCCCCCCAGCCAGCCAGTGAGCGAGGCCTGCCTGCTCGGCGTGCCCGATTTGCAGCGGGCAGGCAGGGACCCCTGTTGCCTGCTGGCTGTGCGCAACAAGACGGGCTTTCGCCGAGCGAGGCGGCGCTGACTCAGCCTGGGCCGAAGGAAGCGCAGGGCAATGGCGCTCAGCACCCCCCGAGAGGCAGCTGGGCCTGCCCGAGCCCCCGAGCCCGGCGGCGCCGCCGCCACGGCAGCACCAGGCGGAGGACGAGGCCGACCTCGACCCCGACCCGCAGCAGCAGCTGAGCGGCCTGGAGCCCGACGCCGGCGAGGGGATCCCGCTGCACTCGCCGTGGACCTTCTGGCTCGACAAGTAAGTGCGGAGCTGCCGGCACACCAGGTGGGGAAGGCGAGCGGCAGCGGGAGGAGGAGGAGGAGCTTGCGGCCTGGAGCTCGCCTCTCCTGCGCCGGTAGGGTGGTAAAAGGCGCGCTTGAATGAGGCGGCAGCGACGGGGGTGGGCAGCGTAGGACTGGCCTTTGTTCGCCGCCGCCTCCTCTCCTGCTCTGCTCGCTCCTTCCCCGTCCCCACGGCGAATTAATTCCCTTCTCCGCCGAGGGCAACGAAAAGGGGGGGTCTGTTCTCCAGCCCCACAGATTGCTTCACTATGCTTAAGTATTTTATAATTTTTCATATTTCTGTTTACTTACTATTTCATAATAAAGTAATTATAAAATACTTTCTTTGTGTTTATTTGATTCCTATTCAAGAGAATTACTTTATATATAGTCAATATAGGCACAGAGTTAAATTTTTTAACATTTTCTAATGGTGGTGTGCCTCGAGATTTTTTTCATGTAACAAGTGTGCCTTTGCCCAAAAAAGGTTGAAAAACACTGGTTTAGAAGAAGATGGGTGCCTCTTTTCCTGCTGTTTCTCTAGTGGGCACTAGGGGCAGGAGATACATTTTTATTGGGCCACCTCCTCACAATTGAGAAATATGCAAGGTTTCACAGAACGCTTCATCGCATTCTACTCTTGGACGATTACATAATTCTACACAAACAGCGATTGGCCAAGTAAGCAAGAAACTCAGCCAGTTTCTGTCACTATTGTTTTGCATCGGTAAGAAAGATTTACCATAAACCTGGTGATAGTTAACATTTGCAGTTGTTCCTTACAAATAAATAGGGGTAAAATAGTGGGTGCTGAATGGTCCTCCTGGAGGAGGAGGAGGAGGAGGAGGGAAACAGGCACTCGGAGCAGAGCCAGAAGTCTTTCTTCACTCAGCACACAGTTAAACTGTGGAACTCTCTCCCACAGGAGGCAGAGAGGGTCACCAACTCGGATGGTTTTAAAAGAGGAGCACCCCAATTCAAGGAGGATACTGACAAGCTGGAACATGTCCAGAAGAGGGCAACCAAAATGGTCCAAGGCCTGGAAACAATGCCTTATGAGGAACGGCTTAGGGAGCTGGGTATGTTTAGCCTGGAGAAGAGAAGGTGAAGGGGTGACATGATAGCCATCTTCAAATATATCAAAGGATGTCATATAGAGGAGGGTGAAAGGTTGTTTTCTGCTGCTCCAGAGAAGCGGACACGGGGCAATGGATTCAAACTACAGGAAAGAAGATTCCACCTAAACATTAGGAAGAACTTCCTGACAGTGAGAGCTGTTTGACAGTGGAATTTGCTGCCAAGGAGTGTGGTGGAGTCTCCTTCTTTGGAGGTCTTTAAGCGGAGGCTTGACAGCCATCTGTCAGGAATGCTTTGATGGTGTTTCCTGCTTGGCAGGGGGTTGGACTGGATGGCCCTTGGGGTCTCTTCCAACTCTAGGATTCTATGATGGGACAAACTCATGGGGAAGATAGCGATCTATGGCTATGAGCCACGATGGCTATCCTCTGCCTCTGCAGTTGGAGATGATATATATGCTTCTGAATGCCAGTTGCTAGAGACCACAGGAGGGGAGAGGGCTCTTGTGCTCGGGTGACGCTTGCTGGTTTCCCTTTGGGGCAACTGAAAAGTCAAGGGAGAGTTCTGAGCAGTACATAGAACAGCCTCATCTCCACACACTGACTCACAACTTGGGGGACAGTATTTACATACGCATTATTCCGGCTCCTACACTACGTTAAACCCTGCTCAAAGTAGAAACCCTTGCAGGCTGTATTTCCTATGTGGATTTGCATTCCTCAGCTTCGGGTGCTCCAGGACCCTCCTCTAAAAGGGGTGTTCTCTGCTCCAGCAAGCACCCCAGCCTGGCTCAGCACAGCCGACACTCAGCTCCATTCGGAAACGGCTGGAGCAGCGAAACAAAGCCCGCTTTTCCATGCACAGTATTCAGCACCCCAGAGCAGCGTATTGGGCGAAGCACCGGCTCTTTCCGAGTTCTGCTTTTCTGCTTGCTTTTCTGACCATGTACTGGAAGGCTGGGGCGAAAATCTTAATAATTAAGAAAGCAAGTTTTTTTCTGATGGAAAAAGCTTCAATTTTGTTTAAGAGAAAAAGCTGCCAGACTGTTTGGAACGTGTCTGCAGGATTGGCTTGCTACTCAGCTGTGCCTTCTCTCTCTCTCTTTTCCTTCTGTGCCTTCTCTTGAGGGTGAGCGGCATTGCCCTGCAAAATCTCCTTTCTTCCGAGGGCACATCAATGACAGTGCCACCGTTTCAGCCCACAGAGTAAACAGCCATTCATTTCCAGTGGCAAAGAACACTAACTATCTCTAAGTGACAGGTAGGTAGCCGTGTTGGTCTGCCATAGTCAAAACAAAATAAAAAATAAAAAATAATTCCTTCCAGTAGCACCTTAGAGACCAACTAAGTTTGTTCTTGTGCATGCACACGAAAGCTCATACCAAGAACAAACTTAGTTGGTCTCTAAGGTGCTACTGGAAGGATTTTTTAAATTTTAAATTTTGTTTTATCTCTAAGTGGCTAAGCACATTGGAGCAGAGGGGGCAGGACTGGAGACACGGGCATTGGAAAATGGAAGAGGGGTCTGTACCAAAAGATGGCTGTCTGCCCCCCAGATGAAGATTCACACCTCAACCCAAGTACAGGAACAATCCCCTAAGAGGAGATGCACTGCTTTGGGAGTGGGGGGGGGCGGAGAGGCATTTATGGCTGGAAAGCTTGTTTGAAGTTTGCTGGGCTTGCAACTTCCACTGAAACCGTTAAGGACCATAATGGGAACGGGTGCAAAAAAAAAAAAAAAAGCTTATCCCCAGAAGCTCAGGCTGGATAAGCAGTTTATGAAAATATGCAGTAAAAACATTCTAAGTTGTTAAAAGCACTAAGACCAGTCCCAGAAAGGAAATATTTTATTTTCCCCCCACAACAAAAATAAATGTGTTCATGTTTAAGCTTTGCAGTCAGCAGAGAACGGCGACTCCTTAGCTGTGGGGGACCCCACAAGAGCCCCCGCCTACAAGCCCCTGCTATTCAAAGCTGGCCTGACAGACAGAGGGCACCATCCAGCAGCCACGTCGTTCATGATGAGCCACAAGCAAAACCTCCAATTGCTGCCAAGGAGGCGGCAGAGAACTAGCAGGGAGCACAAGGGGGAAGAAGGTGCAGCCCCTTTGGGTGCCATCACATGCTCTGCATCAGGGTGGCTGGTTTTTGTGCAGGCTGAGAACCACATTGGCCCTCTGGGGGTAGCATATCAAAGGGGGGGGCAGAGCACACCGTGGGCATCTTTCAAAAGGGCACATGGGGGGGCGGGTCTTGGGGAGTTACAAAAAAACAACTACCTCTTGGCAGCATCACAGCAGGGGACCTATGGGAAGCAGTCAATAATAAAAAAAATGGGGGGAATTGGGGGGTCCTATCTGGGGGCACAAACTTCTGGGCATGATGGAATCACAACAAACCAATTATTATTATTTTAAAAATACCGTTTTTGAGTCTGGAATTCTATGACACCCCAAGGATATTTATGTTCCTGGAGAAAACAAAAGCTTGGAGAAGGAGGATCATGGCCAAAGCAACAAAGTTTGGGAATTGGCAGGTGGAGGAGGGGATTTATAGATTTCAGCTCTCTGCCAGTCCAACAGTGGGTAGGGAGGGGACATGGAGGGCAGTGTCAGGATCTGACCTTAGGATTTCTTCTGGTCCTAAACTCATCTCAGCAACCATCAAACTGGATCTTGTGGCTGCAGCATACAGCTGATCAGATACCCTGAGCAACTACCACTGCAACAAGGGAGAGAGAATGGGAGTTTTTATAAAAGCACTCTAATCTCCAACCCCACCCCTGGGGGGCTGATGGATAGCAGCAGCACATCTAGGGTGGGACAAGGAAAGAGTCACTCTCCTGCCGAGATCTTCCTCCAGTAGAATCTCAAAATAGCATTCAAGAAGGCTGCACAATGTGAAAATGTGTACCTGCCTCTTACGGCAACTGAAACAATGGGGAAATAAAGAGCAAGTGAGATGAGAGCTAGCTAGCCTTGCAATTCTGCTAACCAGCTTTCAGGTTATAAAGGCTGCTCCTTTGGTATTAAGGGCCCAGAAAAAACTCATTTGAAGATAAGCTGATCCAGTCAAAGATATTGTTGCCTTGCATTAATGCAGCCATTAAGATGCTGAAATAGCTAATTGTAGCTCCTGGAAAAGCCAATCAAGTTGGAAACATCCATCAAGAAGAGCTAAACAGCAAGGCACTCCCTGTCTCCTAATGCTAGAGCTAAGGGTCACCCAAGTAAACTGATTGGAATCACAACACAGAACTCATACACAAAATTCACCACCGCAAGGCACCATGTGGGGAAATGGCTGGGGAAGCTTTTCTCAAGGCTGATACGAATCCAACTGATAGACATGGAAGATGGGCTAATGTAGGTTTTCCATCCGCCTTCGGTAGCCGTCTCCCTCTGGAGAACCTGAGGCCGGGGATCAGCAACAAGGCCTCAGGGCTCCTCTCTCATGCCCGGCTAGGTGGGCCTGGGCCTAATCCTGCAAGGCAAACCTGGCCGCCTTGCTTTGGGTTAGGCTTGCAAGGCTACAGCAGAAGCCTGAGAATGAAAACTCACAGCTGAGTGCCAAAGGAAAGGTTGCTATGGTAGCCCTTCTCGACATGCGGCAATTCTGACACTTGCTGGGAATTCTTACACGGCACCTTTTATGGCCAACGGAGGACTACGCCTGCTTCAAACGAGGCCTGGGCCAACGTGCCAGGAGGCTGCTGCTTTCTTGGCTCAATCATCCCTGGAGGCTGGCAAGCAAAGATTACAATTGCAATTTGATGACACTTCAGGACGACAGTTTCTGTCCTCGTCGCTTGCTTCCCAAACTGTTTATTTTCTAAAGCCTCATCTGCCAATAAGCAAGCTGCTAATCTCAGCAAGCGCTGAAGCAGGCACTACGCGGCTGGATGAATCACGTTTCAGAAGGTAGAGAGCCGAATGAGAACGCTTATCAAAGGGAAAATATTCTAAACTCCAGCCAGAGCAAGCACATGCAAGTCGCTCCCCAAGCTCAGAAGGGAATAGAGACTCAGATCAAAATGTTTAGAGCAGAAAATGGGAAGCAAAGAGAAAGATGCAAAATAAACAGATGTGGAGATGCTACAGCTGCCTGAAATCCTGGAGCGCAGCTGCTGATCAGGGCAGACAATGCTGAGCCAAATGGGCCTGACTCCCAAGTTCCTACATCCATCTCACTCCCCAAGATCCATGGGAGCTGTTGCAGAGGCTCAGACGGGCACAGCCTCTTGTGCCAAGGAATGCATTTGGGAATGTGAAGGAACTCAGGCATACCAAACCAAGCTACAGGTCCCATGACATGCTAGTTACATGGCAGTCAGAGGGGACGCATGTGGCAGAAAGCAACAAAGCTTTCTGGGGGATGAATGACAAGAGCAGAACGCAAACTGATTGGTACCAAAAGCCGGTGATAGAACTTGTCAAGTCACTCAGCCTTGAGTAACCAGTGCTGATTGCTACCAGGCAATGTCACCCTAACCGCTTCCTCCTACGGAAGGGAGAGAAGGCACCTTGAAAGACCTTCCCATTCTCCCACTTGCTAAGAAAGCTTAGCATTGATGCCTCATGAAAGATAAGCTCTATGAACAAAACTGAGACACCCATTAATTCTAGTTAACGTTAGAAGCATTTCAACAATTGGCAGGTGACAATTTTCCTCCAGAAGAGTAAGTAAGCGAAAGGGTAAGCGAAAGTAAGCCTACGCAGACTAGCCTACTCTTTGAACAATCTAGAAGCAAAAGTCAACAGATATGGAAACCTACTCTTAGGAACAAGGTATGAAAATTCCAGTAACATTCAGAAGACATTTGACCAACTGAGGGCAAAGTGCAAACGCTTGAAATGTGCTTGGAAAGTCTTCTGGGAAAACCTGAAACTGGGGACACAGGTGCCCAAGGGGGGCAGTGGACTGGCCACTATTTGATCTATAGGCTAAGAAACATGTTTCTTGTTGGTGAGAATAAAGTTTGGTTTCTGACAGCACGGCGAGGTATTTTGTCTCTGCTCTGCACGAGGATTCAAAGCAGGTTTTCAGCCAGGCAGACATGAAGCGGCAAGAGGCATGGCAGCTTCTGTATCCAAGGGTGAGGCCAGCACCCCTGGGAGAGCTGCAGGCCGGCCGCGGCCCATGCCAGGCTCCTCAGATCTCTTTCCCTCCAGACTCCTCTGCAAGGAAATTTGAAGCGTGCCGGTTGTTTGCACGGGGAACTTGGGTAAGAGATGTCTTGGACAATGGAAGCTGCCCGCTAAAAGCTGTCCTGGTGACACCTAAAAAGAAAAGCAAACTACCCGCAAGCCTCCTGTGTCATTGATTTTATGTTTCTGAAAAATCTCCATAAAAGAACCGAACTCTGGTGCATCTGTGCTAGATTGCCATTTCCAGGCAACTGGCTGTGAAAGCTCACGCCCCTTTTCAAGACTGTGGGTCTTCACTAACATGGAATTCTAACAGGACCAGCAATGTGCACCCCTGAGAGGAAGGCTGCCTTTTTTCAAAGCAGCACTTTCCACTCCAAGATAAACTCCGGGGCCTGGCAAACGGGGCTCCTGCAAAACCCAGACCAAAGTGCCCAGCCTGGGAATTAGAATGGCAAAGCAAGACGTCAAACAACAGTGAATTTCAACACTCACATTCCTCCCTGAGGAGCGACTCTCTGTCACTCGTTCTTCACATGTGGCTTCACACAACAATTATGTGAGGCAGCAAGAAGCTTTTCCTATTTCTGCCTCTCGTGCAAAGCAGGATCCCAGCCAGAGATACTCCCAACTCCCAACACAGAGCTGGCTTCAGCCGGGAGAGATGCCAGGGTTCTATTTTGGATGAGGCAGGAGGGCAGAAGAAGGAATTGCAAGGCACTCGGCACTTACTGCTTTGCCACCCACTAGCCTGACTCAAGCCCCTGACAGCGGGGAAAGAGTTCAAGGGCAGAAATATTTTCAGCTTTGTGTGCATGTGTGTTTCAATCTGGTGAACTCGCTGCTGAACAAAATAATTCAACAGGCTCCCTAACCACGTGCCCTTCAAATAAGGTTCTTAACCAAAAAGTAGGTAGTTCTCCCCCCGCCCCAGTGAATCCCTTAGATGCTCAATTCCAGTTGAAACTGTTGACATGTAGGAGTCTAGCGATCCTAAAAGGAACCGCTCTGATTTCTGAGCATGAAAGACAAACCCCCGAGACAGAGCATGCCAAAATACTGCAGTTTAAAGGAAGCCGGCAGGTCAGGACCTCTCTCTCAGACACACGCATAAACACTCACACGGAGCCGTCCATCTCCCCCCACCTCTTTAGAGCTGCCTCAAACTTCACGCTTGTAGTCTGAGAACTTACCTTGCAGCTAAAACACACAAAAGCATAAGGAGATGCAAACGGAAAAGAAACTTGGGGAAATCAAAGGAATGCGAAAGAATATGCAAGCTCCCTTTCCCAGGAGGAACAGCCCTGGGCGGAGGCACGGGCAAACCAACGCCTGTCCCACTGAGGGGTGGGGTCTTTCACGGGTGGTGGGAAAGGCATCAGGCTCCACAGCATCCAGGCGGCAGGAAGTGCAAAGTGGAAGACTTCTTAAATCAAAAAAATCCACAGCTGCCCTGAACCCGCAGGAGAAACAGCGAAGCCCAGGGAGCGGCCAGGTCACTCTGGAAGCGCTGCTCCAGCAAGGGCCCTTCCCCAGGCACAGCTTGGCTCTCCAGCCGGCATTCGGTTTCCCAGACAGCCAGAGGAGCAGCTCAACTTCGTCCTTCTCTTCAGCATTGTGCTGGGAAAGAAAAGGAAAGCCGCTGCTGCCGCCACCATCGTGCAGCTCCTGTTACTTTAACTCCTCCTCCTCCTCCTCTGTTTTCTGCCTGGAGCCATGCAGCCCCACACCCTCCCTCTCCCCCGCACACCCTGGCATGAAATAATTCCTTAATTTTATTATCCATTCAGTGGCAAAAAGCAATGTGACAAAAAGCAACGAGCTCCTCCTCGGGAAAGATGAGAGCAGGCAGCACAGCAAGGCGGACGCACTCACACACACACACACACGGAGCAGAGCACCCACAACTGATTTCTTCCCAGCTCCCTAGGAAAGAGAGAGGTTGCAGGGGCTGCAGCTAATTGCAATTGCATAGTTGGGGGGGGTCTTTTTTATCCCGTATCTCTTCATCGACAGTTGCACACCCACTCCGGCATTAACTGCCAAAACATCATCACTGCTGCACGCAAACTTGAGCAAGGTGTCTCCCCAGCAGCCCTAGAGAGTGGCTAGCCTGCAACCCAGCCTGTGTGACCCAATGCTCAACATGAACAAAAATGCCCACTGGAAGGAAGGAAAGCCAGAACTCTCTTCAACTCTTGCTGCTTGGTTTATATTACTTTAAACTGACTTGCATTTATGCCTACTCCTTGCTACTAGTTTAATCGGTTTCTTGCCTTTTGCTGCACAGTTATTATTTTTTACCGTATTTATGAGTTGGAACTTGGAAATCACCTTGCAGCCTTTTGGGGGCCCAAAAGGAGAGGTGGAACTCTCTAAACAAGCACGGAGCTTCTCCTCTTAAGGCTCCACTTGATGAGGCTTCCTCAAGGCCAACTTGTCACCCTGAGGCTCACATCAGCAGGTGCTCCTTACGTCTCTTTTTGAGAAGCGTGCAAAGTACCCTCCCACCCCACAAAACACAAGCTCTTCATCCCCTTCTGAGATCCTGGTCAAAGTTTTCAATGCCCATTTGTTAGTCAGTCCTCTTTGTGCGTTTGGCTCCCTCGGTTCGCAGACATCTCTGGTGGAGTTTTAAGGACACACCCTCTCAAAATGGGAATTGGTGGGTGGGTTGTAGCTGCATTGCAGAACACGGCCTTAGTCCCCATAAGACACAAAACGGAAGTCAGAGAATCTCTCCCAGCTGGATGAATGGGCAATGAAATGGCAAACAAGGTTCAATCTGAATAAACATGAAGTGATGAGGGCTGGGGGGGGGGGGAGAGGGGTGTATATCCCATATATACTGAAGGAGCCTGAGCTGGTGACAACTAACCAGCAGAGAGATGTTGGGGTTGCAGTTGAGGAATCAATGGAAATATGGAGCAGTGTGCAGCAGCAGCTATAAGAAGACAAATTTCATGCTACAGAGTATTAGGAAATAAAGTTTCAAGTACTGTACTGCTGCTATAGAAATCTGTGGTGCAACCACATCTGGAATATTACAGACACTTCTGGTTGTCTCATCTCAAAAAAGAACATCACAAGAGCTGCAAATGGGACAAAAAACATGATTCAAAATGATCAGGGAACTGCAGCACCTCCAAGAAGAGGAAGTGCTGACTTTTGGAAGTTTTTAGACAGACGGAAGTTGTGTGCATGAAGTGTGGAGCTTGGTGCAGAGGTTACACACAGTATATTTGAAGCAAAGGTTTTGTTTCCCACCAGATTTTCCCCTCTGTCTTTCGATCACCTAGTGAAACTAACAGCAGATTCAGGACACAAGAGAAAATTCCACTTCACATCTTTAATTAACTTACAGGTCTCGCTGCCGGAATATGTGATTATGGCTACTAGCTTAGATGGCTTTAAAAAGCTTTAGAGAAATTCACAGGGGAATGAGTTCAATGGCAGCCTTTAGATCTGCTACAATCAGCAGGTCACTGCTTTTTGTGGGAGTTTCACCTTAAAGTCCATAAAACAAAAGCAGTAACTCAGAGCAGGGCTTTCCATGTGGTGGCCCCTGTTTTGTGGAACAGAATCCTTGCCAAGATACGACAGGGGCCAACTATCTGTACTTTCATAAACAATTAAATACGTTTTGGTTTGGGCAGGCTTTTCCAGCTGGATGAAGAGGTCTCTGCTTTCAGTGCTTATTCTATATTGTTTATAAACCCACTGTGAGTTTGTTTTTAAACCTATTTTTAGCCATTTTTATGGTACGTTGTGTTTGGAAAAAGGCATTTTAATTAATTAATTAGTTCTCAGCATAGTAACTGCTGTTATTTTGGTTTACACTGGCCTGCGGTTTTCATTATACTTCTTTGTTTCTGAGCATGTACCTGTCATCAACACATCTTTTTTCCTCTGATCTGCCTTCTGAGTGAGAGAGAGAGATGAAGGGATCGTGTGGCTATTTTCAAAAGGCCACAGAAGAATTCGGTGGAAAGAAATGACCAAAATGCTTTAGTGAAGGGGCGAATGATGGGAGTTGCCAAAGATTATGGGGAAAGGGAAGGGTCTGGAGAAACCAAAACAGGCCCTGGTTCTCTCAGGTGAGTGTGGCAGCTCGGAAGACAAGGCACACCAGGGCAGGTCATCCGACATGAAGCTCACTCCCAGACCAGAGAGCGGAAGGAAGAAAAAGAGATCACCTCCAGATCTAACCTGGTGAACCTCCCAATGATCCAATGCCAGGTTCAAATGCCTGACAGCCACAACACGCGAGCGACTCCAGGAGTCTCCTGCCAGGAATGCAGGGCACCAACAGGGAGGCTCTCCAAGCAGTTGTGTCAACCCCACCAGGGAAGCTGCTTTCTGATAGTAGCGCCTCCTCAGAACAAGAAGCTCTTTGGATGCATTCCTTGTGGAGGCAGAACAGGGCTTCAGTCTAGGCACCAAGGAATTTAAGGCAGCAAAACACAATCCACAGAGGAAGGGGTTGGAAGAGGTCCACTCTGAACTGCAGCAGCTCTCCAAGAAACCTTTATTCTGATGAAGCTGGAGAAGGAACCTGGGAGCTTCTGCAGGCAAAGCGACAGCCTTTCCCTGGGGTTCCACTTCCAGTTAGGAGTTTAAACATTCTGCACTGTGGGAGCTTGGAGTTTTAATTCACTGCTAAGACTTAATTTGGGGCTGAATCAGTGAGGAATTATTAAAACTGATAAAGAGTTCAGCAATGTAGGCCAAGTGCTTTGATGTCTATGAGGTATACATAATTCTATATTTAAAAAATCCTAGTTATCTCTCTACTTCATTCCAACTTCCTGAAGAGTAAAGCTCTGAACTCCAGATAAACTGTATGGTAAGCAATTCTTCCCTAAGCATGTGGGTGGATAAACCACAGAAGATGCAGCTGAGCCTCTAGCAGAAAACGGCCCATCAAATGCACACCAGAGCGTTCTCTCTCTCTCTCTCTCTCTCTCTCTCTCTCTCTCTCTCTCTCTCTCTCTCTCTCTCTCTCTCTCACACACACACACACACACAGGCTCCTGCTCTGGAGAAGGGTGCAAATGCATTAGTGACTGACTGTACAGGGAGAGGAAGACCAACGCTCTGTGAGAGGTGAGGTGGGGTGGGTAACATCCATCAGATGCTAGACAAGATAGGCTCAATCATCTTCTCAGCCCCAGCTCAGCATAAACCACAGAGCAGAAGAGGCTCCCCTCAAGTGTCTAGATAGAAAGAAATTGTGTCAACAACCCAGACCAACTTCTGATTTCAGAGACTGGCCTTGATCATTTTGATCCATTGGTCTCTGGAGGCAGATCACATCCACACGCCCCGCCGCCCCGCAGAGTCTAAACTAGGGAACCTTCTGACCATAACAACAAGGGGGCTAGACCAAATTCCTCAAACCACCAATCACCTTCCTCCAGCCCTGAACAAAGCGCCATGTTAAGGATTATGGCCCGTCAAATGTTTAGGGGCAGATATTAACCGGAATATGCACCTCTTACCACAGAGGTGATGAAATCCTGAGCTGCACCAGAGCACAGGCCTCAACGTGGAAAAGGGTTAAGAACGCTGCACAAACGAGGCAAGCAGACTCTGCCTAACAGCTGCAAGCTCATTTCCTGCACCAACAGACCCTCTTTAGATAACAAAATAGCCTCTGTTTCACTGCCCTCTGGCACATCCCAATGCGGAATCAGGCGGCAGCAGGTGCTGCTAACCATGGTGCTGAAGGGCATCTCAGCTTGTCCATCTCGTTTCGCCACCTTGTCTCTTGGGTCCACTAACATGGCTAGCTCTGTATCTTAGCTTGAATGACAACAGGTAGGCTGCCTCTCACTGAAAACGCACACAAAGAACCTTTCCAGTTGATATAACTCAAAGTTGTTCCAGTCTGCGTCTCTATTAGAAATTGTTTTTGTATATGCTGCTGCTTTAAACTGCAAAGATGGGACAGTTTGCATATATGCAATTGTACTATTGTTGAGGATTTTACTGTGAAATTGCTTCAAGACATGTCATGAGAAGCAATTCACAAGCGGAGTAAGTGAGGGGGCATATGAGCAGGAGAGCAAGGCCCCAAACTGTGTCTCGGTGATTCCTTGACTGAGAGAGGGTGACCTCAGGATATTCTCAGCTCCTTTCCCTGAGAAAGTTCCGGATGCACAAGCTGGTAGTACTGACAAAGCGAGGGTAGTTATTGCTATTCCTGTTCCAGAGAGTCCTTTCATTGTTATCTTTAACCCCAGTATGGGATTTTATTGTTCTAACCTTCACACAACTGTTAAGATAATTCATTCTATGAGGAATCTCACATATGCAATCAATGTAAACATTCTGCAATGCTCCTGAAGAGCAAAAAGCAACACCTGCCTCCCCCTATCATGTGCACCACACTTTCCATTAAGCCAGAGATGGGGAACACCTGTGGCCTCCAGATGTTGGACTCTCAGCTCTTACCAGTATCCGGCATGGCCAATGAGCAGGGATGGTGGAAGTTGGGAGTCCAATGTGGTCTGGAGGGCCGGTGGGGGGCACCCCTGCTGTAAACTGACCCACCACCCCTCCAAACACATCCACAGTCAGCCCACAGGAGCAAGGCTGTATTTGCTGCAGAGAAGATACCCTCTGCTGTTGGTCCTTACAAACTGCACCTCATTGCAAGAAGGGAGCATCTCACTGCACTGAACCAGAACTGGCACAACAATGCTATTTTAGACAGACGCTTAAAATCTCTCCACTGCACACACCACAAAAAGCGGGTCCCTCCGATTAAAGCTGCTGAGACGAGATAGCTTTCAAAAGCCCGGGGCGAGGATAAGCTCTGTCTGAAGAAACGGCTGTGAAGCCCCACCTGAGAAGAAGGCAAGGCTGAAGGATGAAGCGAAGTCAAACAACGGGAAACCCGTTAGCCCCAAAGGCAGCAGCCAGCAGAAGGATTACCCAGATCAAGCTCTCTAGCCTGCTCTCTTGATTTCATCTCTGCCACTGAGTCTCCCAGCCAACAGATGGCTTCACCCCTTTGTGCATTTGGAAACCCAGGGTTACAGCTGGCATTTTAGCACTGATTTAAACTTAACCCCTTCAAAATGCAGCTCCTGGATCATTTTTGTTGCCAGGGGACTGCACAACATCTCCCAAGCCCTTCAATGCCACCCAAGTGCCTCTGATCAGCTGCTGCTGGTGATCCTGTGTTCTGCTCTTGAGCTGGCCATGGTATGATCAGGATGCCAGACTAGATGGGCCCCCTTTGGTCTCTCCAGCTTCAGAGCTCTCCTGGTGCTCTTATCAAGGTGCCGCCTTTGCACCTCTCAACAGTTGTAACAATTTGCTCTTTCTCAATATTACCAGCTTTGACATATCTCCTGGGGTGCCCTCTTCCTAGTAACTGTCTACTTAACCTCATTTGCCAGAGAGATAAATAATAGGAAAATGTGCCCTGTGCATCATTCTATGGGACTCAAAAAGGGGGATATTCCCAGTTGATTATGTCTTCAGCTAGAGAAGATTCCAAATGGGAGAAGACAATGTTTGCAGGACTTTCTTTCTCTCAAAAGCAAACGCTTCCTGTGCACAGACAGTTTGGAGTTCATCTGCATAATTTATTCCCCAGAATTCTGTTTCACATATTTGCTTTGGCTTAACATTCAGTATCCCTTCTGCTTGGGGAGGACTTCTGAGTCCTAATGACAGCCCTCGCTCATTATTCAAACAGAAAAGCAGCAGCCGATGTTTACCAAAGTGCCCACAACTCCTGCGTTCTGCCTCCACCCCTAGAGCAGATCTTCCAAACGGGCACCCCTGACCACAAAAATGCCCACTGATACATCATAATGGGTCTCCAGAACACCACCAAAAAAGCATACTGAACCATAAGGCCATGACAGATGAGCCCTGTTTATGAAATTATTGGACACTTTTCAAAAATGACGCAAAGAGAATAAGGAAAGGAAAAAATGCATCCACATCATAAGCTGACCATGTCTTTAAAAGGACCTGCAACTTACCTGTGCACCTGCCTGCTTCTGTGCTGGGGGGGGGGGGCTATAGCTCAGCGCTCCGGCATCTGCTTTGCCTGCAGAAGGTTCCAGGTTCAATGCCTGGCATCTCCAGACAGGGCTGGGTGAGACCTCTCTCTGTCTGAAATCCCAGAGAGGCCTGGCCAAATCAAAGTAGACACGGATGGTGGGTCATTGCTCTGACTCACTATAGCAGCCTCCTTTGCTCCTAAAGGTGATGGACTGATTTAAAAACACATGAATGGCAGGTGCACCCCCCTAGGCAACCTGCTAGCAGGTCAACCTTCCCAGAATGGTCAAAATGCAAAAAGTTCTCGGGTGCTTGTTTGGGCTCTTTGATTCAGTGTGCTATTGTTTACAAACCAGTGAGTAGTAAACGGAAGTCACAGAATCATAGAGTTGGAAGAGACCCCAAGGGCCATCCAGTCCAACCCCCTGCCAAGCAGGAAACACCATCCAAGCATTCCTGACAGATGGCTGTCAAGCCTCTGCTTAAAGACCTCCAAAGAAGGAGACTCCACCACACTCCTTGGTAGCAAATTCCACTGCCGAACAGCTCTCACTGTCAGGAAGTTCTTCCTAATGTTTAGGTGGAATCTTCTTTCTTGTAGTTTGTATCCATTGCTCCATGTCCGCTTCTCTGGAGCAGCAGAAAACAACCTTTCACCCTCCTCTATATGACATCCTTTTATATATTTGAACATGGCTATCATATCACCCCTTAACCTTCTCTTCTCCAGGCTAAACATACCCAGCTCCCTAAGCCGTTCCTCATAAGGCATTGTTTCCAGGCCTTTGACCATTTTGGTTGCCCTCTTCTGGACACGTTCCAGCTTGTCAGTATCCTTCTTGAGCTGTGGTGCCCAGAACTGGACACAGTATTCCAGGTGAGGTCTGACCAGAGCAGAATATAGTGGTACTATTACTTCCCTTGATCTAGACGCTATACTCCTATTGATGCAGCCCAGAATTGCATTGGCTTTTTTAGCTGCTGCATCACACTGTTGACTCATGTCAAGTTTGTGGTCCACCAAGACTCCTAGATCCTTTTCACATGTACTGCTCTCAAGCCAGGTGTCACCCATCCTGTATTTGTGCCTTTCATTTTTTTTGTCCAAGTGTAGTACTTTACATTTCTCCTTGTTAAAATTCATCTTGTTTGCTTTGGCCCAGTTTTCTAATCTGTTGAGGTCATTTTGAAGTGTGATCCTGTCCTCTGGGGTATTAGCCACCCCTTCCAATTTGGTGTCATCTGCAAACTTGATCAGGAGCCCATCCTCCAAGTCATTGATGAAGATGTTGAATAAGACTGGGCCCAAGACAGAACCCTGTGGCACCCCACTAGTCACTTCTCTCCAGGATGAAGAGGAGCCATTGATGAGCACCCTTTGGGTTCCGTCAGTCAGCCAGTTACAAATCCACTGAACGGTAGCATTGTCTAGCCCACAGTCGAGGTCCTTTCTGGCATTTGTGCATTAACTACTTCACTCACTAAGTATAACCAGCAACTTCCATTACAGTTGACTGAAGGAGGATTGGCCCTGCTGTTGTGTAAAAGCACATCTTTTTAAAAAAAACACCTTAAAAAATGGGGTCACAGTCCAATTTTTCCCAACACCAACTGGCTCATCCAGTGAAGGAACGCATCCAAGCTGCGTTTTCCTATGGAAACAGAGCATAGATTCATTCCACTTGTGAATGGACCTGTCATATCACTGGCTGGAAATCCATAGCCCAGGAAGCACCTGGAACTTCATAAAGTATCTGGCTGGACAAAACCTCTGCAGCAACCTTCCCCAACCTGGTGCCCTCTGGAAGTTTTGAACTACAACTCCCATCCGTGCAGTTCCATGGGGATGCTGCTGATGGGAGTTGTAGTGCAAAACACCTGGATGGCCCCAACTCAGGGGAAGGCTGTTCTATGGGCTTCTGTGAACTGCGTGGAGCAGCGCTTTCTTTTCTCTGCCCTGAATACTCCAACATGCAGCTATGCTGGATGCCCACAAGTTCCAGGTTATGAGAGAGGGAGAAAAACTTCCCTCTATTCACTGTCTCCATGTCAGGCATCATTTAATCATCATTTAAAGGGCTGCTCTTTTCTGAGCCCTTTCAAACTCTACAACATCCTTTTTTCAGGTAAGGTGATCAGAACTATACAAAGCATTCCAAAAGAAGATACCCCACAGGTGTAAAACAGAATTATGATATTGGTAGTTTTATTTTCAATTCCTCTCAACTGCCATTTTATTACCCATTCATTCACTATGCAGAGGTCCTTTTTGGGCTCCTCAGAATCCCCTTTTTTAAAAGCAACCTAAATGACTTAGAATTAGCAGCAAACTTGGCCACCCCCCTAACTGTAGATCACAGGTCAGCAAACTTTTTCAGCAGGGGGCCGGTCCACTGTCCCTCAGATCTTGTGGGGGGTCGGACTATATTTTGAAAAATAAATAAATAAACGAACGAATTCCTATGTCCCACAAATAACCCAGAGATGCATTTTAAATAAAAGCACACATTCTACTCACGTAAAAATACACTGATTCCCGGACCGTCCGCAGGCTGGATTTAGAAGGTGATTGGGCTGGATCCAGCCCCTGGGTCTTAGTTTGCCTACCCATGCTCTAGATCATTTATGAACAAGTTTAAAAGCACAGGTCCCTGGAGGACTCCCTTCCTTCCTTCCCTCCCTCCCTCCCTCCATCAGTAGAACTGCTCACTTATTTCTACACCCTGCCTCTTGTTACTGAACCAATTCCTGGTCCACAAGAGGACCTCACCGCTTATATCATGACTGCTAAGCATACTGGAAAGTCTCTGGCAAGGTACTTTTCTAAAAGCATTTTGAAAGTCCAAGTACACAATGTCAGCCAGAAAACCTCTATCATGCTTGCTTAAACTCTCAAAGAACTCTTAATAGGTTAGCGAGACTCTGTTTCAGCAAGGCTTATTCTTCTATATGCTTGGCTATTTTTATTTTTGACAATATTTTTGACCCGTTTTCCCAGGACAGTTGTCAAGCTAAGTGACCTGTAATTTCCAGGCCCCCCCCCCACGCCAGAATCCCTTTTAAAAGTATTCATGTCACATTGGACATGTTCCACCCCTCGGGCCTGGAGGCTGATCTTAGGGACAAGTTCCGCGTTTCTGTTAGGAGATCAGCAATTTCACATTTGAGTGCTCTTAGCTGCATGCACCTTTTGACTCAGTAGAAGTCTGCTGTCGTGAGACAGGCAGCACAGTCCGCAGCCCCATAGCAAAGAATGTGAAACTTAAATGGACTGTAAAAGCAAAAACAGCCCCCCCCAAAAAAAATCACAAGGAACCAGTACGTGTATGATTATCTTGTCTGCCAAGGCGAGGGGATTTCTAGAGGAGGGGGCCTCTGCCTTGGGTTGCTTTGCATGCTAAAGCAAATCCAAGGGGGGACTCGCAGCTCCCCTTCTGCAACTTCTAGTAAAGTGTGGACTGCTCCCTCATTGCAACCCAGATCAGGAGATCCCCACCAGTTCCTCAGAGAGTACGCATTGCTACCTCCGCGTAACATTACATGGGTTTCCAAAATGGCCCTCCTGTGCCAACAACAAGAAGGTAAGACACAATTCTTTTGTGTGTCTTTAATAAGCCTGGCTATTGACATCTAATTCTCTCCCGACTCTCATTCCAGATGGATTCACTTTCAATTTACCCAGAAAGCCCTATGAATGTAATATTCGCCAACCTGGACATAAGTGTCGAAAAGTTTATTAAGGACAACATGCAGACTTTGCCAATATTCAAGCTACTACCACTAGGAGCTAATGCGTGTAAATACCAACACACACAAAAAGGACTATAATCTCATACGGAAACAGTTTTTTTTTTAAGGGAAGTCACAAGTATATGCCACATAACACTTTTAGAATAACACTACATATGCACAGTCTTTTCTACACTATGTGAAGCATATTTGTTATATTGCACTCTAGATGTAAAGTTTCCACGCCAGTAGCCCTGCACAGGAACCTGCAACTCCAAGACAGACAGATTCTCTGGCGAGTCTTTTGCTTCATAGTACTTAAATCTACAAGACACGCAAGGCTCTCCTTGTCCGTTTTGCTTTCCGCACACAACAGCTGCAGTACCAGCTGCTGAGAAACACAGCAGAGCAAAATTCACACTCTGGCATGCTTGCCTGAACTCCAAGCGTAACTGGTGTGAAAGGGTTAAGATTTCAGCCAAATGTTCACAGCTTTCAAGTCCCGATTTGACCCAGGACTGCTTAAGGTTCATTTGCAACAGAGGAGAACCCCAAAATGTGGAAAATTCACCCTTTAACCAGTGTGCGCCTTTGCATTTCATGACCCAAGGCCCACGCAGGGGAGGCAGGCTCTGCCCAAAGCAAAAGAAGGCATCCATGTTCCAAACCTTTGATTTGCCTGATGACTCAGACCATGTGGGATGCACACATGTGCGAGGGCATGGCTGAATGTCAGTTTGGGTCAAATGATTTAAGGAACGGAGCCAGCGCCACCAGGTCCATTACTGAAACATGCTATTTCCACTGGGACCAAATTCCAGTTGGGACACAGTTTGCTATCCTGCAATGGGTGCAATTGAGGATGAGTATTGCAACTATAAGGGTTTCCAAAAAAGGTTATAGAAGATTCAAAAGGGGATACCCATCTTATTGTTTCTGCTACTGAATACAACTCTCTTCCGTGAATAGTGAGACACAAGCACAAGCCAGAATAATGAAAAAGAGTTAATGTACCAATCTTGACAGGCGCGCAAGGAACCTTCCAGCACACAGCAGACAAGTTCGTACTCCTATCTCCCGCTCCCAGGAGACGCATCAAGAGAAAACCTTGGTGCTTCTGCGGAGACGCCAGTGCAGCATCTCGCAGTGGCAAAGGCTTTCCATGGCACATCCTGCCAATTTCTCTGCCCCACAACAAACAGACGGAGGGAGCCACTTGGAGGCACAAGCGGCCATCAAGAGTCGCTTGTCGTTCACACACCACCAATTCTCTTTGTGCACAGAAGCCTCCAGTGCTCTTGAGAGTTTTACTTTTCAAAACAATTCACTAAATTATTCAAAGCAGCCTTTTTCATGAGACAGACAAACTCGCCGGGTTGTTCTGTTAAAGCTCCTGGGTTGACTGCTTTTTGTAAATATCTCACATCTTTTACACCCGTCAGGATCTTTTAATTCAACTCAACAGGCTTCTGACTTGCTTAAGAATTACAAAAGTGTTTTGATACTCTGTGTAGCAAAACACAGTTTCTGCCCTGCGCGAGAAGCTGCTAAGAAGACCTGACATCAGTGTCAGATAGGTGCTCTTTGTGGGCTAGGTGCTCCTTTTGCATGCTCTTATTTTGCAGAAACCCCTAAAACTGCCACCCCGCATTTCCCCACATTTAGCTCAGATTTTCCCTTTCCATGAATAATATCATTGCTGCTAAGGACCCATTTGTGATACCTCAACAACACAGTTGCACTGCTAGGCCCACTCTTGGAAGAGCCCGGTGACATTGTGTGAACTCCGATCCAAAAATGACAAGGTTGCAAACATGAGCCTATTCTGATCTGGGGCACATAAATGGCCTTCCGCTGGCCAGGGCAGCATCCAAATGGCACAAGTCAGCAACAACATGGGGCAGAGAGGGAACCCGCTGCCACTCTCTGCTCCGGCCTGTTCAGACAACACTCTGGAGTGAAATCAGGAGGCAGCCACAAGCAGCACAGTGTTCATGAAAGGGTCTCCTCTCCCACACACCCACAAGGGGTTGGGAAAGCATCTGGGGAGAGCATTCCACAAATGGGGAGCCACTAAAATAAGGCCATTTCTTGTGTTGTCACCCTCCGAACCTTTTGGGGAGAGGGAACATAGAGAAGGGCCTCAGAAGACAAACTACAGACACAACGGAACAGTGATGTCAACGCAACACTTCCATAAACAATCCTGGTTCTTCTACACAACACAGGTAGCCAACCTGGTGCCCCCAGATGTCACCGAACTCCACCTTCCCCCCAATCCCAGCCCTGTTGGCTGTTGGGGCTGAGGAGAGAGTCCAACAAAATCTGGTGGGGCACAAGTTCTGCACCCCTCTGCCGTGGGGTCAACAAATTAAGCCCACCACAGTCAACTTCAGCAAGTTGTTGGTACCAGAGAGGAACATGCACCGTTTGTGCAGCTGCCCCAGCACAGTGTCTCCCTTAGACAAGCAAAGCAACCTTCAGACAAA
This sequence comes from Lacerta agilis, assembly GCF_009819535.1. Taxonomy (NCBI): domain Eukaryota; kingdom Metazoa; phylum Chordata; class Lepidosauria; order Squamata; family Lacertidae; genus Lacerta; species Lacerta agilis. Next base: position 801,184 of record NC_046322.1, read on the forward strand.
GTCACGGCAAGGTTTACAAGCGCAAACACAGGTGGAAGGATGGGGAGAGGGACACAGCGCGGGCCCTACCTCTTCAAACTGAAGCCGCACTTTATTAATGGCTCGGATCCAGCGGGCTCTTGCAGCGGGAAGCGGTAGAAGTTCATTTTCATCAAGGTGGCTTGCAAAAAAGAAAAATGAGGAAATGAGTACTGGAAACCCAAGAACAGTCTCATGAAACTCTACACATGAAAAGAACCATTTATTGTAACAGCTGGCCCCAAGAGGCGTGGGATGGCCAGCAAAAGACAAAAGAATGGCATGGACAGAACAGAAAGTGTGGCCAACAGGGACTGAGGTAGAGAAGCCTGTAAGGAATGCACCCATTAGTCACTAGATGGGTGCAAAATGATGATGTTGAAGAGGAGGATTAATTAGATTTATTTAATGAAGTCTGCCCTACCCTTTCTGACTCCACTGGACTACTCAAAACCAGCTATGGCACTGCACCCATATGCTGTTTGTCTCTCCCAAGATCAACCAGGAAAGTGGCCTCAAGTTCAACTCCAAGGAATCCATAGCCAACATGCACCACCTACCTGCCCGGTGGCTTTGTGGCTTCTTTGGGCTCGTCCACTTCAGGAGGTAGTTGAGGTGTGGCATGCTCTTTCACCTTCCCCTCTCCTTCCCTGTGCACTTCCCGGGGCTCATGCTGCTCGCTAGGTGGCGCAGGGCCCTCCGTCGGGTGAGGGGGAGCAGGAGAAGCAGGCCCCCCTTCTGCGAGCTCGTCCTCGTGTTCGGAGCAGGGCACACTCCCCTGATATTGGTCCAGCTCACTCAGCTGAGAGCTTCCCTGACTGATGTTACAGGAGGAACCAAACTTACTACTGCTGGCAGGACTGTGAGAGAGCAAGGCATTAGTAAGTCAAAAGGTCTTGGCAACCAGAAACAGCACAATGCACGCACACACACACACACACAGAGAGAGAGAGAGAGAGAGCAAATCCTAACTACACCAGGACAAAGCATCAAATGGAAACTCTAGCCAAGCAATGTCTCTTGCACATTGCAGCCACTGTTCTCAGTCACCCGCCACTTCCAAGTTTGTTTTTGCAATTTTAGTGCTGGGCCTAAGCCTCTGGACCCTATTGTTATATCAATCAGAAACAGCATCATCTGCTGTGCATCCTGTAAATTGTTTACAGGCCACAGGAAAATTAAGAATGGCAGCAAAAGTTTCATGCACATTGAACCTCTAAGCTGCTAAGCTCAACACCTTCTTACAACAACGTTTGCATGTCAATTGCACATGGGTTCTGGGACAAGAGGGTTTCATCTTCACTGACATTTCATTAACACATTCTTAAGTTTCTCCAGCGGCTGAGAATGGATCCTGTTGTAGCTGCCATTTAGAAAAATCAGTCCTGTCTTCCAGCACAACATGGGCCCATTGCTGTTGCAGCTTGGAAGTGACTGATTGTTATAAGGTTGGAGTTACTGCACCAGGAGCTGTTAATTCAACAAGACACCCACACACGCTCTCTCTCCATTGTGGAATTCTAAGAGGGAACGGCACAAATGCTTCTGGGCCGCTATTTAAGTGCCACCTGGCTTTTGACTGCCCACATAGGCAGAGACATCTGCAAGAGGACCCAAGGCAGCTACACTGTGAAAAATCCCATCTATTCCTTGGAAAAGAGGCTGGGCCGAAAGGAAAAGGCTTGAAGCAGGATCCCTGCTGGGCCAATTGTCTAGAGATGGCGGGTGAGGAGTGCAGATTTAGCAATGATTTTAGTGACTAGCAGTTCTGTAACTAGGGAGGGGCAGCAAGAACACCAGCTCCAATCATCCCCTGGACAGGGGTAAACAGGGAGCAAAAGTCACTTAATATACTGGTAGCTGTAACATGAAATCACTGCAATTCTCTTCAATATGGAATAATTATGCATGTTTTTTGAGATATGGTAAACCAGAAAACCAGCTTGCTTGGAGACCTAATGGGAGCACCATCATTGGCTCCAGATTGCCTGCAGGCTAACACAGAAAAGCACATTCAGCTAATGCCACGGAATACAGCTGGTAAAAGTAGAGAAAAACTGAATCATGTTAGTTGGGCAGTAACAGCTTCTGAGCAGCAAGAACTGGATGTTTCTGCATTAGTAGCTTTAACAGTCTGCAGCCATGTTTAACTTGTCCTGGTGGAAGGGAGAATCTTAGAATGGTAGAGTTGGAAAGGACCCCCCAGGGGCCCTGCAATGATGGCCATCCAACCTCTGCTTAAAAACCTCTAAGGAAGGAGAGTCCACCAACTCCCAAGGGAGTCTGTTCAACAGCTGCTACTGTCAGAAACTTTTTTCTGATGTTTAGTCGGAATCGCCTTCTGGGTGTAGAAAAGTTATGCTGCAGGTGATTGAACTGCAACCACTGAAACAGTTTTTGCAGCCATCTGGGTCTCTCTCCCACCTTAAAACGTGAATGCCTTGTATGTTGTCTAACTAAGCTTTCTGCAAACCAAGCAAGCCCCCGATTTCCTCTGAAAGGGCAGCTCCCTCCCACCCACCATGTCATCTAGAGGTGCAAGTTGTTTTCTCACACACACCATTAGGCTATGGAAGGTTAATGAAACTAAAACTCAAAGCAGCTCACTCCCAAGGACACAACACAAACGGAGAGCAAAGGGGAAGAGTCATCGCAGCCTTTCGGAACAAAGGAAACCAGAAGCTGAGAAGGAGAAGGGCAGGAGAGGCTCTGGGTGCACAGTCTAGCAACTAGAGTTCACAACTCTACCTACCACTGGGTACTGCTAATGCCAAACACAGCCTAGAGGAGTCTGATCTACGAGGTCAGGCATCTACAGTTACGGCACTTGCATTATAAATGGCCCACAAGTTGGCACCATTTATCATGCTGTTTTGGCTACTGGCCTTTTCTTCCTGAGTGGCTCAGTGCTACTCTGCTCCGCCGGCTGCAGTCCAGTAGCAAGTGTTTCCGTTTCCGGACAAGGGACACTTTCCTTCTGCTCTACTTCATCCTGAAGCCGTGTGGCGCCTTCTGCTGGTTCCTCCAAGGGGAGCCCAGGAGGCTCACTGGAAATGGTGCTTGGCTCATCTTCCGTTTCTCTGGAGACCTCAAGCTCCAGCTCCTTGTTGGGCGCAACTGGAATGTCAGGCGTGGGACCATCTAAGCATTCGTTGCTCTTGCTGTCGGGCTGCTTAGAAGAAAGGTCTGAATCAGCAGCACTGTCAGCTGGCTGATCAGAGGCAGAGAGGTTTGGGCTCCCATCAGCACCGGTCCCATCCACTGCTTGTTCCTCGGCTTTCGAGACAGCTTCTGGTGCCTTCAAATCCAGTCTGGATGAAGCAACTGGGGCCACCTCCTGTTTGGAGGCAGCTTTTGGTGTTGGCACACCTGGTTCCTTCTTGAGACCCGCCTCCTTGGCATCTTTCTGCCACGGAAATGAGAAGTCCAGCTTCTTTCCAAACACAGCACCCGGAGCGCCTTCTACTTTACCTGCTTTCTCATCACTTCCTCCACCAAACAGACTTGAGGAAAACTTGTTGAAGCTGGACACGAGGCCTGGCTCGGGTGCAGGCTTGCTTGCCGAAGGTGGCTGTGCAGAGAAGAAGGAGCCAAATGGCTTGCTGCTGTCTGCAGAAGACATGAAGCCAAATTTGGGCAAAGTGGGCATGCTTGGAATTTCAAACATGGGTTTGGCATTGCTGGCCTCTGCAGGAGCACTGGCTGGCTTGCTCTTACCAGCCAAACTGCTTTTCAAGGGAGCAGCTTCTGGGGCTGCTTCGCTGGTGGTCAGGGGCTCTTTCTGCTCAGGAGGAAGATCAGGTTTCATTTCAGGGACCTCTTCCATATCCTGATGGAGCAAGTCGTGGGCTTCATCTGCAGCAGCTTTGGGTTCCATCTCCAGGGTCCCAAACGTGTCTGGTGGGCAAATATCAACATCTGCCTCATTCTTTACAGTTACTTCTTCAGTGGTTAGTGAAGTATTCGCCGGTTCTGACAGTTTCAGGTGTTCATCTGCCTCGCCAGCCTTGGGTTCCAGCTCACGTGTACCATCCAAATCCATCTGGCCAACGTCCGTTTCCCATGCCGGGCTCGGCTGCTCTTCAACAGCAGGGACAGCATCGTTTTCTAAGGGCTCCACAGGCGCTTCCCTCTTCTCCTGCACTACCACCGTGGCTGTCTCATCTGCATCATGTACCTCTTGACTAAATGGGGCAGCCTTCGCTGCTTCATCAGATGCCAGTAAGTTTGTGTCCAGCTGTACCACTTCAGGGCCCTGATCCCTACTTGAGTCTAAAGTTTCTGAAGCATTAAGGGAGGGTTCTAGACCATGTTCAGGTCTTCCACTGCTTTCAGCTTCCAATTCTGCTGTACATTCTTTTCCCAAACTCTCTTCTGCTAAAGCAGAAGGAGCATCTTGTTCCAAGTCCCTGCTAGCTTCTTTTTCTGTAGGTTCAGCCCTAGAGGTTTGGTCCAGTTGTTTCAAAACACTGCCGGCATTTGTCCCTAAAAGTTCATCCCTAGAGGCTTTATCTTGTTTTGCGAGACCTTTACCAAGAACTGGGCCCACAGCCTCCTTTGCCCTAGAGCTCATTTCCTGGGGTTTTGAAGTGCCTGCGGTCTTCCCTGCAGGCTTTGAAAGGCTCTCATCTGTTGCTCCTTTGAAAATGCCAAAGAGATCACTTGTAAATGCTGGAGGCGGCCCAGTTGGCAGGGAGGAAAGGCCGAAAAACGAAGTGCTCTTCTTTTGTGCACTAGGAGCTGCTGGAGTCTGAGGCTGGGAAAAGAAGCCAGATAATGTTTTGGTCGGTTTCATTTTCGTCATGAAGCTGGAAAACATTTCAACTGAGGAATCTAGAACTGATTTGTCACCCTCGGGCTCCTTAGGTTTCTCCTGCAGGTTAGGTGTTGCTGCTGCCATTTTAGGCAGAGGTCTTTGGCCCTGAGCCTGCTGCTCTCCTGCCGCATCTGGGGTCCTATCAGGTTGCTTGGGCGCCGGGGGCTTGACTTCAGGGACGCTTGGTTTTTCTTCAGGTACAACCTCCTGTGAAAAGTCTCCAGGAGCAGGAGATGGCTCAAGAGCCACAGAAGTCTCATCACAAACTGAACCGGGCTCTGCCTTTTCAGAAGTCTCGTTCCCACCTGAAGGAACAAATTCCTTCTCAGAGGACACCACAATGCCATCACTCTTTTCTGCATTGCCTTGCAGCTGCTCCTCTGGTTGTGGAATCTCCAGAAGGGAAGGTGCAGTGTCTTCCTGCAGCGTAGGGGCCTGAGAGCCAGGATCCGGATAGACTGAGTGGTCTTCTCTATCTGTACCATCATCAGGAGGTTTACTGGCCACAAAAGGTATCTCCACCTCATTTTTCACTTCTGAGGCACTTGGTGCAGCATGCTCAGCCGCTGGAGTTTTTAACTCACTTGCCTTGTGGTCTGGGCCAACAGCCTCTTGCTTTCCAAGTACTGCTTCTATAATACCATCGGCTGCCTCTTTATCCTTCAAGCCCTGCTGTCTGGCAAGTCCAATGCCAGAGTCAACAGAAACGCACTGCTTCATCGATGGCTTTGTGTCTGCTTGCTGCTGAGGCGGCTTTCCCAGGTTGCTTGCTTGCTGCTGAGGCGGCTTTGCAATATTCCCCTTTTCAGGAGCAGCTGCCGGTGGTTTTTCATCCAGGAAGGAGGTCAGGTTGAAAAAGCTGAAGCTGGAGCTGCTCTGAGGCACGTTTTTCTTTGCGGTGGGCCCTCCGGACAGGAAAGAAGGCATCTTGAACAGACCCTCTGCTTCTGGGGGCTTGGCATTAGGAGCTGCTGGAGCAGGGGCAGGGGCTTTCTCTGGGGCACTGAAGAAGGAGGAGAAGATGCTCTTGCCAGCCGGCTGCTGCGCCTGCGGAGGCTTCGAAGGTGCCGCCTGCGACAAGCCAAAAGGCAGGCTAAACCCAGAATCCCTGGGTGGCTGACTGGCTTTTCCTGGCTGAGTTTTACCAGGTACGGCTCCTGCACGGCCTTGCGGTCCTGGTGCAACAGCTGGTCCATGGCCATGCTGCCCTGGAGAGCGATTTGCTGGGTCCATTCGAGGGCCTGCCTGCCTGGGAGGCTGGGGTTCTGCATCCCCTGTGGTGGGGATGTCCTTCTTCACTTGAGCAGCTTCCTTGCCTACTTTCCCATGCTGTTCTTCCTTAGGGGCTGTGGGCTTCTTGGCAGCTTCCCCACCAGCATGCTCCACAGGGATTCGAGGGGCAGGAGTGCTGCTCTTGCTTGGCTCTCTGCTACGCTGGTCGGCGTTGTCATTCGGTTTCAGGGAGGTGTGGGTTCCACTCTTGGGTGGAGCAGCGGCACTTGGTGGGGCAGGGGCTGCGTCAACTTTGAAAAGATCCCCTATGGAACCAAAGAACGACGAAATGCCTGGGGGCTCCACTTTCTCCTGAGGCATTTTCTTCTCGGCTTCATTTTTCGTCAGATTTGGTTGGGGTGCTGGCGGTGGCTGTGGGGCTTTGTTGACCTGCGTTTTAAAGAAATCAAAAAACCCGGGGCCTTGGCTTTTATTGGGTGCTGCAGTTGTGGAGGAGTCTTCTCCCAGGCTAAGAATCTTGAGAGCACTTTTAAACAACGTGCCCTCAGCCTCCGTGGGCGCTTGGCTGGGGGCTGGCTGGGTTTTCTTGGGTTCATCCTCGCCCACTTTGGGTTTTTGTTGACTTGGGAGGGGAGCAGGCTTAACACTTTTATCCAGCTGACTGGTCTTGCGGTCCACGGGACCCTGGCTTAGCTGAGAGGAAGACCTCACCAGCTGAGGCTTTTTCTGAGAAATCATTGGCTTTTCGTCCCTAACAGACTTAACTAATCTGCCTCTCTCTTTTCTCTCTTGTTCATGCTCAGTGTGCTGCTGGTTTTGCATATCCTCTCCTGTTTTCCTGGGTGGCGTAGCTGGAAGAGCATCGTTTTTGTGTCCCAACACCACCGATTCTCCTTTCTTCACAGCCGTGTCTTCCACCGTCTCATGCGTTTCCAAACCCTTACCCATCAGGCCACCCAAAGCAGAGAATAAAGATGCGACTTTATTCAGAGGTGGCTTTTTATCTTCTTCAGTGGTTTTGACTTCTGTAACACTCTGAGACGCTGATGAAGTCTCAGGCTTGGCAGAAGACTGGAATATATGGAAACCAAACCGTCTTGACTGTCCACTTTCGGAAACTGTCACAGCAGGAGTCCTGTCCAGGTGTTTGGGTAGAGCGTCATCTTTTAGCCTCCCACTGGAAGCCACCCTGGAGTGAACTCTAAGGTCAAGGGTCAGGGGAGGCTCTTCTGAGTGCCACTCCATTTCATTCTCAGGCCTAAAGTCTACTTTGAGTTTTTGAAGTTTGTACCCTGAAAAGTCTAAAGGCTGCTCTCTCTGGTAATAAATGGACTCCTCAAACATCTGCGAAAAGGTCTCTAAATTCATGTTCATAAGTTGATCACTTCTCTGCAGAGCTACAGACAAATCAAGTGGTTTGTTTACAGAGTAATTATCCAATTGCTCCTCTTCAGCAAACCAGAATAACTCGTCTTCATTACCAAGAGGCACTTTGAAACCGCAAACGGCAATCATGTCATCTTCCAAGACAGTGCTCTGCAAAATGCTCTGTGGATAATTATAATCCCAGTAGTCTGGGTAGGTGTAAGTGTCAGGAGTGCAAATATAGACATACTGCCCAGTGGGGTCGGTGAGCAGAGAATAGACAAACTGACCATCCCTGTACATGTAATATCCACAATCGCCGTCTTCCGATGGCCACCACACGCCCTTCTCAAGCAGCATCAGCCAGTCCTGGTACTCCTGGCTGTAAGATGAATAGACAAAACTGCCTTCCAAGCTCAAGGACTCCTGATCAATTAAGGTCCACATGTTGCCATCACATGCCGACGAATAGCTTAAGTCCATGGGCATCTCTTCCAAAATACAGCTGCAGTCATCAAATGGAGGAAAGTTTCCATTCAGAGAATGCGTTGTCCACATTTCAGTTTCTTCTAGACTTAAATCTTGTAAGTCTAACTGATCAAACGATTCGTATGACATGACACTGAAATCTAGGCTCAGGGCATCAAAATTCGCATTTGACCTCCAATCCACGACATTGGCATTGCCATCTTTCTTACACAAGTTCACTACGGCATCATTAGAGTCTGGCCATTCCAGAAACTCAGCCAGTGGGACAGAATTCTGCTGCAAGACGTAGTAAACGGGCAAGGAAACCTGGTGGGCATTAAGAGAAAATGCTCCTGCATCATATTCCCAGTCAAAGCTCGAGGGGCTCCCTGTTTCCTCAAGAGCAAGATGCTGCTCTGAGTGGCCATACAATTTAGCATTCAGCAAAGAGGAATTGAGAAATTCATTTGACCTTTCGTTGAGAACTGCTTGATAAATGTTGGAATCCGAAGGTTGTCTATAAAGGGTTGGCTGCCCCGATAAGTCTTGTATCTTTGGCTGTGAGCTTAAAGCATTCTGAGAGATGGGGTGCCAAGGGAGGGGACCGTGTCTGTTGTCCATTTTGCTCAGTTCCGGGTGAGGCAAATGACCATTCGCCTTCGCAGTCTCGGTCACTCCCTCCTCCGCTTTTTCCTTTGGCCTCTGCATGAAGTTCTTTATGAAGCTGCCCGTCTCCTGTTTCCCCCCAGTGCTTTCTTGGGCACCGGGAGTCACAGGTGAGCCAACGGACTTGTCACCAGAACTAGTCTCTTCGCTCCTCTCCAAAAACTTCATTATGCCCAGAGAGCCTGTTTTTGCCTTATCTGGCATACTTTCGGACACGTTTTCACTTGAAGCAAACCTAAATAATCCAGAAAGTAAGCCAGCTGATCTGCTCTTCTGGCTGTCCGTTTCATTGTTAACGATCGACTCTTCCCGGTGGGTTATGTGGTCTGAAGATGCCCGCCGGAAGAGTCCCGAGAGCAAACCCTGCCCTGGCTGTGGGGCCTTCTTCTGAGTATCATCCATTCCCTTGTCCTCTCCAATTCCACCAGGAAGCACTGGCTTTCCTGCTGTAGTATTGGAGTCAGATTCTTTTGTGGGGGCTGCCAGCTCCCCCCTGCATTTTGAATCTTTGTGTTCCAGAGCCCCCATGCGTTTGTGATCACGATCCACGTGTGCAATTTCTGAAGTGTCTGAGGCACCCTGGCTTTTATCTCCACTTTTTGGTGCACCCAGACCTTCTTCCTCACAGGTTTCTTTCTTCCTCGTTGGCTCCTCTTTTCTCTGTGGTGCCTCGGGAACAGCCTGAGACTTTGGCCAGTCCATTTTGACAGCTTCTGCATTGCTGCTTTTGTGACCCACTTCAGCATTTAGTGGCTTGTCACTAAAACTCGGTGGGGGAGTTTGATCTTTTGAAGCTGTCAGGTTTTCCACAGAAGCAGCTTTCAAGAATGAAGTGAAAATTCCTGGCTTCTCTTTGTTATCCTGCGGTGGTTTGTCTGAAAAGCCAAAACCGCTCAAAAAGGGAATCTGGAGCTTACTGGTGAAAGGGAAATTGGGTTCGCTGCTTGCGGAGCTTGTTTTCCTGACATCATCTTCAGAACGGTGGCTTTTCCCCAAGCCCGGTGGTGGCTCCTTTGGCACAGTTTCGGTAGCAGAAGAAGGGAGCAGCAACTGGCTGAAGGATTTCTTAAGTGGACTGAAAAAGCTATCAGGTGGTTCCCCCTGCTCCAACGGCGGAGCGTTACCAGTCTCCTTCTTAGCTTCACTTGGCTTGTTTTCCAGCACTTTCCCTGCAGGTTGTGGATTTCTCGGCATGTCTGGGTGTTCTTTAGCAACTTTATCTGGCTGACTTGTGGCATGCGGCGGCGCATCAGAAGCCTTCTGTGGCCCACTTGGCTGCTTGGGAACAGCCAGACTCTCAAAACTGGCTTTCAGGCTGAAAGAACTAACGGAGCTCGACAGCTTGCCAAAGATGGAGGAGACGGGGCCGCTGCTTGCGCCTGCTTCTGCCTCGCTCTTGCTCGTTTCGGGAGGCGCAACGTTGATGGGTTTTCTTGCGCTGTCTTCAGCTGCCTTCCCACTTGCCTTGGCTTCAGAAGCACTGGCGTGCGTGGCTTCCACCTTCACAGCCTCCTCCTGTTTTGCAGTCTCTTTTTTTGGTGCTTCCTTTTCAGAGAAGATTTTCAAAGGGTTGAACATGCCTAAAACGGAGTTGACAACTGAGCTGGTGTCCAGAGAAGAGGACGGAGCAGCATTTGCTGAAGCATCCTGGACACCTGGAGGAGCCTTGTCGCCTCCTGCCGTCTTTTCTGGGATGCTGGCCTGGGCATCGCCAGCTTCTCGCTCACAGCTACTCTGGGTCACAGAGGGAGAACTTGCCGTTGCCAACCTGGCATCCGATTTGCTTTCTGCTTTCAGTTCTGGAGAGGCACCCTCAGATTTAGGCTTACTTGAAAACAGACTTGTAATGCCTCCCTCAGGTTGACCAGGGGCTTCAGGTTTCTCTGGTGTGGGAGATACAAGTTTTTCAACTGAGGCTGTTAAGTGCTTTGTTCCTGAGCCCACTTTTTCGGTGAAAGAACTAAATAAGGAGCTGACGGTGTTCTTCACCCCAGACAAGTCTGGCAATGCCTCTGTTATGCCTTTGCTGCCCTCGCTCTCCTCTGCGGCAGAAGTGGCTAGCTTTGCCTGCTGCAAAGGGGCACTTTCCTCCACCAACTTATCAGAACCGACCCGTTTGGGAGAGGCACCATCACTTGCATTTTTGCTCGCAGGAAGGGTTTCAAATTTGCTAATCTCCTCCTCTTTTTCAGCTAAGTATTCAGACACAGTTTCAACTAAGCACTGCAGTTCATCCATTGTGTCCACGTATTCTTCCGTTGGCTCTTCAACAGGGGAGAGGGTCAAGTCTTGCTTAAGAAAGCCATGCTTTCCTCCTCTCATCCTATGTGAGTTTTTGTCCCTTGGTAACAGGGATATGGCACTTCCAGTACGGATGTCAGTAAGGTCTCCAACAGGGCGAACACTGGATTCACGCCATGCTTGGGAAAGTATCGCTATTTCTTCCATTTCATCATCATCATCATCCGAAGCTGGGGAGTACAGGAGTAGACCGGATGAACAGCTGCCAAACTCTTGAAGGGCACCCAATGGCACAAAAGAGGGAGCTGGCTGTTCTGAATGGATCTCATTTTCACCATCAAAATGGACTGATCCTGAGTCATGCTTTGCACGTTGGTTGGCGGACAACTTGCCACTCTTGACTAGAAGGCCATTCTTGTATGGACGCAAAACTGGATATTCCGGTAACTGTTCTTCACTTTCAATGGGGCTGCTGCCCCATTTCTCAATTTCATCATAATCAGGATATAGGTTGTGTTCAGTTCTTGCTTTAATGCTGCCTGAAGAAAATCTCCGGTTACCACTGCTTTGCAGTATAGTTCGCTCGCATTCTTCAAAATTGTTATATCTCAACTTCTTCTTTCTTCTCCTGTCTATTGTGTCATATTCCTCTGGATAGCAAGGAACATCGGGATTTCCTGATTCTGGGCAAGCCTTCCGTGAGTATCTTGGTCTTTCATGATGGCCAAAGTTCTCCCTTTTCGAGAGCCTGGGGCTCTTTCGTCCCTGGGAACATCTAGTCCTGTGACTTTTTTCTAAAAAATCTTCTATTAACTGTTTGCCTAATTCCTCATAATTCTCTTCACACTCTTCCTGTTCTTGGCCAACTTCATAATCAAATGGAATGATCCTGACTTTCCCATTGCTAACTAAAGATCCTGGTCTGATACGTGCGGAGGGGGGAAATATAAGAAGGACAGAAGGGCAAAGAAAAAAAGGAAAGAGCAGGAGGGGTGAAAAAAAGAGCTTTAAACACAAAACTTGCAAAGGAGCATTTCATAAAGACCAAATGATATCGTGAATCACATGCAAAAAGCATATTAAAATATCTTAACAATGAACCCATTTATTAACACGAAATGTTAGGAATCTCTCTTTTACCACTACTGCAGCTAAACAGTAGGGTTGTAGGGGTAGGAGAGCATGAAACATGTATGCTAGTGTTATGTACACTATAAAGTGACGTATGGTATGTTCTTTATAAGCTTCTGTTAAGAACAGAAATTGCAGATTAAAAATGTCAATGAGCAGCTACCTAAAATGTTACAAGTCACTTTCTGGAGCCTCTCAACGGAGTTTATCCCATAGAAGGCAATGGTGGCCACCAACTTGGATAAGAGAGGCCTAGACCAATTCATGGGGGAGAAGGGCTATCAAAGTCTACTAGCCAAGATGGCTCTGCTCTGCATCCACGGTCGCAGGCAGAGAAGCTTCTGAGCTCCAGTTGCTGGAAACTGCAGGAGAGGAGGGGGGAAGGGCTCTGGAGGAGCTCAGGTCCTCCTTGTGGGCTTCTCCCAGGCATCTGTCTGGCCAGTCACTGTAAGAACAGGAAGCTGGAGCAGGAGAGCCACTGGCCTGATCCAGCAGGACTCTTATCTCCTCATTTTAAGAAGGGGCATTTGCAACAGACTAATAATAAGTTATTACACTAAGCACACAATAAAGTGCATCAATTAATTAAATTTGCAATGTGACAAAACAGAAAAACAGGAAAGACCCATAATCTTACTTGTGGTTTATCGCTAGAAGTAAATAAATTTAAAACAACCACCATGTTGATAAGGCGCAAAATGAGGAACCGTTCCAATTACTATTTGGAGTTACTTTCATTAACCATGTGGATAGCACAAACAAGATTATGATGGGCAACTCAGAATTGGAAACATGAATCCTAAAAATTCCAGCTACAGTATTGACAGGGCAATTAGAAACCAAAGTAATTATATGAGGATAAATTAGATGGATCTAAGGTTCTAAAGGCCTAGTTTGGAGGAAAGCTAATGATTTGCATCACTTCTCTCTTCAGAGGGCTGATACATTTTTCCTAAGGAGGAAGTCAACAGCAACAGAAACCCAGTGGAAACAAGAGAAGCAATAGAAAACAGCCAGCCTGCTACTACTGTATACTTGGAAGAGGGTGAATTCATGCAAACACCGACAGCCGGCCCAGGAGCCCCAGCAGACCAAAGCCACGCCACGAGACACGGACACAGAGGCTTCGGAGAGGGTCACCCACCTATCAGACAACTCTAGTGAGTGCCGGCTCTCTAATGACAGCTGGCGGCTTGTCATTTGACTTGACTGTGATGCAGATTCCAGGTCAGTTCGGCCACTCACAGTGGAGTCTAAGCTATGGTGCCTTCTTCAAAAAGGCAAGGAGACGTTAGGAGACGAGAAGGACAAGAGCAACACAGAAGGTTCAAACAGCTTAGTATTGTAAAATGGGAAATGAAAGCAAGTGTGTGGCGTGTGGGACTGGTGGTGTCTGGATGGGGGCGAGACAACTGAAGCCAAATCTCAGCAAGAGTGGCAACCTGAGGGGCAGCACGCCTTGCAAGCTCAAGAGAAACTGATCCACATATTGTCAGTCACTCTTGGTCACTCGGGGTGGCAACCTGGGGACCCTAAAATTTCACAGCAAAAAGAACTGCTTACCACCAGCTCTGCTTCGCAAGAAGGCTCAGCTGAAAAACTTACTTTGCTCCCAATGGGCTATTTGGGGCGGGGGGGGGAGAGAGAGAGAGACTCTGTCTGTCAGCTGTTGCTCACTGCTCTTCTGCCACCCTTGAAGCAGCAGAATGCCTTTTCTTTTAAAAACCCGACCACAAGATAGTCTGAAGCAGCCAGCCCCAGTCTTGGTAGCTTACGGTGAGTTTCTCCTGCGAACAAATTTGTGGCTGGGGGAGAGAAAACGGCCTGGTTTCAAGGGGGTACCTACCTGATAGCCGCTCGTTCGTGGTAATCCAAATCATAGCCGTGCAGGGACTCCACACAGCACTCTCGGGGGACCCCCTGCTGCTGCAGACGGGAAGCCACGGGGAACTGGTGCACCGAAGCATTGGGCTGCGAGGTAGTGTGGTATTGGGGAGGAATGCTGTTGCTGGTCTCACTGCGGTAGTCGCTGTCTCTGTCATCCACAGCACTATCGTGGTCTTCAAAAGCTAGAAGACAGGAGAGGGTTGAGCAGGGTCTTCCGGTCCAAGATAGGGACACTTCAGACAAAAGCACCTTTCAAGCTAGCTTGTTTGTCTTACGAGACAAAGGAAAGGGCAGCCTAAACTAAGAGCTTCTTGGCTTCCCAGGGAAGTTGCTCACTGGGGGGGGGGGGGTTTGCTGCAGATTTAACTGCCTAAGCATCATGAATGAGGCCTATGAAGAGGTGTTTTTCTACAACTCCTCCCAAAATACACCATACCATAAAGGTTGGCTTTATTCTGGGTGGAAGAGAAGAGGAGAATCTATTTATTCACCTGGTTTAATAGCTGGTGAAAGAGAACAAGAGCAGAACAATTTCCTTAGCCAGCTTTTTTGGCTGGCTTCCTTCCTCTCCCTCTGCAGGGTTGCAGGCAGCACTGCCCCGCTTCTCCCCTCTCTTCCAAGGCCTCTTCCAAGGAGCCCTCAGCTAAGCAGCATCTCTCCCACCAGGAATGGGGAGGAAACATCAGTGGAAAGGACAGTCATGGCACATTTGGGAGCCAGGAAGGAGAAGAACGCATCTGTGATGGTGCACTGAGAAACACCTTGTGTGCACAATTGCCAACATTTCCATTTAGGGGTATTTTAGAAGGTGCCCAACTGAAACAAACAACAAGTCAAGTAACCACTGCCCAAGGGGAAAGGAAGGACACTAAACCTCTAGCTTGAGAGGCAGCTCCATCCCTCCTCCCAGGAAGTTGCCCAGGGCTGGGGGGCAGAGGGAAGGAGAGCAGGAAGCGGGCGTGCAGGAGAACAAACTGGCAGGATGCGCTGGCACGTTGTTCTTGCGGGTGCTCATGCTCTGCCTTGGGTGATCACAGCTTAAGTGTTTCTTTTTTAGTTGACAAAGCGGGAATGGTAAGGAGAACCAGCAACCTTTGCAGAGCTCAAAAGAGGGACTGCAGGAAAGTCACTATGCAACATCGACCCGCAAGCTACAACCACCACCGAGCAACTGAGGGGGGACAATCTAACAGAAGCACTGTCTGAAGAGGTCAGATCTGAGCCAGGATGCCAGACTCCGTCTTCTAGCATCCGCATGGTATTGTTGGCAGCTCCTCTGCCTCACGTGAATTTGTGGTCTGGAGAGTCCAGGCAAAACTGTCCACCAGAAACGGAACAGGGCCCGCTTCTTACAACCCTTTTGGTTCCAGACTCTCTTCCATTTATTCAATATAAGGGCTAGTTTCTACAGAAGCCAGCTGTTCCTTGCCCCCCGCCCAGCCAGCCTGCTCCTCTCCCCGACATAAAGTGGAATTGCAGCATGCATCTTAATAAGGAAGAAAAAACAGAATATGAAGCATCCTTAGCCAAGAACAACTTCAAACAGGCTTTCAACTCCTCTGGAGTAATTTGATTGTCCATGCTGGAAATGACACCCTCTCCTGCTTTTTAAGCTGCCTTGGGTGGAAGTATTCTTGCTCATCTGCTGGGGGAAAGGGCTAATTTCAGTGCACTAAAATTTCTGGATTCACATGAAGGTGCTTATCTTGGCTGTTTGGTGGAATATAAATATAAATGAAGAGCAATTATCAATTTCTCTCTCTTTCTTCAAAGGAGAGACAACGTCCCTTTCAAAAGTACATCTATATCTGAGCAGGCAACCAATGTGGCAGAACAAAGTAACCCTTGAGGATGTTTCTTGATGTGTGAAGGAAGGGGCAGTATCCCAAAATGAGACCACCACCTTAAAGCCCTAAATGTTCCTGGTTTTGCTCCATGTTGTGCTTGAGCAGGTTTGTGAGACTGAGAGAGAACCTGCAGCCGTTGAGACATGGCTCTCAACCTTGATTTCCTGGTGAAACTGTGGTTAACAGCAGTTGAAGCAGACTGCCTTGGGAGGAGAGTGAGCCTGGGGATGTTGGTCTGAGTGCTCAGTTACAGCTCTAGATCTTCACCCCAGGGGAACGTCCTCCTCCTGCGCTCATCGCCACACGGGACTGAACAAGAGCTCCCACTTATTCTCATGGGGTCCCATGGGAGTTATTTTTAAAGGACTGTGCCTTCCGCAGCTTTTCTAGGAGGCCATCTCCATCATTTGATGTGCCACCCCAAGGGGGCTATTTTCATTGCTAACCCTGATCTGCTTTAAAGTGTGGCTTCCTGAAGAAGGGTCTTTTAGCATGGTGGCATCTGCCATGCCATGTGGAGCAAGCCCTCTGCCCTTCTTGTTATTAGGAGGCTATGTTGTTTTATTACGTATTGGGTGGAGGTTTTCTTTTTTAATTCTTGAGTACACTGTTTTGGGATTTTAAAACAGTAAACTAATGTATAGGTTTACTTTAAAAGAAAACACTAGTATGGGTATTTTAATTAAATAAGCAAATGTTTGAAAACAGGTGAAAACACATCACCATAATTGCAGGGAGGGAAGGTGGAGGGAGGCCTCACCAAGAAGGGCCCCCCTGTTCCAAGAAAAAAAACAACTAATGGCTGCGGTGTTGGGGGGGGTCTCCTACATGGGAGGGAGATGCAGGTGTCATAAAGAGCATTTCAGGCACTACTCTGAGGGGCTGGAGGAGGAGGAGGAGGAGGAGGAGGAGAAACTCCACACAGGGCTCAATTGCATCTTCATTCCTCAGACAAGGCAGAGTGACAACAACTTGCCCAGCCAGCTCTGGGTGTGCTGCTTTGATTGATTGATTGATTGATTGATTGATAGATTGATTCATTTCATAAAAAATTATGCACCGCTTAACTGTAGAAAACCTCAAAGTGCTTTACGAAAAGAACAGAGTAGAAACCAATCTGGATTCTTTGTATTTTACAAGTGCCCCCATTCCGCCTTCAAAACAGCCTCCCCCAACAGAAGAATCACTGAATTGTCTGACGATCCAGCCTCTGTCTCCACCAGCATCTCACGCCAGGCAAAGACTTTTCCCGCCCTCGCCCCAATAGTGTCACACAAGCAGCTCTGAGGAAGGAACCAGGTCGGGGGGGGGGGGGAGAAGAGGCATGCTCCATTTTGCAAGACCATTGGGTATTCATGCACAGTCTAGAACGAAGAAGGGCTCAGAGGCTCACATCCCACAGCGGCATGTTCACCAGAGTGCCACTACCATCTAGAGTCTGGGCTGGGCGAAGAGAGGAAGCAAAGAGAAAGAGAGATTAAGAGGTGAGAGTAGCACCTAAAGGAAGGAAAGCTGGAGGGAGAGGGAATCCCAAGTACAAAGCATGGCTCTAGTCTCAAAATATTGTCCATTTTCACAAGCCCTTTGATTTGTTGCGCTTGAGTTTGTGTCCAGTGTGGGGTCCCTTGCCGCCACCACAGGCCTGACTGCCCAGCTAATGCCTGCAGGAGGAGGAACCAGGCAGAGGAGACAAAACTTGCAGGGAATGTGTTCTCAAAATAACTGACAAATCCAGAGAGAGAGAGAGAGAGAGAGAGAGAGAGAGAGCAAGCTTTTCTACAGTCCAACAGTTTATTGATCCTGGAACCTTGCCAGCAAGCACTGGAACAGCGCCTATTGTGAGAGGGGCTGGCGGAGCATCTTCTGTTTAAAAGGTCCAAATGTCTCATGAACAACAAATCTTTGAAACACATTTCGCAACACAGAGGCACAATGCAACGAGATCTTTAAAAGGTTTACTGGGAAAGGCAGTCTTCTGCTCATATTAAAAGGGCAAAAGGCGTTGAGTGAAAAGAGAGGGTGGGTCTCGGGCTATGACTTCCCTATTAAATTTATTATTATTATTATTATTATTATTATTATTATTATTATTATTATTATTATTATTATTATTATTATTATTATTAAAGGGCTTGTGAGAATTCTGTGGCCAGACATTTATGTCTTCTCCCACTGCTTCTCTCCAAAGCAAGGGAAGGCTGCCTTTCACATGAAAAAGGAGATTGAAAACCTAATTACTCCCCCATTAGCCTTTAAGAAAGGTTTTTTTAAAAAAATCCCTCCTGAAATCCAGGCAACTGAATGTCAAGGTGGGATGAGTGGGAGAGCTGCAGTGCGAATGTGAGTTTCAAGCGCCTTCTCTTCCACAAGAGAACAGCACGCATTCAAGATGAGTGCAACTCCACGCCAAGAGCCTTGTCTCAATGTGGCAGTCAACAAAAGCAGATCCTGTGAAAAAAGTTAAGAGCTTCCGCAGAAACAAAGGGCTTGCCCATTCCTCATCGGATGTTTGTTGGAAAAACAGAGGCAGCCTGCTCTTTACCTTCCCGCTGCTGTCACTGCTGCCGCTTGGGAGGAAGGCTGCTCTGCAGCGATGGAGGCGACTGAACTGGCTGCATGACATTTTGCACATGTCCCCTATTGTATCGAGGAAGCACTAGCTGGGAGAAATCTTCAGCAGCTCCAGGGAACCAACGCTAAACTCACAGCACACCCGAATGCTCTGCTTCCCTGCTGCTCCCAGGGGAGATGAACAGAGTGGCATTGCACCCTACGCTTGGCAGGGAAGGGGGGGGTCTGTTGCTGCCAAGGAGGAAGATGGGGGCATCCTCTCCCATCACGGACGCTGCTGCTGGGGCTCCGCTAGGAGGTCCGGCAGGAAACCTGCCTTCTCTCCCGCACGCAGGGGCACTTCTGATGCCAGAGGGTGGAAGAGAAGGGCAGAAACAAAAGCGAAGGTGCAGATGGGCACACCTTGCATTAATGCTTTGCGTGGGGAAGAGGCCCACTGGCCAAGCCTCGTGCCACCCGGGACCCCCAAGATGCACACACCTGGCAAGCGGGGGGTTCAACTCCGCAAGCCTCACCAGTTGACAACAACCTGTTAAAGAATTAATCCTCCTCCTCAGCTCAGCAGAGCAGGTTCCTCGGGAAACTCCCAAAGGGCCAACGGGTCCGTATTAATGGGGACACCGATGCCAGACAGGGTGGAGGAGAGAAACTGAAGGAGGCACAGGCTCCTCAGCACCGGCAAATGTCACCGCTTTGCATCAGAGTGGCCTGCGCAATCTGCCCACGGCACCAAGTTAATCAGCCCAGAGGGCGAGGTTGAGATTGTGTGATCTCGGGGGGCGGGGGGGGGACGACTCCACGGCTGCGAGATTGTTATTGGCTGTGAAAACCTCTCACTGCTCTGCAAGGTATATATATGGGTAGGAGGAGAACGCGCTTGTCACTTTGGCGAATGCCACACACCGATCTGACTTTTAAAAGAGCAAGCGGGAGGCAGGAAAGGCCGAGCCTGCTGGCTTCCTCCCCCACCCCCCCACCCTGGCATTTGAAGATCCATCTGGTGGGAAAGGCACAAGTTCCTACTCAGAGGAACGTGGCAGGGCAAGAAAGCAAAGCTTCCTCCCCCCCCCAAAAAAACCCCATGCCCCAGACACTCTTCATGGTGCAACTGGGCAACATTGGGAAACCGAGGCTTCACCAAAAATACGCAACGTGGACAGGTGTCTTATATCTGAAAAAGGAGGAGAGGGGTCTCGAGTTAATGGGGAGGGGTACGTGACAAACAGAAGGAGAAATGCATACAAGCACTGGACACATGAAGGAGGATCAGGGCTGAATCTGGTTCCCCTGGGGTGGAGGGCAGGAGTTTTCCTGATCCTGAGAAACAGGACACACTCTAGACCTTTCCTGGTGGATCAGCAGCCTGTCCTTTTACGCTCAACAGCCATTTTTGTTTTTTGCCATTGGGAACAAAAGCGACAGAGCAGCTTCTGCTTCTCAAACCCACGTGTTGCTGGCTATCGGGGACGCCCCGTGGCCCTCAAAGGCACCGGGCAAGAGAAAACCCCTATTCTAAGGTACCATTCATTAGTTCACGTTGCAAAGGAGAGACATGGTAGGACGGGCACACACAATAGCGGAATTCAACAAAGTATAAAATAGCAGAAGGCATTTCGATTGCATTTCCCTCTTATGCATGAATACCCGAGATATCCTCCGCCTGGAGCATGGGGAAGCAATTCTGAACCGGAGAACTAGAAAGAAATTATTATTAAAGTGTTACATACTCTGCTCTTCTCCCCATCCGAAATAACTCCAGCTGCCTGCATGCAACAAATGGAAGCAAAAAATAGGAATGGAAAAAGTATAGATGAGTACGACAAGTGAGAAGGGTTTGGTGATATGTTTGCTGGGCAGAAGCTTAAAATGTAAAACATGTTTATTTTTGCCATGACAATATCCTACATTTTTCAACAACTTACCACCTGTTGAGGACTTCTTCACTTATCAGTAGATGGAAAATTGTGTGTGAGAATTGATGACTGCCAAGTCAATCTTTGAATTAATGGACAGCCCATCCCTTAAGCAGACCCTGCCCATTTCTCAACATCCATGCATTAGGCGGGTCACTGGACAGCCATGCGTCCAGCAGAAAAAAAACACTTTTTTTAGTGAAGTGTTGAACTGGCAAATCCACTTGGCCGTTGTCACCATCTGAAGGAAGCCCCTCTGCCCCAGTGCAACGCCCCTTGCTCTCGTTCCGTGTTGTAAGAGTCCACTTTCCCACCCTGATCCCTTCACATCAGCCCCTCCATGTCTCCCACCAACTCATGACCTTTCTGTTGCCATCCCTACATGAGCATTGCCTTTGTGGCGAAGCTCAAAACGTTCAGCAATGGCCAGCCAGAGCCCCTTGGAAACTCGCCAGCAGGGCTTGAAATTAGTCGAAAAGTCATAACAAACCTATTCTCTACGCATTTGTCTGATCTACTACCAAAGCCTTCTGAGCTATTGCTCATGTGGTGGGGGGACGGGACTCCAAAATTCAGCCGCAATTTGTGTGCAGCGCTTTTCTTCTCTGTGTCCCAAGCCCACCACCAAACACCAAATGATTACAGCTCCTTTTAGGAGTAAATTAGACAGGTGAAAATACAGATCCTGGGAGGAATCTGCTCTGTGCATCTCCATTGTGAAAACTTAGCCTTAATTTCTAACTCTGCCTTCAGGGAGGTCTCCCGAAATCTGCATTGGACAGACACAATTTAAACCTATTCATAAAGGATTTTCAGTTGGGGTGAAGCCTGAAATAAAGAGGTGGGGTGGTTCTTTCATTTTTTCCTTCTTTGTGCCAAAGTAACATTACAGTGTTCTGGTCCATGGGGTCACGAAGAGCTCTGGTCCATGGGGTCACGAAGAGTCGGACACGACTGAACGACTGAACAACAACAACAACATTACAGAAGTGAAAATAAAACCTATGATTGAATGTTATCACAGTGTGAACCTTTTATTACTCCAATTACTACCACTAGTTACTGCTAGTAATAGTCTACTACTACTGTTTTTGTTTACAAAGAGACCGTCTCCAATATTTATTTAAAATTTAGATTTCTCACCAAGGGTCTCAAAGTCACTCCCAGAACAGAAATATAGATTAAAAACCATATACAATTTAAAATCAAAACAGCATGAAAAAATACAGAACTGCCACCTCACTTCCATTCCTTCCTTCCCAACACAGACACAGGCATTAAGGGTCCTCCACTCATGGGCTCCCTTTCCCAGGAAATATTTGCAAGTATTTCTGATGCTTTCTTGAAAGAACAGCTGCTTCTGTTATCTTTCCCATGGCCCAGCTGTTTTTATATGATGTGCTTTTTTGAGATTTGGCAAAAATGGACAACTGAAAGACCATCCCAGGAACTGGAAAGGCAGTATTTCGGCAGCGGAGGAGGAGAGGTGGATGGTCCCCCCTACTGACAAACTCCTGGCATGTGTGGATCTGGAGCTGGGTTGAGAGAGGCTTTTCAGGAATCCACAGTGCAGGAAACGAATGACTTAGCACACAATTGGGGCAGCAGCTTTTCGGCTTACTTGGCTAGATCAGCAGCAAATATTAATAGCAGGTCTGTTTGATTTGGGGGTTTCTTTGGGAAAGGGGAAGGAGAGGTAAAACAAAACATGCTTGCTCAAGCTTTCTATAGGTCAGATAAAATCACACGACAGTAAATGGTTTGCCAAGTCCTTCACCGACACGGAGTCTTTCATCTCAGCCATGTCACATTTTAGCAATACTTTTGCCAACACCTCAAAGAGCCATGACAAAACATTTCACAAACCAAGGCAGGGGGAGGTTCTATGGGGGAATATCTGACGGCCCAGGAGCTCTTAAGTTGGTTATTGGCTTCCTAAAACTGAGCTCCTGGTTTTCAACAGTCTGAAGAGGGAATCATCTGTTGGGTTTGTAAGGTCCAGCCAGGCCTGCAATGGCTGGATTCCTCGGTCTCAAAATATGAACCATGGAATTGCTAGTCTCTTCTTTGAAGCATCTCACAGGGAAAGAGATCCCACCTTCGGTGAGTCACAGAGCCTCCTTAGGCGAAGTCAGGCTGCTCAGCTCTCCAAGGCCTTTCATAGCACGGCCACCCAAAATCCTTTTCAACTGAGGTGCCAGGAATCGAACTTGGGACCTGCCACTCAGCTGTGCCCCAGCTCAAGCTCGAATTTGAATCCAGAACTTTAAACGCCTTGACTCTGGATGCACCAACTTCTCTTTTCCAAGCTGGACTTTCCCCATCCTGGTCAAGCACAGAAAACATTTCTCATCTTTGCTGCTCTCCTCCAAAGCCTTGTGTTGGTTTATTTCCCAAAAATCCTGTGACTAAAACTATAAAGTTATCACATAGCATGACATCCCAGCAGCATAGGAAGCCAGCTGGAATACCATTGAACCCACATCTATACTTTCATAACGGGTGGTGAAGAAAGCGAGGAGGAGACCTTTGAAATAAGGGTCTTCAAAGCACCCAGGGCTGTTTTGTTCCAGCCGCCCAGGCACACGTCAGCGAGGGGAGCCTGAAGACACAATGTTCCTTTGGGTTTAAAAGCTACAAACCAGCCACACAAACCTCTGCAGAGAAATGCCCAAAAGCATCTCTGCCGCTAGTCCAGCTTGCAAGAAATACTTCTTGCTTCTCCCCCCCCCCCTTGGCTAAGGCCCCCTTGTAAAATGAGTCAGATCTTCTGGAGAGACCAACACCTTCCAATTATTGCTACAGAGAAGGCTCAATGGTGCCAGGATTAGGAGGGGAGCTGCGAGAGGGCACGGCAAAGGCTGGAGCCTGTGTGGAATCCGAAGGGCTGGACACTGCTGCCTTGTTCCCAGAGATAGACTCTCGGAAAACTATCATCTCCCTTTTGGTCTTGAAGCTGCACCGATTAGTCATCCCTCTCTGGCAGCTGAGGTGGGTCTGTCGGAGCCGCAGGCAGAGTGCGGGCAGCCCCTAATCACACTCATCAAGCAAAACCTGCTCACAGGAACCCAGCACAGCAGGCCTGGAGACAACTCAGGCAGAGAAGGCACACGGCCTTCCCAAATGAGCTTCAGCACCATAGAATCATGGAGTTGGAAGAGACCACAAGGGCCATCCAGTCCAACCCCCTGCCAAGCAGGAAACACCATCAAAGCATTCCTGACAGATGGCTGTCAAGCCTCTGCTTAAAGACCTCCACCACACTCCTTGGCAGCAAATTCCACTCTCAAACAGCTCTTACTGTCAGGAAGTTCTTCCTAATGTTTAGGTGGAATCTTCTTTCTTGTAGTTTGAATCCATTGCTCCGTGTCCGCTTCTCTGGAGCAGCAGAAAACAACCTTTCTCCCTCCTCTAGATGACATCCTTTGATATATTTGAACATGGCTATCATATCACCCCTTAACCTTCTCTTCTCCAGGCTAAACCCAGCTCCCTAAGCCGTTCCTCATAAGGCATCGTTTCCAGGCCTTGGACCATTTTGGTTGTCCTCTTCTGGACATGTTCCAGCTTGTCAGTATCCTTCTTGAACTGTGGTGCCCAGAACTGGACACAGTATTCCAGGTAAGGTCTGACCAGAGTGGAATATAGTGGTACTATTACTTCCCTTGATATAGACGCTATACTCCTATTGATGCAGCCCAGAATTGCATTGGCTTTTTTAGCTGCTGCATCACACTGTTGACTCATGTCAAGTACTAAGACTCCTAGATCCTTTTCACATGTACTGCTCTCAAGCCAGGTGTCACCCATCCTGTATTTGTGCCTTTCACTGGGAGGCTTCCCAGTCCCTTTTTTCCACGGAGATTAGTGGTCTCTGAGCACAGTTAGGTTGCATTTCTGCTTTTGGACCCTTCCTCAATCACCCGTTGTCTGGGCTCCTGGGGGAGTTTATGGCTGAGTCTGGCCAGTATAATAAAGTCAATAAAAAAATTATTTTAAAAAAAGCTTTGCCAGGGCTGATGTTCTTCTTAGCCATAAGGCAGAGGCTTTGCTTCCTGGCAGCTCCTAGCCAAGGAGAGTTCATCACCTTCCTTCCAAGGCATCCTCTCTCACTCAAAGCAGCTCACGCCACCAGCTCATCCTAGTATTTAGTTGAAATCCAGCTGGTGGGGCAACTAAAACAAATCTGCACCTTCTTCTATCTTTTTCTCGAAGGGCTTGGTGGGCAGAGCCCTCGCCATCTCTGTTGCCCTCCTCCTCCTCCAACAGTTGGGCCACGGCTAGAGCTCTCAATGAGTTGGTGTCAGCCATCTCTTGGGCAACCGATTCAGCTAAGCCTGTTAACTGCTTTTTGTAATTCACATTAGCTCAGAGCTTTCCCCCAATTAATCTACCTGCTTTAGGAAATTGATTCTCTGTGGTCTACCAGCTATTCCTATGGGAAATTGACAAACACAAGAGCTTAGTTCTCCATCAATGGCTTAAAGGTGTATGGGTTCAGGAAACTGGGACGTGGGTGGCGCTGAGCCTCTTGGGCTTGCCAATCAGAAGGTCGGCATTTCAAATCCCCGCAACAGGGTCAGCTCCCGTGGCTGTGTCCCAGCTTCTGCCAACCTGGCAGTTTGAAAGCACACCAGTGCAAGTAGATGAATAGGTACCACTGCAGCGGGAAGGTAAATGGAATTTGTGTGCACTCTGGCTTCCGTCATGGTGTCCCGTTGTGCCAGAAGCGGTTTAGTCATGCTGGCCAGATGACCCAGAAAGCTGTGTGTGGACAAATGCTGGCTCCCTCAGCCTGAAGCAAGGTGAGTGTGACACCCCATAGTCACCTTAGAAAGGACTTAGCCATCCAGGGGTCCTTTACCTTCACCAGTTCAGGAAAGAATCAGATTTGAAGGTGGGCCTAGCCAGGCCCAAATGACTCCACATAAGAGACTTAGTGGTCAAAATGGCCACTTTATACCTCTCCAAGAAAGCATTATGGTGAAACTATAGATCAAATTTTGGCATTTTCCTAATACTGTAACTCAAGGTATATGCCTCCTGCACTTATATGCTAATTTCAGGAGCAAAGTAATCACTTTCATGTTTCTTTTCATCTTCTATGTAGAGATAGTTTTCTTCTTCTTTTAAACACCTTTTAAAGGTTAAAATAGAGTCAAGCCTTGAAGTTTGTAAAACTGATGGTGAGAATGCCCAAAACTCTGTGACTTACAAAAAGGGTCTTATGTCTTTAGAAGGACCTCTATGCTGGTTGCCTGAAGAGCTCTGCAACAAAAAGAATTGGGGGATTCTGATAGGCTCAAAAGGATTCACCTGGCCATCAGGAAAGCTCAGGGGGCATCGGTGCGCCTCTCAGCCAGACCCCAATTCAGACACTGCGCTGATCCGGATTATTCCGTGAATCATGTTAGCAGCTGTCATACTACACAGAAGCAACTGCCCTCATCAAGACTGATTTGAAAGAGAAGTTCAGCACTTGGTACCGGCTGATTTTGTCTCCCTGCCCCAGCTTCTGCCACACTGCAGGAGAGAGTGTACAGCCCACAGCAGAGCAAGTATCTAGCTGACTTGGCAGTGTATTAACCTACATTTGTCATGCCATTCACCTGCCTCCATTCCTCTCCAAAAAATGGGGCAAAGTGATACAGTCAGGAGAAGCAGAGAAAGCAAAATACACTTCTTATTATTTAATAAACAACAGCAATAAGTGCATTTCAAGCACCCACAGAAAATGCCACAACCACTACGATGCCTTTGGTGCTGCCTCCAATGTGGGGCTGAGGGACTGATGGGCAGGACCCGCAAATTAGCAATGTGGCAACAAGCCACAAGAACAGAAGAAGAGCCTGCTGGATCAGGCCTGCGCAAAATGCACAATCAAGACCTGAGCACAAGAGCCCTCCTCTAGCCACTGGTATTTGGAAGCATTGCACGGTCTTCTCAGTGGTGGCTCCTGTGGAACGGCTCTTACTGTCAGAAAGTTCTTCAAAAGGTTTAGTTAGGATATCCTGTCTTGTCATTTGTTGAATCCATTGGTTCAGGTCCTCCCCTCTGGAGCAGCAGAAAACAAGCTTATTTCATGTAACAGACCTTCAGATATTGGAAGATGGCTATCTGGTCACCCCTCAGCTATCTCTTCCCCAAGCTAAAGGTTCCCAGCTCCCTCAACCGTTCCTCATAAGGCCTTGGTTTCCTGGCCCTTCATAATATTTGATGTTTTTTAAAAGGATGTTATAATTATTAATTTATTATTATTATCATCATCATCATCATCATCATCATCATCATACTATTAGCACCCTGCCTATCTGACTGGGTTGCCCCAGTCACTCAGGGCGGATTCCAGCATATATAAAAACATAGCAAAACATTAAACCTTAAAAAGCTTCCCTATTCAGGGCTGCCTTCAGGTGTTTCCTAAATGCCCTCCTTGACATCTGATGGGAAGGCATTCCACAGGAATACTTGATGATTTAAAAAACTTTCAAACATCTGTATTATTTTTGCCTTTTTTGGTTGTCTGCTGCCCTGGGCTCTTTTGGAAGGGAGGGTGGGGTAAAAATCTAATAATGAGCAGCAAAGTAACAAGAAATCTACCACCTGTGTGCAGATGTAGAATTCCTACCTCTTGCTGGAAGAACTGAAGAAACAGCCAAGAAACAAACCACCCTGGCCAATACTGCCTTTCTACCCCACTGCATGAGCATTTCCCCAATAACATGGGCTGCCTCAGAAGCCCTTTCTCCCTGGACGAAAGGCGGCTGGGAGAGGACCTGCCAATGACTCTTCAGTGATGAACTGCATCCAGCCCAGACTTCCCAAGGCTGGGTTGGGCGACACCTGAACTATCGATGTGCTCCTGGAAGTGAAGGCATTACCTGGCTGCCACCGGAGCCCCCGGGCAAACGGCACCTGAGTGCCGCAGGCATTGCTAGCCTCCTCCGTGACAACCAGATGGCTGTGTCTTTCATAACAAGGAACGGAGGTGCCATCTGTCTCTACAAATATTGGACTCTCCATTTAATTATCCAGCCACAGAGAGTTTATTTGGCACACGGATGTGGGGGGAGTGGGGATGCGGGTGGCACTGTGGGTTAAACCAGAAGGTCCGAATCCCCGCGACGGGGTGAGCTCCCGTTGCTCAGTCCCTGCTCCTGCCAACCTAGCAGTTCGAAAGCACGTCAAAGTGCAAGTAGATAAATAGGTACGGCTCCGGCGGGAAGGTTAACGGTGTTTCCATGCGCTGCTCTGGTTCTCCAGAAGCAGCTTAATCATGCTGGCCACGTAACCCAGAAGCTGTACGCTGGCTCCCTCGGCCAATAAAGCGAGATGATCGCTGCAACCCCAGAGTTGTCTGTGAATGGACCTAGCGGTCAGGGGTCCCTTCACCTTTACCTTTATGTGGGGGGAGTGGCACTTATTTGTTCTATATATTCTTCTCCAAACAGTTACACCATTTGGGACCGTGGAAGATCACTCAGCGGCAGCCTCTTAGGCTCTCTGTGTTGGAATCTGAAGATTCACGGTTTGTGCAAAGATGTGTTCCTTTGCTGAGCACAGTCTAAATATTGGCCTTCAATATTGGGATATCACATTTCCCCAACATCAGAAGCAGGAGGTTTCGTCCGTCAAATTCTGATACGTTCCACCCTGGGTGGTCTTCCAGCTGCTACACCTGTGTTGCGGAACAAGGATCAGAGCACTTTCTGGCCACAGCATGTGCAGACGGGCGGCAGATCCATGCCATGCCACTGGCCGCCCAGTTTTCAAAAGGCAACTTCAACACAGCCACTGTCTGGAGTCTCAAAAGTCAGGAGCGCAGAAACCAAGTGGAGAGACTGTGAGCATCTTTCTGCACCATTTTTGTGTTGTGACTAACTGAGTGGAGAAGACAAGCCTGCAAGAGTGGGAAGATGACTCATTGCGGATTATAATGGAAGTTGACACCTCCAGAAACAAGTACGGATTGGAAACCCCAGCCTTCAGAAATGCTAAGCAGCTTTGACAGCCAGTGCATTGGCAAACTCAGAGCAGCCGAAGATCATGGCAAGCCCCTGTGTAAACAGCTTTTCCTGAGGCAAGCACCAAGGACACTCACACATGTTACCGCTGTCCAAAGTGTATACATGTATATTTGATTTAGTAAAGACTATGTGCTTCATGATGCTCCTGAAGACCGTTCCTTGGACCAACTTCTGCTGGTGCAGGGAGCCTGCGCACTCTTGGGATGCAAAAAAACACACCCTTCACCCAGCAAACAGAAGTTTGCCAGTTCTCTGACACATGGATGGTGAGAGCTTGGATGCAAGGCAAATAGGCTGAGCCACTGCAAACAGAAGCCGAGTAGCAAATCAACAAAGCTATATGAGCCGCAGAGGGATTCAAGCTGATAGAACCATTGAGAAGGGTCACTTGCAAGAACCTCTAGGAAATGAGGTGGGACGGGGGGAATGAGGCCCCCTCCTTTTCCTTAGCCCTTCCACATCCCTCTCAGGTTCCTCCACTGGGGTAAATCTGCAAAGACTTTGGAATTCCCTCCCTAGAGACGTTAAGACTGGCTCCCTCCTTGTCCTTCCACTGGCAAGTGTAGATTTTCTTCTTCCAACAGGCTTGGGGGAAAGGACTGATTTTGTATGTTTTATATATAATGGGGGGGGGGGGAGAGGCTGTATGCCTGAGTCCCTTCGGATTCCTGGATCCAGCAATGATTCAACTGAAGTAGCCAGGCCAGCTTCCAGTTAATGCTCCCCTAAGTATGGGTCATAAAGGTAACAAAGGAAGTGGCTCTGTGCCACAGCACAAATGCGTGGGGCCCCCTCCCAAACTCGCCGGTAGTTAGGAGGACAAAAGCCAGAGTTGAGGTGTATGTGAGCTCAAAGCTAGGACAGGCTGTAGGCTGGAGCCTGGGAGAGAGAGAGACATGCTTGATTTCTGCTGGAATCCAAGGCTGTGTCTACGGGAGAAACAGGACCCTCTTGGATCTACAATTCTATGATTCTATTCATGCTGCCAGCCCCATCATTGTAGCTTCAGGTCGCATATATGTGCAAATAAACCATATGTCCCAAAGACCCCACAGTGTCTGCCGCCTCTCCTTCGGAGGAAACGGAACCCTGGGAAGCGGCTGGAACCCCCAGAATCTGGCGCTGCTTGGAGATCAGGGTGGCATGCAGCAATATATAGAGCTTTAATTCTACCAGTGTTTCACTGTTTTTAAATGCTTTCTTCCCTATGATTTTAGCTGCTCTTATTTTTATCAGGAAGCCACCTTGAGTCAGAGAGAAAGGAGGTAAATAAATAAATAAATAAATAGTAATTATAATAATAAGGCCTCAAACAGGTGCTGCCACTGCTTGCTACTGGTCTGATCAGTCCATGAACAGAATATATTGAGATGTGTGCTGTAGACTCACCCAGGTAAAGGCACCCTGGGGTGTGGGTTAGAGGCTGCTGTTGCCTGCACCTTTCCTATCCGAGGAGAGATGAAGCCCCAGGGCCAGGAAAAAAGAGGGGGGCAGGAGGCAGCCGCCAGCCACCTTCCTGTGCTTCCTGGGGGTTTCAGCTGCCCCTTGAGTTCTGAGGAACCCAACATGGGCAAGTCCCTCTGGAAGATCTTGGCAGAGCTCTGCACATAATCCGGCACCTGCTTTGCTGAGCAACAGAACTTTCAAAAATAGGTATTTTAAACCTAAAGCAAAAAAAACATTTAGTTGCTTTGCAATCTGCCAGTTGGCCTCTTCTCTCTCTGGCAAACAGAAGCGATTTTATAACAAGATGTTTCCAACTTCTTATTTTTATATAAGATTTAAGACTATTCACACAGCAGGTTATTATTTTTTTTACCACTGAACAGCTATTTAAGAAATCAGCTCCAAAAACGAAAATAAAGATCCTGCGCATTAGCCGCTTTAGAGAGCATCGGACCTTCCAAGCAACATGTGAGGTCAGTTTCCTGGGCGCTCACGGCTCCTCTGCAGCAGCCCTGCCCATTTCCTGCAGCCGCAGTGAGCTGCCCTTCCTTCCTGCCCTGCCCCGGTTGTTACTCCCGCAAGGCCTTCTGCTAAGCTTATTTAGAGAAAGTGCAAGCATGACATTTCACTTATCATTGCACATCAAAGCACTGATCATGTTGCAAATGGCCAGCATGGACAGAGCAGTTGCTCAATGTCCTCCTACTGGCTAGGGAGGAAATTCTTCCCGGTGCCTCCTGGCAAGAAAGCAGCATGACAATGTCCAAAGATCCAGTTACAGGTAGGTAGCCGTGTTGGTCTGCCATAGTCAAAACAAAAACAAAAAAATTCCTTCCAGTAGCACCTTAGAGACCAACTAAGTTTGTTCTTGGTATGAGCTTTCGTGTGCATGCACACTTCTTCAGATACAGGCACACGAAAGCTCATACCGAGAACATACTTAGTTGGTCTCTAAGGTGCTACTGGAAGGAATTTTTTAATTTTAAATTTTTTATTTTGTCAGAAAGTTGTTCTTCATCTCCTACTTGTAACCTGAAGCCATGGGTTCGAGTCCTACCCTCCAGAGCAGCAGAAAACAAGCTTACTCCATCTTCCAAGTGATGGAAGGGCTTGTATGATCTAGCTGAGATTCCAGCATTGCAGAGGCTTTGACTAGATGACCCTCAGGGTTCCTGCCAACTCTATAATTTGCCATTTACTTACATTAGGAGGTACATTTCCATGCGTGAAAATATAGGGAATATTTTGTGACCATGACCTTTCCTATAAAGAAACTAAAACATATACACCCCTCCTTCATCAGTCTCAGCCAAGGAATGATGGGAGTTGTAGTCGACCCATCTGCCCTGACTCCCTGTTCCATCATGCGGCTGCAGAGAGCCTGGCGCACAACTGGATGGAGCCTTTGTGATGAACTGCAGAGCTTGGTCCTGTGCCCGCTTACCACCCACAGGCCTAGTGAGGATGATCTCCAGCCCTGCAGGGCTTAGAGCTGTGCAGCTCAGTTGCACTAATGCCGTGAACTGCAAACCTTTTGTCTCTTCTGCTCAGTCGCACATGGACTTTAATATGCAATTAAGTCAATGTCCTTCTCCAAATCCTGTGCAATCCAAGTCAGTTAAAAGGGGGGGGGGTCTCCCCACCCAAATACTTGCTTTTGTAAAGTTTCTATGTAAACCACTTAGAATCTTTCATTCATATTAAGTGGTATAAAAATTCAATAAATACTTGAATAATTACTTTTTACAATGCCACTCAGTGATATTAGAAAAGTAATTAAGCTACTAGATATTTAATTTGCTTGTCCAGCAACAGGGTAATTAACAATTCCTAATGTTAACCTTCTTGAAGAGAGCCTCTAATCAGCCTAGTGGATAAGCAACCGGCAACATGTAATACTCTAAATACCAAGTCTGACCAGGTTTCAGTGGAGGAGAGCAGTTCAGATATACAAAGCCTTGGAGACTGCCCCTTAGGCAGAGAAAGCTGGATCTGTTCATTTTCTTTGCTAGCATTTCACAAAAACAACAGAGCTGCCCTCGCCCCTTCCTACGCCCTGCATCCAAATATCAGCACCACTTGGCAGGAGTCGCAGCTCTGCAGTAAGCGCTGAGATCCCCACAGCCCCACATCTCCCCAGTGCATGGGGAAGGGCTGGAAATAGGGGCACCCTGGCCTGCAGAAGGAAGGAGCCAACGTTGACACTTGGAGCTCCTGACTTGACAGTGACCCACAGTTAGAAACAAATGATGGCTTATCTCAAATAAGCAGCGAGCAAAGCTCTGCTTCCAGTTGTGATTTGGAGAAAAACATCCCGCAAGCGCTGCTTCACACATCAGTGGCAAGACAGGGGTTTTTGGCTTGCTTCTGCGCTCCAGTTGGGGGCAGAGTGACGCAGGCAGGACTGAGCATGCTGCTCTCTCATGGCAAACCATCGTTTATTCCATGCTGGGTTACAGAGAAGCATGAACCAGGTCACTTATGCTGAAGCAGAATCAAGGCCCCCACAACCCTTCCCTCTTTGCATGCAGAACGTTGTTATTTGATTTCGGATGTTATGCTCCCATTTCCACCAGAAAACTCCGTCTTGTCCACACACTGAAAGACACCTGGCCCAAGGGGTCCAGTTTTTTGAGCAAGAGAGCGGCCATTCCAGGAGGCAGTCCACTTTGGCACCCATTGCCATGCTACACAGGGGGGCCCTGCAGTGGCCAATCGGGGCTTCAGCCTGACCCGACTTGCAAGGCCAAGAATGCTGCTGGCAGCAAGGAAAAGGCTTGGCAAGGGAGGCTTCTGCCTCTGCCCCACGGGCCCCCTTGAACCCAGTTGGCTGCACTGAGACATCGCACTCTCCAAACCACAGTACGAAGGACAGGCGAACATCGTGTCTGAATGAAACTACCAAGAGAGACACAGACAGACAGGGCTGGCACAGGAATCATTATTTCCAGGGTTCTGAAGTAGTGACAGGTCAGCAAACATACTTTGCTCCACTGGAGAAAGAAAGGAAAGCATGACAACCTACTGAAGGATTGAAATACGGAGTGACTTAACATTTCTCACTTACAACACTGGGAGGCAGCAGTGGGCAGCGGCTGCTTCTGGACCTCTTCCACAAACGAATGCTAAGGGGGGAAATGAGGAGAGATGAGGAACGCAGTAAAACGATTTTCAGCAGACAGGGGCTATCTCATTTAGGGGCACTTTTCTCCTCTTCCACAAAAACAAACACTCCCCTCCCCCAAAGAAACATTTGCCCTGTTTCACACCAAAGCTTCCGGGCACCTGCTCCGGAGTCCCCTGCAGGTGGATACAAAGCCCCAAACACTTCCCCCCCCCCCAAAGGGTTTGCAATCTGAGTTTAATTTCTCCTGTGCAGCCCTGCCTAGATTTGGAACAGAACTGGAAAATAAACAGAAAAGAATGAGCAGGGACTGGGACTTTGGCGGTGCCAAACTTTGTTGTACTGTTTATACTGTTTTAATCTTTGCCGTGAACCGCCTTGCATTTTGGGTAGTCAGAACATAAATGATTTAATTTAAATAAAAATGCAAGGAAGTATTGAGGGCACAGGGTAGGCCTAGAAGCGTGGTCTTCTGCCTTCTCAGACCCAGGGACCAACCTTAAACCCACAGATGCATCGGGGGAGCCATTTCCTTCTGCATTTGCTGTGCCCCACCTTCTTGGCAATGGGTCCCAACCCACCAATGGCCTGGAAAGCTGTGCAACAGGCAGCAATCCTGCCCCCACCTCTCCCACCTGCATGCATGCACTCTGTAGAGATGGAAGTACCACCTTGAGATTTCTTTTTAGCCAACACGGCCCCAGGATTCAGGGGGCTTTTGTTTTGTTGCTAAAGGGGAGTTTCCCTTGGCGTCTTGGTTACCTTACCCCCTCCCCTCCCCTGTATTTCTAATAAATAACTGCAGAACCAAAGAACGCCTTCAGTTAGCCTGTCACTTTCAAAAGCGGCGGCTCTTCTTGCATTCTCCGATGATGCACTGGAAAGTCAGCCTGCAGAGCTGGCAGGGTGAGTCTGCTGTTGTCTCTCATCTACCCAGCCTCCTTAGAAGCAGCAACTCACTTGCCATGTCCGATATTCTCTGCTGTAAATGAGCAAATGCTCTCACCCCCCCCCCCACCAGAAAGGGCATCCAATTCTCCCTGGCACCTGGCCTGCTATGCATGGGGGAGAACAGCCCTAGACTAGCCTTCCTCCTGCCTGTAGGAATGTGCATTCAATGGGCAGCATTCCAGCATGTAGGGGCACCCGGCTGAAATCTCAAATTGCACAATCCAGAGCCGGGTATACCATCTCCCCTTATCCAGATCCCCAGAAGCCCCCTATGGGCATTTGGCCAGACTCCAGCGATAGGTCCCAAGGCAGGGAGCAGAGCAGAGCGTACCCACCTCATCCTCCTCCTCCAAGGAGTTTATCTGCTTTAACTTCTGAGTCCAGTATTTGGCTTCCTCTTCCGGGATGTCTGCAAGACAGCAGAATAAGTAGGTGTCTGCTCCCATCCCGGTTCCCCAACATATATTTTATTATATGCATATTCTGCTCTGACATGGGGCCCCCAGAAGCTTCCCACCCGATTCCACGGCTGCCCAGTCTCAGCAATGCCATAGCATCTGGCATCCCAGAACATCCAC
Organism: Lacerta agilis; assembly: GCF_009819535.1. Classification (NCBI taxonomy): domain Eukaryota; kingdom Metazoa; phylum Chordata; class Lepidosauria; order Squamata; family Lacertidae; genus Lacerta; species Lacerta agilis. The sequence goes on from NC_046322.1 coordinate 835,466, forward strand.
AGGGCCAGGCGTGTACTTTGAAAAGCAGAGCATGCTTACGCAGAACAGCAAATGACCAGGGATGCTGGTTCAGTTCAGAACAAGAACAAAAACAACACACATAAACCTCAGCTGTAAAAATGAGCTTGTTGAGAACAGAAGGAATGGTGGACAGACCCTTGCAAGCTGCACAGTCAGATTACCGAAACGGAACTGTGCCAGCAGGTGAGGCGGGCACACACTGCCAAGAGCCAAGAGGAAGGAGGAGCATGACTTCCTGGACATGGGTGGAGGCGGAGGAGAGCCAGGGGTCAGAACAACGAGGGCGGCAGCGGCAGCAGGCACGGTGTCAACAAGCGCTAATTAGGTTTAATCACTGTTTCATACTTTTCCCACTTTTCAGATCAGGCTGAGAAACAGGAGGCGGCAAAGCACAACCGGCTGCAGAGGCAAGGCAGAAAAACAGCTGTGGCCCAGAGGTTTATTTGAATGGAAACCCCGGAAAACATCATGAATCCAGCAACATAGAAGTCAAGTCTCTTGCTGGCTTTTCCAATTCCAGAATGTCTGGAACTCTGATTAAGGGTGGGGAGGAAAGGCAGGGAGGCTGGAGATGAAAAAGAGGAGAACACAAACTCCATGACACAAGGGGAAGCATGCCTGTGCCTCAAGCAGGTGATGGAATCATGCCTGCCTGGAAACTTCCCAGGAAACTCTGGCAGGTTAAATTGGAAGCAGAGTGCTGGGCCAGGAGAGACCTCTGGCACTCTGCAGGTACCAGGAGGAGGTTTGGGACTGCACAGAGCTCCGAAACGTCACCCCGTCCCCATTAACCAAGGCGCCTCTAACTCAGTCGTCCCCAACATGGAGGCCTCCAGATCTGTCAGACTACAACGCCCACCAGCCCCAGCCAGAACAGAGCTAGCTTTCGACATGCCCAACGCCACAGTCAAGAACACCTCGTCCTCAGGCGTGTCACTGGCTTGCACGGCCCAGGCAGAGCGGCAGGGGACTGCCAAGAGCCTGTCACATCCCGGCTTCATGGAGCCATTTCCATAGCATGCTTCTGGGCATCTTATCAGAGATAAGACGATTCGTTTCGCAAACACCACCGCAAACATGCAACAGCTCCACACCAGGTCATTATATTCCCTCTGTCATCAGAGAAAGCCTTGAGCAACTTTGCAAATGGCTTGTGGGAGAGCTTTTGAAGCCATCTGAACCCAAAGCTCGCTCCATGAATATAAACATGCTGAACCAAACACACAGGGATACCGCTTCTTCCAAGTCCATGTTATCACAAAGGAGAGGAGCTCTTTCACCTGGGAAATGAAACACAAGATTTCTAAATATATCTTTCCCCCCTCCCTGGGGGGGGGGAGCGGTGGGATGTTGCTGCAGAGAGAGAAGTGATCTCATACTCAAAGTTAAAACGAAGGACAGTGACCAAGGTGGGACCCACAACGCTAAACTTCTTTCGACATTGATGCAATCTTTATCCTGAGAGCACCTCATTCCTGCACCTGCAAGGAAGGCACATGGCCCTGGGATGCTGAGGCTGGAAAGGGTTCTGGTTTTTGTCATGGAGAGCCCATCATGGCATTCACCGGTTCTCAAACTCCTTAAGCAGGAGTAAAGGTAAAGGGACCCCTGACCATTAGGTCCAGTCATGGACAACTCTGGGGTTGCGGCACTCATCTCGTTTTATTGGCTGAGGGAGCCGGCGTACAGCTTCCGGGTCATGTGGCCAGCATGACAAAGCAGCTTCTGGCAAACCAGAGCAGCGCACGAAACGCCGTTTACCTTCCTGCCAGAGCGGTATCTATTTATCTACTTGCACTTTGACGTGCTTTGAAACTGTTAGGTTGGCAGGAGCAGGGACCGAGCAATGGGAGCTCACCCCATCGCTGGGATTTGAACCGCCGACCTTCTGATCAGCAAGCCCTAGGCTCAGTGGTTTAGACCACTGCGCCACCAGCGTCCCTAAGCAGGAGTAGCCTTCTCCTATTTCTTCAAGCATGAAATTATAATAGTATCTGAAAAGCATTGTTGCATGCTCTTGGAAGATATGGCTTCCTTGCAACAGCAGAAACCTTTCCTGAAGAGGGAGGCACACAATTCTGACTATTTACAACAGCTAAGAGGGCGAGGAATGTCCCACTAAAGGAGTCATTTTTGAACCAAACTATGCCAACTAAAGTCTGTGTGGCAACAGCCGAGTTACACTGTACAAAGAAACAGTCCATTAAAACGGGCATCCCAGGTGGCAGCCGCAGCAAGGCTGCTTTGGGGGGGGGGTGCATTTCTCGGCCTGGAATACAATGGCGCAGAGAGGACTCCTCCCCAGAAGCAACACAAGCCCATTTCGTGCCCTCTCTCCATCTCAAAGTGTGCCTGAAAGGCCCCACCCCCCACCACAGACACAGGCAAACCCCCAAACAGGAAGAGAGCAGACTGGTCCCCTTCAAAAAGGAGACTACTTTTACTTGCATTTTTTGCAAAACTCTCCGTTCAGAATTACTGATCATACGAAGAAATTCAGACACTGTATAATAGGGAGGGGCTGGACTAAAGGACCTTCAGGTTTCCTTCTATTAGTTGCATTCAGCAGTCTGATGCCTCTGAATAAAGATTACTGGTTGCTAGGCAACGTGAAATAAGCACTCCCCCCCCCCCGGCCTTATGGAAAATGCTGTGTTGCAAGAAAACCTCAGGGCTCCAAAAGTGTCCTCCCATATACAGCACCGTAAGCCTGATTTAATTGGAGCGATCTCCTGAAAGGAAACCACCACTAAGACAAGACCCACCCGGTGGGCCCGCATCAGGGCAGCAAGAGGGAAGACAGAGGATGATGGGGGACGGCAGAAAGTCATTTGCACTCACCGAAAGGCAACTCAAATCTTGTATCCAACAAAATCTGATGAGGTGTTGGGTTTTTGGTGCCGCAGACCTCATGGCCCTTCATCAAGACCTCGGCTTCCAGGGTAGACCACTCCCCAGGGCCCTCCTGGAAAGAAAAATGGCATCAGCAATATCTCCCCATCCATCGCCCCATATGCAGCAGGCCCCAAAGTGCTGAAAGGCACAGCAACATGCATTTAGAGAATTTATAAAACACACCACATCACAAAAAACTGTGGCCACATACACACACAAAATGTAAAATTAAAAACTAAAAAAAACTGTAAGAATACATTAAATCGACCTGCAAAACCGTCTCACTAGGTCCACCACCCCCACACCTGCAAGAGGGAATTGATATGGTAACTCCAAACCACATCAGGTTATAGTCTGAACTTTTGGAGGAAGTCAAGCTTCTACAGAACACGTCAGAGACCACCAGAGTGCTGTTGCTGCTACCATTTATTTACTGCTGCTTTTTGGAAGTCGAAACGCCCCATCTATTAAAACAAAATATGTATGCTGCAGAGAACAAGCAGTGTGCCACTGAACAAAATCCTGCTCATTTGCTGTGGCAGAATTACAGAATGGCTTTCACCTGCGGACTCAAGAGCTTGAGACTCCTCTGCAGTCAACAGAAACCCTCTTGGCCTAAATGGGCTCTGAGAAGAAGAACCGAGGTTTGCTTTAATTCACAGGCCTTTCTTTAAAAAAAAAAATGAGCAGCAGTGTTTCCACTTATAGTCTTAGAAGGCAGTTCAGAGTGTGGTGTAAGATTACTTTTCCTTGCATGCCTTAGGGGGGTTGTTGTGCCTGGACCAGTTGTGACTGAAATCAAGGGGCAGGGGGAGCTTTAGAAAAGGATTCCATAATTTCTGGATCTTGCAATAATGCTGCATGGAATAAGTATGCAACATTTCCATCTCCTGGCTGGGTCACATGAGCAGTCCATGCCAACCTCTGCTTCAGTGCAGATGAGGAAGAAGAGGGAGGCCAGCTCTAGGGCAGAGAGACTCCACATGTTTTCCGACTGCAAAACCCAGCAGCCCAGCCCCTCAGGGATGATGTCAGCTGTGATCCAACATCATGCTGGATACTAGACAGACGCAACCAAACGGCACAAGGAAAGCTCTTCGCCATTTCTTCACTGCCACCCCAAACACCCCAGAAGTCCCAGGGGGCTGAAGAGCACCTCTCTCGGCTCTGAAGGTCTACTGACCTCATCCGACTGCCGGATGGCCTTCAGCTCAATCCACGCTGTCCCAACCATTGTGTCCCAGATCAGCCCTTTGTTCCATACTTCCACAATCAAGCCCAGGTCCAGGCGGCTGATCTCGCTGCAAAGGAAGTAAAGAGACACAACACATAAGCTGCTGGGGGGGGGGGGCCTGGACCCACACCTTCGCCTTTTTTACAATGACCATTCTTACTGCTTCCCAATGGACTGCCTTGTCCCTGTTTTACTCTTAATAGCAACCGTCCTTCAGCTGCAGGTCAAGCCAGACCAACAGGAGGATCTCCTGGCATCCCCCAGACAGGAGGAGGAGGACCAGCCTCTCTCTGGCTGCCAGCCTTAGCACACACAACTGCAGAGATGCATTTCGGCCACTAGAGGTCTATTCAGGACCACAAGTCAAAGCCTGCTGGGCTTGCCTGGAAGTTGCTCCTCCAGCCAAATCTCAACGCACAATTTAAAGTTACCTCTGACAACAAAGGACTCCACGACATGGTAGCTTGAGCCACGGCAGATTGCGCCACTTCTTTTAAAACCCAAGTTCACAGTCCTGACAGATCCCTTTCTCCCCCTGAGTTCATCCCCGCCCCTTGTTTCGTACCTAAGCTTTCACATTTGCAAGGAATCACCACCCCTTTAAGTAGACCAAGGACTGACTGTATCCAAAGAAGCAGATCTGCTAGTGCAAGAATTTCTGTTTGCGCACCACCTCTCATCTCTCTACACACACACCCCCAATCTGCTCCAGAATAGATTCAGGGGGAAAGGGGTAGGCGAGATGTCCGTGTGGAGCAGCTCAGGCAAGGTATTACAAAGAGCAACATGTGTTTTCAGCGTATCTGGAGAAGTGTGCATGCACACGAAAGCTCATACCAAGGACAAACTTAGTTGGTCTCTAAGGTGCTACTGGAAGGATTTTTTATTTTTTATTTTTAATGTGTTTTCAAGCAACACCTTTGCAACTTCCCAACAAACAGGCAGAGAAGGGCAAATGCTTCTGCTTTCAGCATTTTTTTAAATTATAAATTACCAATATCAACAGTTTAATATGCATTTAAATCTCAAAGGAAAGTAAAAGTCTTCAGAGTACCAACAATAGAAATACAATACTTACAATGCTCTCGAAAGGAAAGGGACACCATATACCATAAATACAATCATATCCAATCTTTTGCTTTGAACCCCTCCGCATTACTTTTTCAATACAGTGATCAATCATCAATTTAACCTAACAGTATGGTGTTTCCTCTCTTGTCTCTTTCCCAAGATAAAAAAACATGTTTAAAGTGCCTAATTCCCCAATTTCTCCCATCTTATCCACCCAGTATGGAATAAATACTCGCTTCCCCATAACTCAGTTGGTGGAACTTCACTACCCCCAGCTAGTTGAGGGACAAAATTAACACTTAGCAACACGGCACTCAATTTTCAGGTGTGATCTCAACCCACAGCATTCACTTACAAGAGGAAGTCTTGTTCCCAGCATGGCTGGTCCCCTCGAACGGCAACAGTGGTGCTCTTCACATTTTGCACCTTCAGGGTCACATACGTATTGAATTTATCTAGAGAGAAAGCAGAGTTGTTTCACCTGAGGGTAAGTGTCTCAAACTCCTCCTTGCCAACACGTGGTATTTGGTGGAAAGAAAACGACTCCCACCAGCTGCACTTCGGCAGAGCAAGGAGATGACAGGAGAGCAGGGGCAGAATAGAAGTTTCCACTGCCACCTCCTTGGCCTTCATGATCTGGCCCCAATGACTGACAAAGGCTTCACACAATAAGGAATGCTAGCTATGTGTTAAGAACTGCCAGGAGTCAAGGGTGGGGGGTGGAATCTGCTCATTGCCTGGAACAACGATGAAGCTCAGTTCCCATTGAAATGTAAGAAATCAAGCTGCTTTCATTGCTGATAGCAAAGTGGAGCTGCTTCAGTGTAGTACTCCCAAGGCTCCCAGGTGTGGTTGCCTTACAGTCCTGGAACTTCCTTATACAGTGGTACCTTGGTTTTCGAACGTAATCCGTTCCAGAAGACCGTTCGAGTTCCAAAATGTTTGAAAACCAAGACACAAAGGGCAGTCTGCAAATTCAATAGAGAAATTTGAAAAAAAAACTCAGCAGAAGCCATTCAACTTCCGAGGTGTGTTCGAAAACAGAAGCATTTACTTCTGGGTTTTCAGCGTTTGGAAACCGAGGTACCACTGTATCTTGGTGCTTTGCTGACGCTGCTTCAGAAGCCCTTGAGACTTTTCAGTGGCCAAGGTCAGACCTATAACTGGGCATGGCTTTCTTTTATCTTGTGAATTGCCCTGAGCATATATAAATCTAATAATTTTTTATTGTTATTTTGTCCAACCATTTTGGATTTTAGAAGGAACTGCATAATTCAACCCTCTCTAGCAAAACGAAGAAGCAGGCCAGACGCTCGGAAGCTAGAAAATTCCTGCCATGCACCACAGCAGACAGCCAGCCAAGAGGCAACTGCAAGAACACGGATGTCAGCAGGCAGACTTGTTGGGCAGAAGAAAATCTGCGCTCACCTGGTGGCCCCTGGAGCTTCGCTTTCTTTACTGTAAAAGAAAAAAGAGGGTGTCAGTTGATTATTCCAACCTCAAGCATTTTAACTCTCAGGTTGTTAAACATTTCAGCTGCAGATAAGGGAGAAAGAAGCCTTCAACAACAAAGGAACCTGGATAAGAGGCCACTCCAATGCTTTGCCCCACTTTCCTTCAGAAAAAACGGGGGAATATTTAAGAAATGCTGAAATGGAGAACAAAAGCACGTTGTTGTCCAAGGAGTATTGCACTGCCAGCACAAATTGGCTCTTGTCCCCCGAAGCCAGGAGCTCTGGATGACGGCTGTGCTCGTGAGGAGCGGTATCACGGGGGACAAGAAAACCACCTACCCAGGTCCAAGACAACTGAGCACGGCTGGACAGGCCAAGTGCCACCTGCAGCAACCACTGCAGACTTGGAATAGCAGTGCCAGGAGGGCTCTGTGCACAAACTCTCTCTGTGTGTGTGTGTGTGTCTCTGTCTCCTAGTTCACCCTTTACAAGGAAGAAGAACAAGCACACAGCCAATAGGCAGCCCCACCTGGCTGGATAGCAACACAGGAAGTTGCCCTACGCTAGCCTTCCCCAACAGGGTGCCCTCCAGATGTTCTGGACTTCAAGAGGATGTGCTGGCGGGGGCTGAGGACAGTCACAGTCCTAAACATCTGGAGGGGACCAGGTTGGCAAAGACTCTCCTCACCTCCAGACAGGCGTTTTCCCCACCCTGCCTGGAGGTGCTAGGGGTTGAATGTGGGACCTTTCTGCAGGCCAGGCTCTAGCAAGGAGCTATGGCCTTTCAGCTGGGGTTCCTGCATTGCAGGGGGTTGGACTGGATGACCCTTTGGGACGTTTCCAACTTTCCAACTCTACGATTCCCCATACCACCCTGGTTACAACTTGTATGGGCAGGTTTATGCAGGCTGCCACCCACCACTCTAAAGGAGACAGCAAGAATAGCTGTGGCTTGCTAGCTCAGCTCCTGCCCTGCCCTTCCAGGAAGCCCAGCACAAAGCCAAAATATTGGTCCCTTGAGCCCTTTCCAGTCAAGGCCCAGTCAGAGCAAGTAGCAGAAAGCCCTGATCCGTCCAGACTCACGTCCGCTGTGCTTAGCGTTGGCATAGCAGGTAAGGGAGCCCTGAGGGGGAGCAAGGAGCCTGTAAGCCCCATTCACTTTCCTCTCTTCTTCCTTTTTCCCCTTTCGCCTGCCTGAGTAAGGAGCTCCGTCTGTCTTCAATTAAGCCACCAGTTGCCCAATTACCAGCAAGTGACAGCTTGCTCACTGCATGAACTATCCCCTCTCACAGTATAGAGGTATCAGGACAACCCGTGTGTGTGTGTGTGTGTGTGTGTGTGTGTGTGTGATTCATGACAGCTCCAACTGCAACTTCCAGGGCGCTTTTACGCTAAAGCTCTTCCATTAAATACACTCTTCCTTTGAATCTACACAGCAACTATCCAGCCTCTGGTTTCCCTCTGCCAGGTACTATGTACAGGTACTCTCCAATTAAGAGCAAACCCCTGGGGGTGCGGAAGAAACTAACAGCCACCCTTAACTGTCCTGCCTGACACACAAAAGCTGTCCCCCCACAACTCCTGCGCTTTCAAAACTCAGCAGACTGGAGGCAATTAGCTCTGCCACATCTGATCTCGTTTCAGACAGGGGAACACGCTGTCAGCAAACCCGGCAGCCCATAGAAAGCAGCAGGACCCTCTGATAGGAGAGAATTGCACCGGATTATAATCTCCCATGTTGCTGCGGGTGCTCAGGTCAGCTGGGGGGGGCGGGGGCGGTGCAGAAAAGATGGAAAGCGAGAACTCAAGCTGTGGCCTAGATACTGAGCTTTGCTGAGCCATAAGGAACATCTGGGTAGGTTCCTGATACAGATGTGCTGCTGCTGATCCTGAAGCAAGCAGCAGAATCACACAGAGTTCCCGAAGAGGACATAGGAATGAAGACGCAAAAGAAACAAGAACGCAGCTCTTGCAAATTGGCAAGGAACTACTTTTAGCTTTTTAGCAGCTCTTATCTGTCAAGAAAGGAAGGTTTCTTGCACACCCGAAGATGGCGAAAGCAAGCCTGGGGAGAAATCCAAAGTGATTCTCCCAGTGGACCAAAGCAGGGTCCTGTGAGGCATCCCTAAGTTATGGCCGTCCCTCTCCCTTCCTATTTCCTGACCCAACACATTGGCTCAGTTTTCAAATAAGTAAATATTTATCCCAAATGCTGAATTAAGATTGTGTGTGTGTGTAGAATCAGCCCACACTTCCTCCTCCTTGAAGAAAAAGGATCGGGAGCCCAGCACAGACAGCGGCAGGTGAGTAAGAGCACCAGGAAAGAGAAAGGATCAGCACCTCTTCCAGGAAGTTAGCACACTTGCTTCAGACAAGTGTCAAGGAGCCACCTGCCTGAAGGGGAAGCCTTTAGGAAAACAGGGAAGGCAAACGCCCCAACCAGACAAGCAATGTGCCCTCTTTGGGGGTGGCCTTCTCCCATAGCGCACCTGCCCAAGGAATCTCCATCTCCCTGCCAGCAGAAGAGGTGTAGCAGAGGGCAGGTATAAGCAGGCAGCAGAGCCTTGTGGGTTGTGGCACCCAGAATATGGAGAAACCTTCCCAAGAGGTAATTCTGGCGCCTTCATTGCTTGCTTTTACACAGGCTCTGAAAACAGTTTTGTTTCAGTTGGCTTTTTAAAGACAGTCCTCTTTAAAAATGTGGTTTTGTCCAAATACAGCTTTCAATTATCATTTCAGATTATTAATATTTTATCTGCATTTTTGTGCCTTGCATACACTTGCGTTACAGAAAGGCAGGATATAAAATATGAATAACAATGACAACAATACATATAACTCTAAATCAAGTCTATCCCACCTTGAGCCACTCACTCCAGACCAGGGGTAGGCAACCTAAGACCCGTGGGCTGGATGCGGCCCAATCACCTTCTCAATCTGGCCCGCGGACCATCCGGGAATCAGTGTATTTTTACGTGTGTAGAATGTGTCCTTTTATTTAAAATGCACCTCTGGGTTATTTGTGGGGCATAGGAATTTGTTCATTTCCCCCAAAAAAATATAGCCCGGCCCACCACATGCTCTGAGGGACGGTGGACCGGCCCATGGCTGAAAAAGGTTGCTCACCCCGGCTCCAGACCTTACAGGGTTATGAGGTCAAAATGGGAGAGGGGGAACCTTGAGCTCCTTGGAAGAAAGGTGGGGTATAAATGCTATTGACTGGATAAAGTAACATAGATAATATCATTAAGTCTGTCTGTGTGTGCAGGCAGGTATACTAGTAAAATTTTGTGCTGGTTGGTAATTTCTACAGGTAACAGATGCCTGCTACCGCCAAGTGACTTGGCCATGATTTAATTCAGCCATAAAGGATTTCTATCCCACCTTTATAATTCAAAGAAAAACTCAAGTTCTAAGCAGCAAGAGACAACCAATTTACAAACACGAAGACACGCTAAAGCAGCGGGTCCCTACTCTTTGGGTAAATAAGGCAGAGTGGCAAAGGGATTACTTGGCTCTGTGATCTCTCAGCCACAGAAGACACAATTAGCTCCACTCCCTCTTTTTTGTATATTCTTGTTAATCTCCAAAGGCTTCAGAATAAAGCAATCCCTCAGCGCAAGGGTGATTCCTAACAGCAGGAAGCAAAGTCAGCTGGAGATATTGGGGCAAAAAGCTCAACTTCGCCTTTAGAACTGGATTGGGGGGTGGGGATGGAGCAGTCAGCGTAGCAAGAGAGAAAGAATGGCCAGATGGCAAAAAGATTATATAAATCCAGGGCATGATTTGCTATTCATTCACCATAATGCAAAATGAATTCTACTTCAGCTGCATTTAAGTACTGCGTGTCTGAAGAAGAGAAAACAAGACCTAAAGCAGGGAGAAGTCAGCAGCCATGCCATCCTTGAACAAGCTGTTCTCCTGCACTCTTCTTACAAAAGCCATCATCAGTATCGTTCTCCAGCCACGTCCTGAGCAGGCCCACTCTTCTGGCCACAGGGAAGCCCTGTCCCTCGTAATTCCGGAAAGCATTCCTGTGCATTTCCTGTACCTTCTTGCTCTCTTCTCAAGCCTGCAGTGTGAAATTCCTTGACTGGGAAGGAAGTGCCACAGAATCCATGCAAAACTGCAAAAAAACTTGTCATAAAACTCTCGTGTTCTCCTGCTCTGTTGGCAGAGATTTTGCTTTCCTGCCATCCACTCAGGCTGAAGTTTCAAATGAAGTTTCTTAAAGCACAACTGCACAAGAAGAACAGGAAACACGAGGAAACAGGTTTATTTCCAAAAAAGCGCCAGCCTCCCTTCATTAGAAAGGAACCTCCAGGAAGAGAAGAGCACACCAGAGCCACCTGCCAGACTGCTGAGCTTGGGGTTGCGCCAGGACAGCCGCTCCTTCCACTTATGCCATCGTGCCTTTGGGTGACAAATCCCTGAACACCAGCTATATCTCCTTTCCACAGAGAGTCAAAATGACAGACAGCTGGAGCCTAGGTTCAGGACGGCATTCCGCACTTCTGTAATGAATCAGAGCTCAACTACTGTGGATCCCAGCTTCCCACAAACTCATTTTCCAAAACACATTGCTACGTGATAGCTGAAGAAAAACCTCTCCAATACTGAGTTTTGTTAGCATTCTGTGTATTTAAAGGTTATTCAGAGGGTCAGAAGAATAAAATCAAGTTCATTTAACAAAGAAACCACACTTAGACCTGTTTAGGGAAGCTTTTTATGTCTGATGAATTATTGTATTTTAATATTGTGTTGGAAGCCGCCCAGAGTGGCTGGGGAGGCCCAGCCAGATGGGTGGGGTATAAATAAATTATTATTATTATTATTACTACTACTACTACTACTACTACTACTATAGACAGCAAGTTCCTTTGGGAGATGAGATTCCTTGCCCCTCCCCAATCCTCACACCTCACAGCCAAGGCCAATTTTGCTGAAGGATGTGACCCACAGGAGGCAGAGAAGCATCCCTGACTCCCTGGAGGCTGCACAGAGCCCAGTGGATTAATATGCTTTGCCTCTCATTTGGGGGGAGCTGCAGCCCAAGAAAGAGCAGTTCTTTCTTTCTTACAACTAACTGGTTTAATGAGCCATAAAACCTGATGTGTCCCATTTGCAAACTGAGTTTCATGAACAGAAATCCATCTTCTGCCGTGCTTTTGCCAGCCACATGCAATTAGCAAGATCCTGGGAGCGTTCAGAAAGTTTAGAATGATTCCAGTATCTGCCACTGGACGGCACAATTTGAAAGTTTGTATTTTTAATCAGAAAAGGCTGCTCCTGAAGATGGTTTGGGAACTTCAGCTGCTGCAGAATTTGGAGGCCAGATTGCTCATCGGGGAAAGACGGTTTGAGCATCTCACACCGATCCTGGTCCAACTGCACCGACTGCCCATTTGTTTCCATGCCCAATTCAAAGTGCTGGTTTTGATCTACAAAGCCTTAAACGGCTCAGGAGCGCAATACTTCAAGGACCGCCTCTTTCCATATGCACCAACCTGGACCCTGAGATCATCCTCTGAGGCCCTTCTTTGTGTGCCTCCTCCACAAGAGGTCCAGAGGGTGGCAACCTGAGTACAGGGCCTTCTCTGCAGTGGCTCCCCGTTTGTGGGATGCTCTCCGCAGAGGTTGTTATATATATTTTAGGTGCCAGGTGAAAACTTTCCTCTTCAACTACACTTTTGGCTGGTTAATATTCTATAACCTTTTAAATGTGTTTGGGGGGGGGATATTGTTTTGCTGTTTTTTAACTATTCATTTGTGTTTTTATCTTGTGTTTTTATCGTGTGAACCGCCCCGAGATCTTTTGATGAATGGTGGTATATAAATCTAATTAATAATGAATAATATTTAAAATAAAGCCAGGCCTCAGTCAGAGCCAGTCTAGAAAGAGTTCAGCTCCTCAGCTGCTCAAAGGCAGCTGCAGACCAGCCACCGATACTTTGCATGAAGTGATGTGATCTAACTTCTGCTCCTAGCAGAACTTTCTCTCTCTTGCCTTGTGTTGGGCTGCATTGGCCAGGCCTGCAAATGTTATACGAACAAACCCCCCTCTGAAGATTCTCTGTTTCCTCCTCCCCCTAACTTCAATTTCAAAATGATATACAGCCAGGTCCAAAAGAAAATCGATAACTTTGCGGAATCTACTTTTTTCAGTATCTTATTTTGCCCAAGCACCAAAAATATCCTTCCTAGAGAATACATTCATCAAATTTCTGGATTTTTTCATTCAGTACTTCCTCCGGCAGAAATGTTTTCGCTTTAATATGGGAAACTGATTTGGTTCACATCATGTATGAGGCCTTCGGCAGCTGGGCTGTGAACGAGCGTGACAAATCGGGTATTATGACATAAATTAGAATGTGGCTGTTACTGAAGAAAATGTGATGTCCGTGATGAATCCTTGCAGAAGGCGGAGAGGCTCGGCAGTTCAGTGAGCCTGAAATCAAGGGCCGCAGCTCGAGGCTTTTAAGGGCAACTGACCTTTTCAGGTTTAACATTCACAAACAGAAATGAAGCACAGAATCCTATAAAGACACTCTCTCTCTTTCAGCTCTGTGCCAGAGGCTGGGCTCCAAAAGAGGAAGGATGCACAAGTGGCTCTCAGTCTAGTGCAGGGGTAGACAACCTAATGCCCAGGGGCCGGATCCAGCCCAATTGCCTTCTCAATCTGGCCTGCGGATGGTCCGGGAATCAGCGTGTTTTTACCTGAGTAGAATGTGTCCTTTTATTTAAAATGCATCTCTGGGTTATTAAACTCTTGCAAGAGGGTCTCCCACTCCCCCCACGCAGGAAGGGAAGAGAGGAACCCAGAACATTGGTGTGCAAGCTCCTATATAGACTTTTGAAATTGCCTCCCCTGTACCTCAAGACCACCACCCCAAACATCATCCATACATCACAGAAGGAGGTGGTCTCCAGCAGAAATTTGAGTGTGTTGCTTCTCTCCAGTCTGCCAGGATACCTGATAATGGGCCGGACTATATTTTTGCGGGGGAGCTGAACGAATTCCTATGCCCCACAAATAACCCAGAGATGCATTTTAAATAAAAGGACACATTCTACTCATGTAAAAACACACTGATTGCCAGACCATCTGTGGGCCGGATTGAGAAGGCGATTGGGCCGCATCCAGCCCACGGGCCTAAGGTTGCCTACCCCTGGCTTAACAGATTGTCAGGTTGTATTTCAAAGGGGAGGTGTAAGCCCCTACAGTCCCCTTTTCCTTCTTCCTTGCAGAGAAAAATTTAAGGTCAATTTGGGAAAGTCAAAATGGCTTCAGGATTGTTCTCCTGTGCTATTTCAGACACATGGTTTATATACCTATGTATGTGTTTGCCTCGTACATTTATGAACTTTTATTTTATATATAAGACCTTAGAACTCCTATAACACTATGTTCCTGTCCTTCCTGTAGCCATGGAATCAAGCCGGGAGCAGGTAACCAAGGCTGGAAGAGTCCTCAGAACAGCGGTAAACTTTCCCTGAGCAGGTCGCTGCTGCCAAGTGCAGGAGCTGTGGCCTTGGTCCCACATGCAGGCTACAGGCTGAAGCTGCGCAATCAGGCCTTTGCTTCAAGCCACATGCAGCTCTTCCACCGACTGGGACCTGGTCTTGCAAGCACTGGCAGATTCAGCATTAGACCCTATGAGACTCCCTCCCGGGGGGGGGGGGTTGGTCAATTGTGAAATGGCAACCCCACTGCCAATTTGCTCAAACTTCCCCCTCTGCCTGGCCCAGACCACACCTGGATCATGGCTCAATGGAAGAGTACAAGCTGTCCATGCACAATCCCAGGTTCAATCCCTGACTGATTCCCTTATTTATTTCAATATTCCTTTTTAAAAGATCCAGGTAGCAGGGCTGGGGATGTGGCAGAGATGTGGCAGAGCCCGGCCAGTCCAAGGGAACATGGCTGAGCTAGGTGGAACAACAGCCAAGTTATGGGGCAGCTTCCTGCGATCCTCATCTCTGTTGTTATGGAAAATTATGGGGGGGGGTCACCTAAGCAAAGTCTCCTCCTGAGTAAACTCATTTGGGGTATGGAGTGATGCCCTTAAGGGGACCCATCTCTCTGCCATGATCCAGTAGGGAAATGCCTCAGCAGGTAATCTCTGGGTGCTTCAGGCTAATATCCCTCAACCAGAATCCCATTGTTCTCTCCCAGATAAGTGCTCAAGGTATCCTTGCCAGTACTTAACACCCATTCACACTTCTCAGGGCTATCTCCCTGATATTGCTCTGTTTCCCCCATATGCTAATCTTGTCTTTCCTGTTTTTCCTATATGTCAATCATGTATAACCCTTCCCTTTTGTGAGGTAGTGATGATGTAGTGATGATGTTTCCAAACTGTATTCTGGGATATGATAGGAGTTTTAAAAGTTCTTGTAACACTGTTCTGGGTGTGCAGTTTGACTGTAACCTATTGCGCAATAAACCCTGTCTTGTCCTTGCTCCAGTGGCTGGACTTCTTTTATTTAACTCCGCAGAAACCAGTGGGCCTATCCCTAAGGGCCAGGTGGCTGGGCAGTTCCACACCTGGGATTTTTCCATTACAGTTGGTGCCGAAAGCCGGGACTTGCGGTTCTCCCATGTTGCTGACTGGGGGCCCTGAAATCTTCAGCCGGCACCAGGCCATTTGCCTGGGAAGATCTTTTGGACCCCCGGCCATCTTCAGGGGCGGTAATTTGCAAGTCTCTAAGGAGCTAGCCGGGGAGCAAAGACAAGATCCAGCCGGCTTATTCATTGATCCCGGGATCGCAGCGCAGGACGCGTGAGTATATGTTAAAGGGAAAACCCAGTGCACTGGTGGGAGAGGGGTGGTGACTCCTGGCAACGAATTCTCTGCCCTCTTACCTGTTATTACTTCTTGCCTTTCTCTTGGTCCAGACCACGAAGCCTGTGGACCTTTGCTCAACTCGACAGGGGAGTTCTGAGCTCTATCACTTTCTCTCAAATTCTCTGGCCAGCCGCACCGAGACTGGGCCCGAACGTAAGACGGGGAGGACGGCCTAAACAACCACCTCACCGCTGTGGGCACCTTATCGAAAGCAAGGGGTCAGAGTTCTTTTTCATACTTCTGCCTGCCTTATCGGTGTGGAGCCCGAAGAATAAGTCGGGGAGGACGGCCTAAACAACCACCTCCCTGCAAACGGGTGTCCTGTCGACAGAAGGGGTTGGAAGGACTGTCTTCTATCCAGGGGCCACCCGATCTGGCACCACATTGAGTGGGCGTTCAGTAGGGTCCCCCCCTTTTCTCAAGTTTGTGACAATAGGTAGGAGGTTGCCAGGAGGGAGAGCTTGGCCTGAGGGGCAGGACAAGGCAGAGTGGTAGATTGCACCCCTGGGAAAAGGAATAAGGAAGAAGAGGTCTGGGGAGGGAACCAGACGGTTGTTGAGGTGTACACTGAAGTTTAGTTGATAGGTTTAGTTGTTAAGTTTTCTTTTATATTAAAACCCCTTATTGTCTAGACAAAAGTTAAAAGATCTCTGCAGAAACTCATGGCCAATTGGCACTGCCAATATAAAACCCAAACTCCGCTGGCCACCGGATGGATCCTTTAACATGGATCGCCTAAATTCCATGAGAAAGCACTTGATGGAAGGAAGACCCCGCCAATTAGAAATTTGGGACCTTCCTACTAACTTCGCTTAATGAAACAAAAGGGAAGTGAGCCAACTCCTTACAATAACCAACTAAAGGATGGAAATATATGTTTACATGTTACATGTTGTCTGTTATGTGTATGTGAGTCTGTTGTGTCTCTGTCATTTTGTTTTCCTTATGTAATTTCAGTGATCTTAAAAGGGCCAGAGAAAACCAGAAACAATTACAAAAATCCAGTCTGAGAGCATGTATGTTAGAGATCTTAAGAGAGTTGTGTTTTAAAACTGGCCATCAGATTGCCCTTTCTTAAGTGCGCATTGTTTAAAACTGCAAGCTTGCTTCAAATTTTAGTTTAAAGAAGCTATTTGGACCTGATCAACTTAAACATGATATGTTTTAACCCTCGATTAGGAGCCGCCCAGTGGCTGGGGAAACTCAGCCAGATGGGTGGGATATAAATAATAACTTATTATTATTATTATTGAATATAAAACTGAGGTGTGAGCAAATATTTATTATTCAAGAGAGGCTCCAAAAGTGTCCCTCCAAGTGGTAGGAAAATCCCCTGAAGGGGTTTGACTGTGTTCTGAGAGGGGGATTCCCCCCCTTCCTTTTGCAACTAAACAGGAAAGAAATCTGTACCTAATGAGAAATGTTTAGTTGCAACGTAAGTTTATGAGAGCTAGTCTACTATTGTGTTCTAGTCTACTTTGGAATGTGCTGTGAATTTAGCCTAATGTTTCTGCTGCAGACAGCCAAGTGGAGTATAACTGCTCTCGCAAGCTAAACTGCAGCGCCTGTAATTTCATTAAGCCTTAGGTAGGTCTCCCTTTGAGAGAGAAATGTGGTTGTTGTTGTTCTGAGGAATTATTATGACTATATGCCTATGAAAATATGGTGTTCCTTCTAGGAAAAGTGTTATTAAGGGTAGAAGCTTCCATAGCCAGCAATTGTCTATCTGAGTCCAGTTTTAACTTTGATTCGGTTGGACATAAGGGTTATTGTAAGGCTCCCAATATCAGTCTGTAAGATCAGCCAGGATAAACTGGCCCTTTTCTTGGAAAATGCCCCTTCAGTTTCTATCTCTTTCTGGTCCCTAGGTCCCCAAATCGGAGTTGGCCCAGGTTCTCCTTTTGAGTTTGTCAGCCTTAGAAATTGGCCATAGCTTCTTAAGGGTGCACAGTTAAAAAAAAAAAAGTGTGAGGGCTTAATCAACCCAAAAACATGGCAAATATTGAAATGGGTGGAAGTGGTGTGTAAAGATTTGTTGTTTTAAAGAGACTGTAGAAGGCCATTTTCCCCCTCTCCAAAGAGAAAAAGAGGGTGTGTGTGTGTGCTTACCCCTTTTCCTGCAATAAAGGGGAGCAGGCAAAAAAGGGGGATTTGTAACTTTGAATTTTTATATAAAAATTTTGAACTTGTGAACTCAGTGTTCAATACACAATTTTTCCTGCTGCAGAAGTCTTAAGTTTTACAAGATAAATTGCAGTGTCTGATTTTCATCAGCCTTGAGCCTTTAAAAAAAGGTTTTCTTTGTTCTGTCTGAGCCTTTTCCTTCCCCATCTTCTTCTGTGCTTAAACAGGTAAATCTACTCCTGAGTAAGGTTCCTTAACATGGAAACTTGGGGGGGGGGTGGTTGCTAAGGGTAACCCCCCTTCTCACTTTCTCATGTGTAGTTATTTTAATTCTTAACTCCTATGCATTTGTTCACTAGGCTTTAGGAAATTTGTTCAATCATTCACTTTAATTTTAAATCACTTCTATCAAAATCTAGGCTGTTTGAAAACTAAGGTACGATTGGTTGGATCAATTCTTGAATAAATACTATTCCTTATAAAAGACTCTCCCTATCAAATCTTAGGAAAACCATCTGTTCACTTGTATCTTTAAGAAAATTTCTCTAAGAACTTGCCATCTCTAGTCTAAGGAAAAACTCACTCAAACTATCTTAACGTTTGCTAAAAGGTTCTGTATAAAGATGGTACTTTTCTTTTCCTCTTAGTACATGTGTGCTTGCATGATAGTTGTGTCTGTGTACATAAGAATGTGTCTCTCTCTAGTAGTAAAAATCTTGTGAACCCTGTAATTTAGGGGGTTGGACTGGATGGCCTCAGGGTCCCTTTCAACTCCCACTTTATAGCTATGTGGAAGGCCATGCCATGTGTCTGCAAGCATTGGAGGGTACTTTTTAAATCCTGGTGTGGTGGTGGGTTGAAATTCAGCCCAGCTTTCAGAGTTATGAGTAGAGTGCTGTGTTTTGTTTTATAAAAGGAGTGATTACCAATTCACCTAGCTTAAGTTTTAAAGTTTAAGCACATACTTGAAGAGCCTTGAAGAGCCATTTTCCCATACATGAGGGGGCAGAAAATTTAGTCTGCCTTGGCTAAAATCACTGAGAATATTTGAATTTTATGAATTCTGACTCTCTGGCCATTTTTACTCATATATAAGGGAGCAGGTATTCTGCTAAATGACCAGAGGGGGTGCACACAAAATAATAGCCCACATTTTAATAGAGATCTGTACCCCGAAACCTGTAGATAAAGGAGGCATAGCTCCCAATTTATTTTGCCTGGGGTATGAGATGTTTATTTGATACCGTAAACATGATTAATTAGTGCTGAGACTTCATTATTAGGAAATTAATTTGACCAAACTTAGCTAGGTTTGTCTGAATGCTGAAGTTCTAAATATTTAAAGTTTAAGATTTATAAGCCCATTTCCTAAGCAGTGAGAAACAGGAAATGTGTCAGAAAATGTCTTAGGACGAAACCCTAGAAAAATGGATTTAACCTGACCAAACCGAAATTTAATTTGACCAATTTCATTGCTGTTTGGTTAGGGGTGCGAATTGCTGGGTTTCTGTTTAAAATCCGACCCTGTTCTTTAAAAAATCTACTCCTCACGCTTACCTTCCTCTATTCAAGGTAATTTAGCCAATGGATGCAACTCTTTCAAATGGTACAATAGGTTTCTAAATCATGAATTCTGTACATGCACAGAGGCTACTGACAAAGCTTAGCCTTGCAGGGAGATTGCTCCAGAGGCCACCTGAAGAACAACAACCGAATTAAGTATTTGGGCTTTAAAATCCTAACATGCCAAATTCTTTCCACAGGTAAAAAATGAGAGTGCTCTCTTCAGGATTTTTTGTTTGTTTGTTTTTAGAGAAAGGGGGAGATTTAAGTGAATTCTATAACAGTTTTAATGCATTTTTTAGGAATGGGGGGGCAACTAAACAAGGTCTCCTCCACACTTGGAAGGTAAAAAAAAAAAATTAAAAAAAATAAATTGCTGTCTTTTGATTCTACCACTGATTTGCACCTTTGGTAAAATGCTTCCTCTGAAATCCACCCAAGTGATAGACTATGCAAACGAAGGTTCTATTGTTCTTTCCCAGTAGGTACTCAATCCTATCTCTTTGCATTTCACCCCAAGCATTCTCTATGTTAATCTGGTATAATCCTTTCCTTTCCTGATTTAACAATGATGAAATGTTTTGTCCCTCTCTTCTTCCACAGCAAAGAAAAAAAAGAGTAAGGAGATACAAACCGTAATTTCTTTTAATCTTCCTTCCCTTACAGTCATTTTCCCCTTGGTTCCTCCTAGGTCATTTTTTTTATTTTGGGGACATGTCGATCACATGTTGTCATTTGTTGCATCTCCTGAACTTATGGCTGATATTTATTTATTTATTTATTTTGACTAACTTGGATGGGGTCAGGTACCATCTATAAGTTTTTTTTTTCCTTCATAAAGTTCTCTTTTATCAGATAGCACATTGTTTAAATGTGGATCTAATTTTTAATTTTGTTTCCTTTTAATATTTTTACCTTTTGAAAAAAATAAATCCAAACAAACTTAGCAGGTAATAACAGTAATTATCTAGAAATGTGATGACAATATTGAAATGAATAAAATGCTTAATGTGTTAAGATTTTATTTTTGCAGAGACCCAAGGAGGCTTTCCCTTTGGTTCTTTGGCCCCTTCCCTCCTAACTGTCTTTTAGC
Source organism: Lacerta agilis (assembly GCF_009819535.1). Taxonomy (NCBI): domain Eukaryota; kingdom Metazoa; phylum Chordata; class Lepidosauria; order Squamata; family Lacertidae; genus Lacerta; species Lacerta agilis. Next base: position 855,770 of record NC_046322.1, read on the forward strand.
CCCAAGTATTCCTATTACATTACAGGCTATTCCTTCAAAGGATGTGTTTATGAAAACTGGACAATGAACCTACAGTCCAACTCTTCAGCAATTGAACAGCATCAAAAGTGGCCACATCTATCTCACTCCAAAAGGATATGGACTGACTGGGGGAGGGGGAGCTGAACTGTAAGGACATTTTCTCTCCTTTTGACTTCAAGACTCTGTGCCCCAGAATTGTCTCAAGATCACTATTGCTTCAAGATATGGAATTGATATATAATTGTTACATTATATGTTGTGTGACATTATGCAAAAAACCTTGAACTATGTCTGACAGTATATGTAAATTCCACAAAGGGGGGAACCCAATTTTTGTGTTTAATTGTTTTCATGTTTGCTGTATGGTGTCTTGGTGTATATTGCTTACACCCCAATGGAGGATTCTCATAAATTTTATGTTTTCTGATAGATCAGGCTATTTCGTAGTCCAATATTTAGGTTAGACCAATTTATGACCACATTCCTTGTCTCACCTGGTATTCCGACCTTCCCTACACATTTTAGATTGTTTTAGGTCATTTTATCAAGAAGAAACTTCAAGATCAAAACAGAACCCCAGATACATGAAGGTGTTTATGCTTTGATTTAGCAGGAATGGTTCCCTATAGGTTAAATTATTAATTTGGACCACTGCCTTTTTAGAATGGTTTTTCACAGTTTGGTTTGGAAAGTGAGAACCAGGGGCATATGTAAATTCTAATTGGACTTTGTTTGAATTGGACAAAGTGTATCCAAGGTGCCATTGGCTTTTGTCCCCTTAAATAGCAAGAGCGCAGGCCCACCCCTTTGAGAGCAGGACCAAAGCCACAGAGGCCCCACGGTTGGTCAGGGTGCGGCATTTCTCTCCAGGGAGTGTCACACCTAACCACATGGGGTAAAAAGGCTTTAGGTCAAGTCAATGCAAGCCCTTACACCAGGGATGCATGTTGATGGGTGTTGCTGTGGCATCAAGAGACCAGAGGACAGCTAGCTTTGACACCTGGGAACACAACACACAAAAAAAGAGAAAAAAAACAAAACAAACTGCATTTTCAGTCACAGGCGGACCTTTCTGGTAAATAAGCATAAACCACTATTGGAAATGATTCTCCCAAAGTGCTAGAATAGTAATTTAGTAACAAAATGTAGCATATTTTATTTTTACGTAATATCCTATGTCTCGCTAGGTACACTGATACACTTCCAAAAAGCCTTAAGAGGCGTGACATGTAAGTCCCTTTCAGGTTACATACACCCACACCTGGGAGGTTGGATGCCATGATAATATTTAGTGTATATAACATGCAGGACGAAAGGGGGGTGGGAAATATGTCTATCTCTGAACTGTAGATAAGTGCGGAGAAAGGATTTGCGGTTCTTTCAGAACCTGATGCAAATCTATCTCCGAAGGGGGGAATGTTATGGAAAATTATGGGGGGGGGTCACCTAAGCAAAGTCTCCTCCTGAGTAAACTCATTTGGGGTATGGAGTGATGCCCTTAAGGGGACCCATCTCTCTGCCATGATCCAGTAGGGAAATGCCTCAGCAGGTAATCTCTGGGTGCTTCAGGCTAATATCCCTCAACCAGAATCCCATTGTTCTCTCCCAGATAAGTGCTCAAGGTATCCTTGCCAGTACTTAACACCCATTCACACTTCTCAGGGCTATCTCCCTGATATTGCTCTGTTTCCCCCATATGCTAATCTTGTCTTTCCTGTTTTTCCTATATGTCAATCATGTATAACCCTTCCCTTTTGTGAGGTAGTGATGATGTAGTGATGATGTTTCCAAACTGTATTCTGGGATATGATAGGAGTTTTAAAAGTTCTTGTAACACTGTTCTGGGTGTGCAGTTTGACTGTAACCTATTGCGCAATAAACCCTGTCTTGTCCTTGCTCCAGTGGCTGGACTTCTTTTATTTAACTCCGCAGAAACCAGTGGGCCTATCCCTAAGGGCCAGGTGGCTGGGCAGTTCCACACCTGGGATTTTTCCATTACACTGTCCACGGCCCGGGAGTCGGCTAGACCAAAACCTCACCCTTGCCGTCCACAGGATGGCTTTTTGTCCATCTGAGCTGGCAGTGAGAATCAGAGGCGGGGAGGGAAATGGATGAAGCCCATCACTGGTGAGCTGTGATTAATTGCTGGCTATTTAGGAAAAGGTGGCCATCCTTGCAAGCATCACTGGGAACCTAACTAAGGCTGCCAGGCACACTGGCTTTGACCAATGCTGCAGGGCCCCCTGGGTAAGGAAATCCCTTGACTCCTTTGGGAGAAAGGGAGAGATATAAATTTAATTAATTAATAAGTACGCTTCCATCAACTGGTCGGTTGTGCCAAGATACACAACTGGCATGCACACAGAAAATAAAAAGCTCACTTCCTTATTACTAAATAAAGTCCCCATGTAATTTCATGAGGTCATGGACACTCTAGAGGCTTCAGTGTGTTCCCTACCACGACTGGAGCCGATCTGGAATTTTTTGTTTGTTTTCTTAATTTTGTTGTGGGGAGCTGCAGGGTTTGGGGGTTCAGCTGATTCCTGCTGTTTCCCCATTCAAGAATCATCCTTAAGTTTCTGCCCAGCTGCTGGTTTGAACTGAGCACTGAGGACAGGAATGAAATCTCTAATTCAATCACTGAGATTATGGGATGTTAATCCTGCTGACGCTGGCAACAGAGACAGGCCATTCTTTCAGGTGACCTGCTTCCCCAAACAAAAAAAAGTGGAGGGGAGGGGAACTTAAACCGTAATTTAGGCCATTTTAAGGAACGGGAATATCCCAAGAAGATTCTGCTTTGAAAAGCACATACAGTTATTTCTTCAAAAAGCAATTAGGAAGTCAATTTCATGCCCAGAACCATGACTGCCCACAGTCCATATGAGCCTCCTCCCTGTCATCAAAGCATGTGCACGGTAAATTCTAAATTGAATTCTATTTTAATTTGCAACTTCCCCTAAGGAGACGTTTCTGATTAGATTTGGTTTAAAGTTAAATCCCTTTGTATTGGAAAATTATTTGCTCATGAGAAGCAGCCTTCCCTGACAAGGCAGTCCTGCAAATGTATGGCCTTCTCTGCCAAACTTCACTGACTTTATGCAACCGGTTGGAGCACAAACATTGCACATTCGTGATGGCTTGCGCTCATGATGGTATCAGGGGGTCACGTGTGATCTCGCTTTCAACTTCGCCAAGGTCATCTAGTCCAACCCCTGCAATGCGCAAATCTTTTGCGCCATGTGGGTCCTCGAACTCACAACCCTGGGATTAAGAGTCTCATGAACCATCCAGCCTCACATGGCTTCACTTCCAATTTGCACGTGTCCTCTAGCTTCCTGCTGAAATTCAAGAACTTTCACACCACAAATGCTCAGGTTCATTATTCTCCTGCTTCTGTTGTGCGGCAGCCCCTTCGGAAAGCAGTTGCGTGGTAGCACTGAGGAAGCATGACAGAACATCACCAGTGCACTACTATTGTGTCAGGAACACACTGCAGAAGACACCACAAACATACAACAGGCTGGAGGGACCCTAGAGTCCCACAGCAGATGAAAAGCTAACCTTTGATTCAGACATAGCCAGCGACACACTGATAACCAACAGAACGGGAATAATATTTGCACCTGAGCAGACTGCCTTTTCTGTACCTCTTCTAGGTATAGAAGTGGGGCAAGCAGACATTTGGACAAGGAGAGCAAAGTCGGCAATGTATCCATTTGGACTAGCCTGGGCTTTTGCTCAGCAGGGCTGAGAGGAGGCCATGGGCCACTTGGCTCCTTCCTCTTCCAGAAGAGGAGCGGGGGGGGGCACAGGTGCTATTTGCCCCCCAAGGTGCCTGCACTGCCTGTAAGCAACAGCCACAAGCTCTAGGGCTGCTTCCACGCCTGCTCTCCTCTCTGGAATTGACACCCATTGCCATGCTTTTTTTGGCCAAACTGTGGGAGGCAGTGAAAAATAGGCATGCCTGGCGTGCTCTGGTCCATGGGGTCACGACTGAACGACTGAACAACAAGAAGTCACGCTTTCCCACCCAATTTCAACAGATCAAGCAGACCTCTTTATCGGCTCAATGTCCCATTTTTGAGACATTTGTAGTGATTCTTGGATAATAAAGGTACAAATGCAGCCCTGGACAGGCACATCACTGCAGAGGCTTTTAAGGGCTCCTTTGCCTTTAAGCAAAAACTTCCTGCTTCAGGTTCACTCCATTTTATTGCTTCCTGGTGAGCACAACTGGGGGGGGGGTAGCGATAAAAAGATGATTAATTGTCCTTCCTATAGCCTCTCTTAATTGCCCCCCCTTCTATTCCCACAGGAGGGGGTGCACTTTTAAGTACTGGTTTCCTCTTCTTCATTTTTTGCAGTGATGTTTTTCCCCATTAAAAAAATCCAAAGGAGAAGAATGAGAAAAAACCAGGGGCGGGAACCCACGGGGGAGGGGGAGGGAGGGAGGCTTCAATTAACTAGAAATGTTTTAATTAAAGCTGAACACTGACGTAGGATGACCTTGCCGTGTGACAAAATTATATTCATTTTCCGGAATACTGAATCAGATACTCTCATTTCAAATTACTGCAAATAATTATCAGATCAAACTCGCAAGACGAATCCACAACAGAGCAAAAGCTTGGCCAACTTTATGAAGGTGCCACAGAACATTCACAAAGTTTAATGACAAGGAGCAAACAGATGAGCTCATTGAGCCAGCAAACAACATCGAAGTGGCATTGACGACAGCACAATAGGAAGTGATAGGGGGCGGAAGCGAGGGAGAGAAAAACACTGCTTGGATTTTGCAGAAGAAGAAGCCAAAGAAGTGATGGGGAGACATCAATGTTAGAAACTGAAATAGAAAAGCTAGGAGCTGGAGCTTGTTTGGAGTTCTAGCAGGGGAGTGAGCGCAGCTATTGTATACCCTTGACAAACCTAGATAGCATCTTAAAAAGCAGAGACATCACCTTGCCGACAAAGGTGCGTATAGTTAAAGCTATGGTTTTCCCAGTAGTGACGTATGGAAGTGAGAGCTGGACCATAAAGAAGGCTGATTGCCGGAGAATTGATGCTTTTGAATTCTGGTGCTGGAGGAGACTCTTGAGAGTCCCATGGACTGAAAGAAGATCAAACTTATCCATCCTTAAAGAAATCAGCCCTGAGTGCTCACTGGAAGGACAGATCCTGAAGCTGAGGCTCCAAGACTTTGGCCACCTCATGAGAAGAGAAGACTCCCTGGAAAAGACCCTGATGTTGAGAAAGATGGAGGGCACAAGGAGAAGGGGACGACAGAGGATGAGATGGTTGGACAGTGTTCTCGAAGCAACTGGCATGAGTTTGGCTAAACTGCGAGAGGCAGTGAAGGATAGGCGTGCCTGGCGTGCTCTGGTCCATGGGGTCACGAAGAGTTGGACACGACTAAACGACTAAACAACAACAGCAACTAAGGGCATCTTAAACCAAGGTTATGGGCACAACAACAGAATGTCCAGGCATGCTTCTTTAACAACAAGAATGCAATGCTGAAAATGAATGAACTGCAGCTAAAATATTGTGTTCATTTTTCACATGGTCTGGTCCTTCCCCTGCCCGCCCGCCCCCTATTATTCTTAAGAGGGTCTCTTCTCTAGGCTTCGGAGAGAAGCTGGAAGTGGGGAGGCAGAAAAGGGTCCTCCTCTCCTTCAAACTCTGCAGTTTTAATCTGAAATCATGGTCGCAGGACTGCGCCCAGAGCTCAGAAACTGCTCACGCTAATGAAATTCCCTGTCTCAAAATGCCCCATAGAACGATGGGAGTTTCGAATGCTGCTTGTACTGAGGGAGACCCCCTGGTCCACCCATCTCACCCCTGCCTTTGCGGCCTGCACTGACTGCCAGGGGCTCTGCAGGGGTTCAGGGAACAGTTGTCTCTGCATCTCTTCCTATTATGTTTGACTACGAAAAACTGTAAAGTGTTGGCACCTGGAGTTGAACGCGGGCAGCAGCTGAACTGACACAGGCGCCACACCGGAGGAGCCCGCTCCCCTGGACACAACCACCCTGACATCGGGAAGCTGATGTTCGTTATGGGAAATACATGCGGATAAGAAAGGTGCCTGGTTCTTATCCAGCTAAGGTTGTGCATCTACAGTGCATCTACAGCGGAGGAATGACCGCTGGGAGGAGCAAAGAGAGAGAAGAAATGCCGTGGTGCATCTGCAGCAGCACAACCGGGCGCCTTCCTCTGCCCGAGCTGCAACAAAACACGTCTTTCCCGCTTTGGTCTCTGCAGCCACAGCAGGTGCTGCAAGTTCCCAACAGTTTGACTTCGCCCTCAGAACGCAAACCACAATGGAGATGCACTGAGCCCTGTTTGCTCTGATATCTCAAGGGAAGAAAGATCCCAAAATCTCCCCATCTCCAGAGGGAGGCAGGAAGGAGGAAGGAAGGAAGGAAGGAAGGAAGGAGAGTCTGGGGATAAAGGAGCTCAGGATTCCACCGGAGGGTGGGAGCCTCTCTCCGAATGGCTACAGAGAGAGCCACCCAGAGGGAGGGGAAATAAAAGGAGAGACTTAGGTAGGGAAAGGGTTGGGGTGGGAGGAGGACAGAGATAGGGCCGGGTTTGAGATGAGAGCCGCGTTCGAAATGGCTGTGGACGTGGGGGGATGATTAATAAAACCAATCCTCTGGGCAAATGGGGAATATCCCATCACGCCCCCAAGTTGAGGACATTCTACGCCTTTCCTCAGCAGAGCTTATTCTCCTTTAAGAAAACTAAGTGGCTCACTGAAACGTAAACTAAGCTTTAAGAAGAAAGAAAACGGTCACAAACTAACATGATGAGAGAAACTTAAGACAACAGCATGAGGCAAGTCTGAGGCAAGAAGAGGCTGCTGGTCCCTCCTAGGGGACATTTTTAACGGAACAGACCCTGAAGGGATTGCAAAATGCAGGAAAAAAGTATACATTTGCTACAAAAGAGACACAAAACTTTTGATTCCTGAGTACGCGAGAATCTAGAATATGATACGGCCAAAGAAAAAATGGGTGGCTTTGTGGTTTCTGCAAAAACAAAGGAAGCCTCATTAAAACTTCTGCATTACACACGGGTGAGGCTATCCTGAACATGTAAGGAAGTCAATCCCAATTGTCGGAGGGGAGGCGCAGTCAAATGTACATATTTCCCTATGTGGTGGTGGTGTGCCAAAGCCTTCTAGAATGCTGTCTTCCGAGAAATAAGCTTGATACACACCAATGCAATGGAAACGTCCCCGGCACTCGCACTACTTGGACTTAGGATTCCATGTGCTCATGATTGTCCGAAAGATGACCTCTTAGCCTTTCTATTGCTGCTGCTCGCCTGGAGATAGCCAGATGTTGGAAAACCAGTGTTGGGCCAAACATTGATTCTTGGTATAACAGAGTACAGTCAATAGTATTGACTGAGAAACCAACATGCCAGGTGAGAGCGGCAAAGGGCAAACACAATCCTTTTATAACACGTGTCAAATGTTTATTGAGCACATAAATTGTTCAGACTGTGGCAGGATTCCACCCAGCACTCATGGGAAAATGTGGCGTGATCTCTCAGAGCAATCAAATGATATTGTAACACATGGCATGAGAAAAGTCTGTACCTGTTGTTTACTGTTGCAATAATTGTTTTCTCAAAGGTTATCTTCTGTACCATGAAAATAAATAAAAACAGTATTTAAAAAAAACTAGGCCCCAGTGTTTCTCTTTCAGAAATTGCCCAGGCACCACTTGCGACCAAGGGAAGATGCCCAGGTGCCAGGAGGCCGCCTGACGTCTCCCCCACCTGGAGGACCCTTGGATCTGGACCGCTCTCACCCATGAGCAACACATCCTGTCAAATTCTATCCGCGATATTCTCTCTACACCATCAGAATGAATTTCAGGAACCCAAAAGTGGTGTCGGAAAAGACGACTTTAGTGCCGCCTGGCCCCCAAACGCCAAGCAGCCGTTCCGTTTGGTGACTGTAACCCTGGTTCAAGGAGGCATTTGGCACCTCGCTTATATATCAGTTTCTAACACTGGGTGGGAGAGAGGCCTTAGGTGAGGGTTTGCCTGATGGAGAGAGCCGCTCCTGAGTCGAGGAGACCATGGATAGCCCCAAAAAGGAGCCTCGCAGCTCAGGTGGGAAGAGCGGGTTGAGGGTCTGGGAGCAAAATGGAGGGCTGAGTCTGAGCCAGGAGAGGCAGACTCAACTGGGGTCTCCTTCCAGCCAGAAGGGGACATGATCTTCCAGAAAGAGAACACTCCCAAGCCCCCCCCCCCGGGTCCGTTAGAGCAGGCATGTCCAACAGGTAGATCACTGGACATCTGTGGTAGAACTTTGGCTCCTCCTCCCTTAAAAAAAAGCTCAAGAATCTTTACCTGAACCAAAAAACAGGGCTTTTCTTCCTAAAAAAAACTTTGACCTGAACCCAAAAAAGGGGGTAGATCACTGCCAGTTTTTAACTCTGTGAGTAGATCGCAGTCTCTTGGGAGTTGGCCACCCCTGCATTAGAGTAACGGGAAGACCTCAGGAGGGGCATTGCTAAGAGGGTGAGGAACTAAGGACAAATGGCCCTCGCACAGGATGCTGTATCCAAAGCATTTCACTGCCACACCTGTTGCAACTAAATAAGGGAATGAAAGTGAAGTAACAGAAATGGAGTCAGGCTCCTCTTGAGCCCAGGCGCAAAGGCCCTCGCCAAGTGAGCACAACCTGTTCCTATTTGTCGTGAAATTTCATGGGAAATGTATTGCACACTTGGTTACAGTATCACCATTTAAACAACCTGCTTAAATCAGATTTAAAAATGGGTTTTGTGAGTCCAACTTCTCAACGAGACAGAGACCTGCCAGGTACTACTCTTAAAGTGATGTCCAAAATGCACAAGTTGCTTTCAGAATGGCAAACAAAAGATGAACAAGCGAAATCCTCCAGGATATCTTGGGCAATAAATATAGCATGCTATAGCAGGGGGTCGGATGAGGCCCAATTGCCTTCTCAATCTGGCCCATGGACAGTCTGGGAATCAGCGTGTTTTCACGTGAGTAGAATGTGTACTTTTATTTAAAATGCATCTCTGGGTTATTTGTGGGGCACCGGAATTCTTTCTTTCTTTCTTTTTCAAAACAAAATAAATAAATAAATAAATAAATCCTTCCAGTAGCACCTTAGAGACCAACTATGTTTGTTCTTGGTATAAGTTTGTTTCTTTTTCCAAATACTGTATAGTCGGGCCCACCACATGGTCTGAGGGACAGTGGACCAGCCCATGGCTGAAAAAGGTTGCTGACCCCTGTGCTACAGAAATGTCAGCGCAGGAGCGACTGCGGAATGCAGATTTGAAATTTACAGCATATTCTGGGTCAAAGAGAAATTATTTGAACTGGATTTATGGATGGTATTTGACTTTGACACCTAATAGAGTAGCAAAAATGTATAAATCTGAATCAAATCTGGGCTGGAAATGTAAAGAGAAAGAACGTGCCTTTTTCCATGTCACGGACATGTAAGAAGGTAAAAGTCTACTGGGAAATGATATATGTATTACGAGCTGAAAAAAACATTTAAGGTTTATTTTTTTAAAAACTAGAGGTCTTTCTTTTGGGGATAATGGGATTAGAGATGCTGAAACAGTATAAAAGTTTATTTATGTATGCGACCAGTGCAGGCTGTGTGATGTTAGCACAAAGATGGAAAGAAGACAACGTCCCGACCAAAGAAGGGCAACAAAAACTACTAGAATAAGCAGACATGGCAAAATTTACCGGAAGAATAAGAAGCCAAGACGATATTGTCTTTAATATAGAGCAGCAACCATTTATTGTATGTTTACAAAATAATCATTCGCAGGATTCATGTAAAGATGTGCAGTGACTTAATAAATATTGATTATACGGGATAAATAATAATTAGGTTTAATTTGGAAATGCAGAAAAAATGATATAAATATTAGAAACAGCAGAAAGAGGGGGAGGGAGGTTGAAATAAGATATGTGAATTAGTAGTGAAAAATCTTTTTTCTTTTGTTGATTTGCTGTAAAATGGAAAATTATTTTTAAAAATTTTATTAAGGAAATGTATTGCACAAAGTGCTTTTGAATTATGGTGCTGGAGGAGACTCTTGAGAGTCCCATGGACTGCAAGAAGATCAAACCTATCTATTCTCAAAGAAATCAGCCCTGAGTGCTCACTGGAAGGACAGATCCTGAAGTTGAGGCTCCAGTACATTGGCCACCTCATGAGAAGGGAAGACTCCCTGGAAAAGACCCTGATGTTGGGAAAGATGGAGGGCACAAGGAGAAGGGGACGACAGAGGACGAGATGGTGGGACAGTGTTCTCGAAGCTACCAACATGAGTCTGACCAAACTGCGGGAAGCAATGGAAGACAGGAGGGCCTGGCGTGCTCTGGTGCATGGGGTCACGAAGAGTCGGACACGACTAAACGACTAAACAACATTGCATGAAGAGCAGATGGTATTGGGGAAAGGAGGGTGTTGGGATTGGCTGGTCCTTCAGTTGGTTCTGTCTTGACTGTGAGGGTGATAAGAGCTATGGGGCCTCCATGCGGACGCTGCCTGGAGGAGTTTTTAAACAGCACTTGCGCTTCAAATGCTGCGAGCCAGACAAGTAAAGATTCACATTCAACTCTTTGTGTAAAGCATATCTTTTCATCACAAACAGCTAACACAACCCTCCAGCCATGGGTTATAGCCAGAGTTTCTGCAGGGTGAAAACAGGAAGACTGTTGATGCCTGGTTGTCTGTGTGAGTGACCGAAACATGATGCCCCCCCCGCTATGTTCCTCTTCTTTGATTACTCCCTTGCATATGCTCTTGTTCCAATATTAAAAGTATTCTAAATGCACAGACACTGTAATTTAAAACTGAACTCTCTTTTTAAAGGTAAAACTCCCCAAGCACTGGTAGCGCATAAATATGCATGATGTTCATGAGCATTTACGTCAAAACCCAGTTATCGCTAACAAAATTAATGGCCAGTTCCAAAATCAACACCCTGCAGGCCACGTCTTCTCTCTCCCTTGGGTTTATTTCAGAACATACCCATGGTGGGCTCCAACACTTCCCCTTCAACCTCTAATGGTAGCAACAGGAGGGGGACAGTAAATCTCCTAGAGGAGAAGGATGTGGAATGACAATTGTTACTTTTATACCAATAGCAAACTTGTTCTCCATGGGCTGGATCCTACACACCAAAACAGCACCATCAACAGACAAGACCGAGGCAGTGGCAGGGGAACCTCAGGGTTGGCCCAAGTACAAATAAAATGTAAGGGGAAAACATGGGGTGGGGGTCCCATAAAAAGTCCAAAGTCAACTGTGAGTGGGGTGGAGGAATGGCATAGTTGGATACCGAAAAGGACACTGTGCACTTGGTTGGGACTCATCTAGAATTCTCCCACTGGGAAGCAGATAACTGCTGTTTGCAGTGGATGTGGAAGGAGTTGCTTGAGATGTGGAACTCTGGACACTCCTGGAGGAATGAGGTTTATCTGGAGCTATTTGGGGCTGGACTCAGGCTGAGTTTCAGCCCTTTTAAAAGACTGGCTTGCTCTATGCCAAGTGGTTGAGGAGGACGAAGAGGAGGAGAAAGGAGAACCTGCTAATTCTCCTGGCCCTCCTGGAAGCTCTAATACCCTCAACCGTGCTCTCTGGGCTGGGGATCAGGGCCATGGGATTCTACAGCTCCACTCCCAGCTGGATGGCAAGTACCAAAAGGTGCCTCTCTCATTTCCCCAACAGCTACATGAAGCTACGGAATGAGATCATTCAGCTGCGTGGCATCCTTTGTACTCACTTCTACATACGGTCCTTTGAAAAACAGGATTAAACTTTAATAATGTATAGGGAATCCAAAGGATTATTCTGAACTCCCACCTCTTATGCTCACAAATTGTATGCCATTTGGGTCTAAATTTAATGTTCCTCGCTGTGCAGTGAGGCCCACCTCTCCAGGTTCTGCGGAGTGTTGCTATGTAGCTTCCATTGTAGGAGTCACAGGCTCATTTTGGAACTTTTTTGTTTTTTTGGGGGGGGGACCATCACAGGTGCCCGATTTGTTTTGGTGGAGGTGTTTAAATATGGCACTGTTTTTTGTGTATGGTTTGGATTCAGTTGTATCTTGAACATTTAGAAGTAGATATAGTCACGGTAGCTATATAGTTGTTCCCATGAGTTTGTTTTTAAGGAGTTCCGCTTATGTTTGCAGTCCACATGATAAAAGACACCACCAATACATGTTATTGTAGTTTATGCTCTTAGCTGTAGTTCTGATGTTTTATTAGCTATGGTTTCTTATTATGATTGATAGTTATTTCACATTTGTTTATTTTATTTAACTATTTGCTAAAAGAAAAACTTCATTCCTCTGGTGTTTGCTATAAGGATTTGGGCTGAGTTAGGTTCGCCCTGCCCTGGGAATCCTCGATTGGGAGGCAGTATTTTGGGGGTGGGCGCAAGTTGTGCAATTCCCTTCCCACCGAGGTCCATCAGGCACCTTCACTGTTGGAGACCTGTCCCTGGGGTTTTTTTCTGGGCAGCTAGCTTACACATCTGAGTTTCGAACACTGGAACCAAGACTTTGCATTGTAAAAACTACAGCTGCTGCATCAGGTTCCTTTATTCCCATTCTTTTGAAGGCGTTTCTTCTTGTTTGCCACCCTTCGTAAATCACTTTGTGCATGCAGCATTTTTTATTCTGCTCAATGACTCGAGGTGGTCCACAAGAAACACTGTATTGTAACCTAGAAAACTAAACAGTGGATCTGAAGAAAAGGTTCTGCCTAACCTCTGGAACATACAATAAATATTCTTGTTCAAAATCAATTTCACCATTTATCAAGTTTGTGTAAGACAACTGCTTACAACATGCCATGAAAACTTATAAGCTATCTAAAATAAAGTGAACAATAACAGATTTTACTAAGTTCTGACAACTTCTTGGCTCAATTTTTGTTTTTTCTTGTTTTTAAAGTAAGTTCAATAATATTTATTGTGTGAATAATTGTTGCCTATGTGCTGTATGCGTTGTACGATCATTTTTAACGGCACAGGTTGTATTTCTTCAGCATAACCTCTGAAACATAGCAAGGCTCAGGAGCTCCTGTAGACGCTGTCCAGCCCTGGCGCCCCCCCCCCCCCGGCAAAAGCAAGCTACTCCTGGCAAGGCCTCACATATCCTTGATGCTTCCACTCATGGAGACTGTGTGCAAGGCAAATAAGAAAGCAACAAGTCATAACCTTGAAAACAAAGAAGGCCCTCTTCAGTTAAGGAAGCACCCCCACCCCACCTCAGATAGGATCAGGCATAGGGCAGGCAGGAGGGCTGTTTAGCTCAAGCCACGTGTGTGTGAATCGCTATAGTTGAGTTGTTCGGAGTTAGATAATCACCGATTTCAGCAAAGCATCTGTTCCTCTTAAAATGGCACTACTCAGAAATATGCAGATAGATGCCGAGAGTGCTTATTTTTATAGTGCTTTGGCCAAATCCTATTCCACTCAGCACTGACTGCCGTGGAACAGGGAACCTGTAGGCTTCTCTCTTTCTCTCTCTCTCTTTCATGGTGGCATATGCAAGTTGGCAAGCGCAACAATGAAAATATTGAACGCTCAAACAAGGAAGCAACCGAAAAGAAACCATGTGCCTTTTGCTTTTCTGCTCACTGGCAGTTTTCCAGTGGCCAGTAAGTTCAAGCTGTGCAGAATAAGCACAACAGATGCCCATCCACGGCTTCGTCAACGGACAGGCTCATTATATACTGAGATAGGTGGAGTATTGGTCTGACACCGTCTAAGGAAGCTCCCTATGTTCCAAAGTAACAAAACCACAAGAAATCAGCAGCACACTGTGAAGAAAGGTCCCCCAATTGAGCCAGCCATTTAACACGCAGAATTTCCAGGCCCACACAGCTGACCTAAAAGCAGCTCACCGACACGGCTGTCACGCCCAGCATCTAGACACTTGTCTTCCACATCTCCAGACGCTCCCCACATAAAAGTGGAGAAGGCAATACAATGGCAGCACGTTCTCTTCCCCTACTTCAGCGCATCATTTGGACAATCGAGGGACAACAAGGCTTCAGCAAGCGCATGATGTAGCCTTGGCACACAAAAACCATGCAGACTCACATGGGATTTGTGACTTTTAAGGATACTGGTATTCTTAGGTGACGTGTTTGGTTTTTCTCCACCGACTCCCACATTACAGCAACCAAGTGCCTTAAAGGAAGGACGAGGAGCCTGTGGCCCTCTCGATGGAGGGGGCTGACAACACCCATCATCACTGGCCCCACTGGCTGAGTCTGATGTAAGTGGGAGTCTAAAATAAGCCCCCCCCTCCCGCCTTACAGAATAACAAGTTGAGCCCAGCATCCTTCCGCGGACTACAGTCCAATTCATCATATGCATGATGTGTTCTCCTGAGTTGTGGGTATGTGCATACATATGTACAGGCCCACATATCTAAGGAGCTGTCACATGGAGGTTGGAGCAAGCTCATTTATTTTCTGCTGCTCCGGAGGGGAGGACCCAAGTCAATGGATTCAAGTTGCAAGAAAGGCGATTCCAACTAAATATTGGGAATAACTTTCTGGCAGTTAATAGCTTTTTGACAATGGAATGGACTTCCTCAGAAGCAGCCTCAGATGCTGTAGCTCCTGGCCAAAAAACAACAACAACGGGGGGGGGGGTTGTCTCAGGCACCTGACTTGCCCTTTGTTACCAAAATACAGGTAAGAGGAAGGCTGTTTCCGTGTTGCTGCCCTGGTGTGTAACCATCTGACATCACCAGATGAAGGAGCTCCTCATTCCACTTCCTTGTCTTGCTATAAGGGCAGGGGCAACTGGAATGAAACTCCCCCTGACCCAAGAGAGCCCCTCGGGCAGGGCAGGACCAAGCGCCTTGGCTGCTTCTAACTTGCCTTGAGTCTCCCTCCGCCAGCTGCTCCAAGTGCTTTTCTTAATAAAAGCTAATGGAAATACTTTGGGGGGCTCTTGGAACCCCTGGCGGGGTAAAGGGGTCTCTTGACTCGCTGGAGGGTCTGACCCCGTCTCCCTCATCCCAGGCTGGGGCGGAGGGGAAAGCAGCGGCGCCCCTTGGTCCAGAACGCAGCCCCAGCCAACTTGGGGGGCTTCAGGCCCGAGGGGGCGGAGGAGGAGGAGCCCCCCATCCTCGGGGGGGGGGGGAGAAGGAGACCCGGCGGCGCCTCCTCCTGGGCCAAGAGGGGAAGGAGAGGCGGGGAAGAAGAGCATCTTCGGAGAGAGGAGGCGGAGGGGGGGGCCAGAGAGACGCACTACAACAAACAACAAACAACAACAACAACAACCCCCCCCGCCTGCATTAACCCTTTGGCTGCGAAGCCCCTTCCGCAGACGGGGAGCCCAGGCTGCGCTTCCCGTTCTTCTCCTTGACTCTTGCTAATGCTTCCTCCCGGCTCCCTTCTTGGCATGCTCAGAGGCGCCCTCGCCCGCCCAGGGACTCACCGCGGACGCAGAGGAGGGACATGGCTCGGCGGGGCCTGGCGCCGAGGGCGGGCCGGGCTCAGGGGCGTCGCGGCTGCGGCGGGCCGGGCTGCCTCCTCGTCGTCGTCCTGGGCGCCGCCGCCTCCTCCTCCTCCGGCGCGGAGGCCTCTGCTGCGGGGTGGCGGTGCCGCGCGGCGCCCGGCCTCTCGTCCTCCTCATGCCCCCGACCCACCCGCCAGGCCGAGGCCGGGACTCGAACCCGCGGCGGCGGGAGGGAGGCGGGCGACGAGCAAGGCGAGCGGCGCCTGAGGGGAGGCCCACCGGGAGGCGCGCCGGAGACCCCGTCGCGAAGGGCGACGGCGCCACGCAGCCAATCGCCGCGCCCGGCCGGCACGGGAGGGGCGGGGCCAGACGCGCGCACCTGCGGCGACCACGCCCCTCTCACGGCCACGCCCATTGCGCCCAGGGGGGGGAGGCAGGGAGGGCCGCACCTGCCTAGTCAGGACCCCGCAGCGGGCGGGAGAGAGAGAGAAAGGGCACTCTGCGCGCGCTCAGGAGCCCAGCCGGCGCAGAGATGCCCCTTGGGAAGAGGCGCGGGCTGCAGGAAGGCTCAGCGTTGTCGTTTTATCATTAACAATAATTTAACTTTCTACTTTCTTTTCTTTTTCTTTTTTTTATAAATGCTTTATGCTTTTAACAATAAAAAACAATCTACAGCAACAATCCATGATCAAAACAAGTAAAAATAACGAACAATAGAAATAAAGACACGACAAAAAAAGACGAAAAAGAAAAAAAACACACACCAAAAAACCAAATATTTTCCCAATACACAAACTCATTTCAGGATTACAAACCATATTTTACATAATCTGTACCCAAAGTTCCTGGAAAGAAGGAACAGAAAGAATGTGAAAAGTAGAAAAGTATAAGTACGAAGTTAAATTCTTTTCACTTTCCCCTTTTGCTGAAGGCGGAGGGGGAACCAGGATGGAGCCGCCACCGCCACCCCCCCCCATCCGCTGGCAGGACAGCAGACTTCAGGGTGGGTCTGGGAAGTTAAAGGGAAGCGGGAATAGTTATTTCTCTGCTGCTAATTAGTGGGGGGGGGTCTCTGTTATTTGAGCATATGCGCTATCATTTATACAGTGGGTGTGTTGTTCGTGACTTTGGGTTTCCCTAAGTTTTAGGTATTACATGACAATAGTAATGATCACCCCTTTTCCCCTAATGGTGTTGTGTGTGTGTTTTTATATACACGCAAGTTGCTTGGAGACTTTTGGGTGACAAGCAACTAAGAAGTTTAAAAAATCATTATCTTTATCATCATCATCATCTAATTTAATGTATTTTTAATCTCTTGTTGGAAGCTGCCCAGAGTGGCTGGGGAAACCCAGTCAGATGGGCGGGGTGTAAGTAATAAATTATTATTATTATTATTATTATTATTATTATTATTATTATTATTATTATTTATTCTCTATGGCCTTCTTAGTGCAGGTGTAGCTGTCCTTGGAGTGAAGCAGCCGGGGCCAGGGCATGGAGCCGTGGGCTTCCCTCTTCACCTGGCCAGTCTCCTCCACCCGCTTCCAGGTGAGCCGCTGCTGCTGCTGCTGCTGCTGCATCACCTTTGCTTGAGCAGGAGGGAGCTGCGCACCTGTTCCTGTTTGCTTTGCGCCGCCTGTGTCTGGAAAGGCAAATAAGAGGCAGCCCAGTTAAACAACACCAGGCGCAGAACCGATGACTCAGCCTTCAGCCGCTGCATGTGAACCTGGCGGGGCAAGGGCGGCTGCCAAGCCACACACCACCTGGGGCTCACTCTGCCTCGCAGCCACCCTCCCAAGAGGATGGGAAGAAGCCAAGCGAGACAACCATGAGGCGGGGGGTGGGTGGGGGGAGCTGGGAAGTCAGAGGCTCCTTTGCTGCTGCTCTCCAGCAACATTTTCCCTCTGCTCCTTGCAATGTCGCCTTGCTTCCGTTATCCTCCAAGCCCTGTCTGTCGACTTTGGATTTGGGTTCCTGCGTTGTATTTGCAGGCGGGGGCTGCCGTGGAAAGTGGCCTGGAAACTTCCCTGAGTTCAGAATAGTGAGGACACCAAGACAGGGTTTCATGATCTTCATTGTCTTCTCCTTTCCTGGCCTGGACCTTGAAGGCCCCTCACAGCTTGAGTCAGGCCACCTGAAGAATAGCCCCCTCCTCATGGTTTCCTACCCTGACCTAGAGACCCTCTGCAGGTGTTTCCACAGGAGAAAAGGTGTCCTCACTCGGTGGTGGCCCCCTGGCCATGGAAGGTCCTTCCCAGAGAAGCTCACAGTGCCAAGCAAAGCCTCTTCCTGGAATTTTCTCAGCCTTTTCAATCTCAGAGTGGTTCTCTCACTGCCACGTGGAGATTTCCTTCAGCCTCAAACGTTGATTTTTGCAACAATAGTGTCTAGCTCTGTTTTAGCCTTACGTTTTACTTTCCAGTATCGGTTTGGGGCAGTTGTATTTTTCACTGTTGTTTTTAAAATCTCCCAAAAGTGAAACTCGCCTTGGTTTATGTTGCAAGTAACCCAGGTGCCTTTTTGGTATAAAGTGGTTCATCAAGGCTACAATTAAATCGGCTCCTTCTGCTTCCTGCCTGCTCAGTTCCCTGTAAATACTGATTTGGGCATTTCTGACTCTTGGCTCCTGTGAACTCTGCCTGTCCCATCCTCTGCACATGCTGGCTGCTCTTTGGCTGGGCGGCCATTCCTCCTACGCCTCTGAGGGCCAAAACTCAGCCTCAGTGAGAAAACCACCTCCCAGGAATAATAATAATAATAATAATAATAATAATAATTTATACCCCGCCCATCTGGCTGGGCCAGCTTCCAACACAATATTAAAATACAATAATTCATCAGACATTAAAAGCTTCCCTAATTATTATTATTAGTAGTGGTGTGATGGCCTGGGAGTCAGACTCTGATGCTGAACCTGAGGGATCCCAGCCTGCACAGGATTCCCCACCTCCAGAACCAGCTGAGCCGGGGCCAGGGCTTGAGCCTGAAGGATCCCCACCTGTGCTGGATCCCCAGGTGCAGGCATCAGCGGAGTCTGCTCTGGCTCCTGATGGGAGGGAGGACCCATTGCCTGCAGGTGCTCCACTCCCAGCCTCTTCAGAGGAAGCTGAGGCATCCCCTGGGTCCAGTAACCCACCAGCCTCTCCTGAGCTACAGAGGCTCAGGGCAGAGAGGCGAAGGGAGTTAAGTGTCTGCAGGAGGAGTGCTCGCCTCCAGGCCCGGAGGAGAGGCGAGTCTCCAGAGGATCGGGGCGGCCCTAAGCATAGGGCCAGATAAAAGCCAGCCAGACCCAGCCCAAGTTGCGTGAGCAACATAGTTGCAAGCGTGTGCTCAACCTGCAACCTTGTGCCTGAACCTGCCTTGGACCTTGACCTGCTCCCTGCCTCGCTCCCCGCCGGACTGACCTCCTTTGGACCCCTAGACCCAGGACTGGACTTGGACCTCGCTTCATGGACAAACCCTTGGGGCCAGCACAGTTTGCTCACGCCCCACCCGCACTCCCCCTTCGCTGGGGTGCGTTCGGGAGGAACTAGTAGCCATGGCTGACCAGGCGGCTGCGCTGGTGGCATTGGCCCAGGAGAACCAGGCCTTGACCCACACCGTGCAGCAGCTAAGCAATGCGGTTACGGCGCTTCAGCAGCGTTTGGATGCCTTACCGGCTCCTGGGGCCGCCGCCCCAGCTCCTGGCAAGTACCCAGTGGCCCTGCCAGAGAAATTTGATGGGTCCCCAGCCAGCTTTCCCATGTTTCTCGCCCAGGCCAAGCTGTATATTCAGGGGCGAGCTCGGGATTTCCCCGACGACCGCACCAGGGTGCACTTCCTGATCAGCTTGCTGAAGGACCAGGCGGCCAAGTGGGCGTTGCCGCTGCTCCGGCAAGACTCCCCCTTGCTGACAGACTATATGGGGTTTTGCAATCATCTGGAAACCATGTTCGCCAACCCTCAGAAGGGGAGTCAAGCCAATCGGGCAATTCGGCGATTGAAACAGGGCAAGTCCACAGTGGCCACCTACGCCACAGAATTTCGGCTGCTGGCGCAGGACTTGACCTGGAACGACTCTGCACTGCGGGACCAGTATCTCGAGGGACTTTCAGACGAGATACTGGATCAGCTGGCCACGTTGGATCGCCCTGCCACACTGGATGCCCTCATCCAACGGAGTCTGCAGATAGATGATCGGTTGGAGGACCGTCGCCAGGCCCGGGGCCGCCGGCACTCCGGGCTCCCAGCGCCGGTGCTTCCCTGCAGTTCCATGGCCAGAGCTGAGTCATTGGAGGAGCCGATGCAGCTCGGGGCAGCGCGGCCTCGCCTCTCCCCCTCGGAAAAGACTCGGCGTCGGGAGGGGAACCTGTGTCTCTACTGCGGTGGGAGTGGACACTACGCCCGAACCTGCCCTGAGAAACGCCAGCCGCAGGTGAAACGGCCAACCCCAGTAGCCGATGGCCCAGGCTACCTGGGGCCCCAAGCATCGCATGATGGGCCCTCACCAGTGGAATTGCAACACCTCATGATACCGGTGCGTCTATACCCCCCCGGTGGGCCCTGGATTCTCACCCACGCTCTGGTGGATTCGGGGGCAACCCGCTCCTATATGGACTCTGCCTTCGCCACTCAGCATCAGGTGCCGCTTCAGAACAAGCCGGAACCAGTACAGGTGGAGGCAATTGACGGACGGCTCCTACGCTCGGGCGCGGTTACTCGGGAGACCCAACCCTTGGTCCTGTGCTACCAGCAGCACCGGGAGGTGCGAACCCTGGACATTGCCACCATGCCCCGGTTTCCCCTGGTGCTTGGGATGGACTGGCTGGAGTCGCACAATGTTCAGATCGACTGGGTCAATCGGACTGTACGCTTCCCAGACCCGGGTTCCCATGCTCAGTCCGAGTTAGTAACAGCTGCCCCCATGGGGCAGGCTGTGTCAACGCTCCCTGCCGTGTACCAGGACTATTTAGACGTGTTCGAGGAACAGGGAGCAGACCAGCTGCCGCCGCATCGGTCCTTCGACTGCGGCATAGACCTCCAGCCTGGGGCGCCCCTGCCTGTGAGCCGCCTGTATTCTCTTTCGGAGCCAGAGCGTGAAGCCTTGCAGGACTTCCTTCGCAAGAACCTGGAACGCGGGTTCATTAGGCCCTCTACCTCACCCACTGCCGCTCCTGTACTCTTCGTTAAGAAGAAGTGTGGGGAGCTTCGCCTCTGCCATGACTACCGGGCCCTGAATAAGATCACCATCCCAGACCGGTACCCCTTGCCCCTTATTGCAGAATTGCTGGAGCGGGTGCAGGGGGCGCAGATGTTCACCAAACTGGACCTCCGAGGGGCCTACAACTTGATTCGGATCCGTGCCGGGGACGAGTGGAAGACGGCATTCGGGACCCGGTATGGGCAGTTTGAATACCTGGTTATGCCGTTCGGATTATGCAACGCGCCCGCCGTGTTTCAACGGTACATCAACCACGTGTTCCAGGACTTGCTAGACAAATACGTGGTGGTGTACCTAGATGATATTCTGATTTATTCCCGTGACCCAACCCGTCACGAGAGTCATGTTCGGTCCGTGTTGCAGCGCTTGCGGGAGCACCGCCTGTACGCCAAGCTCAGCAAGTGCGAGTTCCACCAGCGGTCAGTGGACTTCCTTGGACACCGACTCTCCCCTGACGGGGTGCAGATGGACCCTGGGAAGGTGGCTGCGGTTCGAGAGTGGGCAGCGCCCCGGAACCGCAAGGACTTACAGCGGTTCCTAGGGTTCGCCAACTATTACCGGACCTTCATTGCAGATTATGCTCATCGCACCACCCCATTAACCCGACTGCTGCGCCCCAAGACGCCCTTCTCCTGGGATGAGGAGGCTGAAGTGGCATTTCAGGGGTTGAAAGCCTGTTTCCAGAGGGCGCCGATTTTACAGCATCCTGATCCCTCTCGTCCCTTCGTGGTGGAGACTGATGCCTCCAGTACGGCTCTCGGTGCCATCCTGTCTCAGCAACACGGACCCGATGCGCCGCTGTTACCCTGCGCCTACTACTCCCGGCAGCTCCTTCCGGCGGAGCGTAACTATACCGTGTGGGATCGGGAACTACTGGCCATCAAGGTGGCCTTTGAGGTCTGGCGCCATCATCTTGAGGGGGCACGACACCCGGTGGAAGTGAGAACGGACCACCGGAATCTGGAGTACCTCCAGACCACCCGCAAGTTGAACCAAAGGCAGATCCGGTGGGCACTGTTTTTCTCCCGGTTCCAGTTCCGGATCCGCTACATCCCTAGCTCCCAAAACCGGAAAGCAGATGCCCTGTCCCGGAAACCCGAGGACGTCGCAGACACTGTACAGCAGGCAGTACCGACGACTATCTTACCACCAGCCACATTCCTGGCCACTCAGGAGGCCAAGCCACTGCAGGCTCGGGTGCGAGAACAGCAACGGGTCGACGCTTGGGCTCAGGAACGGCTCCGGGAACTGTCTGACGGGTCATGCCCTCGATATCCGGGGCTGGCCCTGCACCAGGGCCTACTGCTGCACCAGGGTCGTCTATACATCCCACCAGGACCATTGCGGGCTGAGGTTCTCCAGATGTCCCACGATGCCCCAGCAGCAGGGCACTTTGGGCGGTACCGGACCACTCATCTGGTAAGCCGGGAGTTCTGGTGGCCCCGCCTGAAGGCTGATGTGGCACGCTATGTTGCTGGTTGCGATGTCTGCCGGCGGGCCAAGGGTCCTACTGGGCGACCCCCCCGGTCTGCTCCAGCCATTACCAGTCCCACCACGTCCCTGGCACACGGTCTCGCTGGACTTTGTGGTAGACTTGCCCCCATCTCGTCACTGTACCTGCCTCCTGGTTTTCACGGACCATTTCACTAAGATGGTGCACTGTGCCCCCTGCCCGTCCATACCCACAGCTAAGGAGACGGCTCAACTGTACTTGCAGCACATCTTCCGCCTGCATGGCCTTCCCGAGCGTGTGGTTTCTGACCGTGGCGTCCAGTTCACATCCCACTTCTGGCGAGCCCTGCACCAGACCCTTGGGACAGAGGTCTGTCTATCTTCGGCCCACCACCCGCAGACCGATGGCCAGACGGAACGGGCAAATGCGGTGCTGGAGCAGTACCTCCGGTGTTACTGCAGCTTCCAGCAGGATGACTGGGTCGATCACTTGCCATTGGCGGAGTTCGCCTACAACAATGCAGTGAACGCCTCCACCCAGCAGACCCCGTTCCAGGCCTCCTACGGCTACCATCCACGTTTGTTCCCGGACGTGCTGCCAGCTTCCGCGGTCCCCGCAGTGACAGACTGGCTTCAGGAGCTTCAGTCCCAGCAACAATTCTTGATGGAGCAACTGCGTCAGGCCAAGGACGCATACAAGGCCCAGGCTGACCGACATCGTCAGGAGGGGCCAGAACTCCATGTTGGCGATCGGGTGTGGCTCTCTACCCGTCACCTGCATCCTTCTCGGCCCTCACGAAAGCTGGATGCACGGTTTGCCGGCCCATTCACCATCACTGCGCAGGTGTCACCAGTGGCGTTTCGCCTCCAGTTACCTCCATCATTCAAGGTTCACCCAGTATTCCACCGGTCCCTACTTAGTCCAGTCGCCCCGCCCGACGAGTTCCACCCAGACAATCCACGACCGCAGCCAGTTTTGGTTGAGGGGGAGCCTGAGTACGAGGTGGAGCGCATTCTCGACTCACGATACCGCAGGGGGAAGCTCCAATACCTCATCGACTGGAAGGGGTATGGGCCTGAGGATCGTTCATGGGAACCAGCGGAAAACGTCCACGCACCTGCCTGCCTCCGTGATTTCCATGCAGCTTACCCCAGCAAGCCTGGTCCGGCCCCTCGGTTGAGGGGGAGGCCTGGGAGGGGGGATGGTGTGATGGCCTGGGAGTCAGACTCTGATGCTGAACCTGAGGGATCCCAGCCTGCACAGGATTCCCCGCCTCCAGAACCAGCTGAGCCGGGGCCAGGGCTTGAGCCTGAAGGATCCCCACCTGTGCTGGATCCCCAGGTGCAGGCATCAGCAGAGTCTGCTCTGGCTCCTGATGGGAGGGAGGACCCATTGCCTGCAGGTGCTCCACTCCCAGCCTCTTCAGAGGAAGCTGAGGCATCCCCTGGGTCCAGTAACCCACCAGCCTCTCCTGAGCTACAGAGGCTCAGGGCAGAGAGGCGAAGGGAGTTAAGTGTCTGCAGGAGGAGTGCTCGCCTCCAGGCCCGGAGGAGAGGCGAGTCTCCAGAGGATCGGGGCGGCCCTAAGCATAGGGCCAGATAAAAGCCAGCCAGACCCAGCCCAAGTTGCGTGAGCAACATAGTTGCAAGCGTGTGCTCAACCTGCAACCTTGTGCCTGAACCTGCCTTGGACCTTGACCTGCTCCCTGCCTCGCTCCCCGCCGGACTGACCTCCTTTGGACCCCTAGACCCAGGACTGGACTTGGACCTCGCTTCATGGACAAACCCTTGGGGCCAGCACAAGTATTATTATTTATTTGTTCCCCAGCCACTCTGAGCGGCTTCCAACAAAGATTAAAAATACATTAAAATATCACACATCAAAAACTTCCCTAAACAGGGCTGCCTTCATATGTCTTCTAAATGTCAGGTAGTTGTTTATCTCTTTGACATCTGATGGGAGGGCGTTCCACAGGGTGGATGCCACTACCGAGAAGGCCCTCTGCCTGGTTCCCTGTAACTTGGCTTCTCACAGTGAGGGAACCGACCGAAGGCCCTCGGCGCTGGATCTCAGTGTCTGGGCTGAAAGATGGGGGTGGAGATGCTCCTTCAGGGAAACCAGTCTGTGGCCGTTTAGGGCTTTGAAGGTCAACACCAACACTTTGAATTGTGCTCGGAAACATACTGGGAGCCAATGTAGGTCTTTCAGGACCGGTGTTATATGGTCTCAGCGGCCACATTCTGGACACAAGGCTGCTCTGGTGAAGGTGCAGTAAGTGGCAGGTTTGGGGTGGTTTGCTGCTGGATGTGACACACTGTGCAGCATTTGTACTTCACTAAATAAAAAGAATTGCAAACCAGCTATCATTTCCTGAAGCACTTGATGGATTAGCCAGCTCACTGTGGCAAAATCTCACACCTATAAGGGCCCAAAGACTTGTCGTCTTTGTCCCTGCAAAGGATCATAGAACCGTAGAGTTGGAAGGGACCACGAGAGTCATCTGGTCCAACCCCCTGCAATGCAAGAACCTTTTTTGCCCACAACCCTGGGATTAAGAGTCTCCTACTGTACTAACTCAGCTATCCAGCCACATGTCTTCGAAAGCCCCTCTGAATGGGCCCAATAGCAAAACAGCGGAGTGGGCTGCTGCTCTCTGCGGGAGCCAGTCGATTATTGAATGGTGCCTTGCTTTGCTTGCGCTAGTGCTTGGGAGCCTTGCAGCCTGGCAGGAGGTGCCCTGCTGGGAGAAGGGCCTGGCATTGTTTGGCCATTGCCTGGCAACAGGGTGCAGGCTGAGCTCCTCAAGTGCCGTCAGCATAACAGAGAAACTCGGTGGCAGGCTGATGTCACCCCAGTCGGCAGCAACACACCATGTTTTCACAACAGGGCAATTCTGCAGACATGGTTCCTGTTCAGAGACAGGGTTGGCTTGTTCTTAATTTTATTTTATTTAACTGAGAACACTGACACCTTGCCCTTCCGGCGTAAAACCAAAGCCCAGGGTGCTTTGTACAAAAAAAAATCAGAATTGCAAAAAAAAACAAGTGAAATTTATAAAATATAAGTAGAAATGGAGGTTCAACAAGAGCAATTAAATGAGGTGTGGGAAAAGAAGACAACAGAGCAGATAAATAGTCTAAGCTAGGGAAAATATGGGAGAAACACACTTTGAAAATGTTGTCTATAAGAATAAAATAAAATTATTATAAATTAGTTTGGGGGTGGTATTTAACACCAGTAAGATTAAATCAAATAAACAAGGGATATTCAGTGTTATGTTGGAGGGGGTGCCAGGAAACTGAGACTTATATTCACATGTGGTGGGGGTGTAAATATGAACCTTTTTTGGCAAAAGGTGTGTAAGGAGATAACAGAAATCACTGGGTGAAACCTGACCAAAAGTCCAGTGGTAGCACTATTTCAATGGGATGGAAGGTTCACAGGCTGTGAAGGACTTGCTCACAAATGTATTGACAGCGGCATGAATTACTGTAGCTAGGAAGTGGAAGGGGCAAGCAGAATATAAAATGGAAGAATGGTATAAGGAGGTGTAGGGTGTAGCTATTTACAATAAATTAACATGCCATTAAGGAAAGACAGGGAATATGCAGGAGAAATGGTTTTGAGGAGATATGGAGGGTATGTGTAGAATTTATACTGTTAAAACAGAAAGTGGTCAAACCATCGCAAGGGGTGTTGAAATTTTGGGAGTCTGGATAGTTACAATGGAGTGGTCTTGGGGGTGGGGTTTATTTATTTTTTATTATTACTTTGTCAAAATAAAAATAAAAAAACATTCAAGTACCGGTATACATCGTAAAAAATATGCAAGAAATCATTCTGAAATTGAACATCATCTCATAAGGCAATACAAACTGAAGATGGACATGGAAAATAGGAGCAACTAGGACAAGGGGTCAGCCCACCGAAAAGTGCCAGCCAGCCAAATGCCCATGCATGGAAGGCATAAGCTGGCGCTGGAAGTTTGGTTCGACCTGCTGTGAAATGCCAGGTCTGAAAGTGGCAGGAGGTGTGGCAGTGATGCCCCAGTTCCACCAGGCAGGAGAGCTGACTCTGCCCACACCTGGTGAGCTTCTGGAGGCAATGGCATGGGGTCATTCCTGCCCTCTGCCTACCCGTGGACCCTGGAGTGAGTCTCACCAGACCAGTGATGCTAGAGGAAGGAGCGGCTCTCTCCGGAGTCATCGCTGAGCCGGCTGTCGGGTGCAGACCCACAAGGCACATTTGCGCGTGTCTGCCTCTTGGCAGATGGATAGAATGGGCAGCTGAGAGTCTCCCTGGCACTGCCCTTCATTGTGCCCCTTCTGCTGTGAGGACCATTATTTAAAAGGGGGGAGGGCAGGAGATCTGGGTCATGGCTCCCTCCTCGCAACAATGCCCAGCAAAGGAAACTTGGGGGCTGGGGATCCTTTCAGAATCCTTTACCCTGTATGTAAGTGGCCCCCTTGGCTTTTTCTATCGGCCCATATGGGACCAGCATGGGCGGCCGGGCCTGGTGAACATTTAATATTCCTTACCCCTACAGTTGTGATTCATGGGTTCCCACTTAATTTTATTTTGATTTTAAATGTGATTTTGAACCAATTGTTTCTTTTTGGGTTTTTAACATATTATATATTTGGTGTTAAGGGACGCAGGTGGCGCTGTGGGTTAAACCACAGAGCCTAGGGCTTGCTGATCAGAAGGCCGGCGGTTTGAATCCCCACGACGGGGTGAGCTCCTGTTGCTTGGTCCCACCTCCTGCCCACCTAGCAGTTCGAAAGCACGTCAAAGTGCAAGTAGATAAGTAGGTACCGCTCCAGCGGGAAGGTAAACAGCGTTTCCGTGCGCTGCTCTAGTTCGCCAGAAGCAGCTTAGTCCTGCTGGCCACATGACCCAGAAGCTGTACGCTGGTTCCCCATGCCAGTAAAGCGAGATGAGCGCTGCAACCCCAGAGTCGCCCAGGACTGGACCTAACGGTCAGGTGTCCCTTTACCTTTACTTTTATACTTGGTGTTAGCCGCCCTGAGCCCGGTCTTGGCCAGGGAGGGTGGGGTATAAATAACATATTATTATTATTATTATTATTATTATTATTATTATTATTATTATTATTATTGAGGTAAGGGCCTCTGCTGTGCTCTTCTAGGTGAAGCTGGTTCCTGGAGAAACGAAGGAGTCTGGTTTGGCACGGGAAGCAGCTGTCTGTTTCCTGCTCCATGTTTCTCATCATTCTGCTTGCATTGAG
Organism: Lacerta agilis; assembly: GCF_009819535.1. Classification (NCBI taxonomy): domain Eukaryota; kingdom Metazoa; phylum Chordata; class Lepidosauria; order Squamata; family Lacertidae; genus Lacerta; species Lacerta agilis. The sequence continues at coordinate 883,206 of NC_046322.1, forward strand.
GACTTCCCAGCATAGCCAAACAGGCTGCCCCCATTTCCTCCTGCTGAGCGGAAAGGAAGCCAGGATCCCGCAGCTGGGAAGGCGCCTTTGACCCACCGGCTGATCGGCCAACCAAGATAGTCACCAGGGGAGCAGCAAAGAGGCAAGGCTGCTGGTCCACCGCAAAGACCAGGCGCTTTGCTCTGACACCTCTCCCTGCAGCAGCGAGGGGCCTGTTGCTGCCACCCGGAGGGGCTTCTTTCCGTTCTCCTAGACCCTCAAGGTCACCTGCTCCTTCTCCAGTTACAGGTGGGTAGCCGTGTTGCTCTGCCATAGTCAAAACAAAATAAAAAATTCCTTCCAGTAGCACCTTAGAGACCAACTAAGTTTGTTCCTGGTATGAGCTTTCGTGTGCATGCACACTTCTTCAGATACACTGAAACAGAAGTCACCAGACCCTTATATATAGTGAGAGGGTGGGGAGGGGTATTACTCAGAAGGGGGGTGGGAATGGGTGATAGGTGTGGTAAACCTGTTGACGACTTATCTGAAGAAGTGTGCATGCACACGAAAGCTCATACCAAGAACAAACTTTGTTGGTCTCTAAGGTGCTACTGGAAAGAATTTTCTATTTTGCTCCTTCTCCGTAAGCATGCCAGCCTCGAGAGCCACGCTGGATAAGCGGCAGAACGCTTGAGTCTCCTTTTAAGCAACACTGTCCACTTGGACACTGCTCTGTCAAGAAAGTCAAGCGAGGCAAGTAGGCCAGCTGGCGATTCTGGGGACAGAAGACACTTTGGAAAGAAAAGCGGGGGGGGGGGGGAGTTGAGGACACAAATAAGAACCTGGCAAGGAATGCAGTAAATTGGACCCCTCTGCCACCTGCAGTTCAAGATTGGCGATGCAGCCGAGATTTAGGTCTTTTCAGCCCACAGTCATCGTACTGCATCTGAAGAAGTGTGCATGGACACGAAAGCTCATACCAAGAACAAACTTAGTTGGTCTCTAAGGTGCTACTGGGAGGAATATTTTTATTTTGTTTCAACATAGAAATAGAGTCTGTGATCATTCCAAGTTTTAGCATTGTTGTCTTCAAATATATTGGGGGGTTTTTATATTAACCAAACTCCCAATTTTTTTCAGTTGTCAGCCTGCTGATTAACTGCAATTCTTTTTTATTTTGTCTGCATCAATTTTTTAAACGATAACCTTCAGTTTTATTTCGATTTATTTTAAACCCTGCTATTTTCCATATTTTCTAATTTCTTCCAACACCTGGGGTACACTTGACAGCGCTTCCTCTACTGACAACACTACATCATCAGCAAAGGCCTTTAATTTATAGCTCTGTTGGCCCACCCGTATCCCTTTTATATCTGGATTTTTAAAAAATTCTTCTTGCCAGCATCTCTAGAGCAGTGATAGGGGACACCCTTGTCTCGTACCCTCCAATAGTTTACATTTTTCAGTCACAGAATTATGTACAATCAAATTTGCGGTTTGCTCTGTATACATTGCCTTGATTACTTTTCCAAATCTATCTCCAAACTCCATCTTTCCCAACAACTTAATTATAAATGACCAAAAAATGTTGTCAAAGACCTTAATATTAAAAAATTTTTTTAAAATATTAAGACTGAGAACAATATGGAAAAATTGCCCCCTACATGGCTATAAATAAGGAATGGTAAAATAAAACAAGAGAGACAGTTATACCAGCGACTGATGGAGGGGATGATCATTATCAGCAGAAAATAAAGGATGGATATTAGCTCTTGAAATACACAACACCTGAAGTTCCTATTGAAATTAATTAATTTCAACTATATAATCGGATGTGTTGCTTTTTGTTTTTTTGAATTTGGAAAGATTTGGTTTAATTTGTTATCAATATGAATGTTTTTTATTATTATTGGAAAATGAATAAAAATTATTTACACAAAAAAAGTTGTCAAAGGCTTTCTCCGCATCAAAAAATATTAATGCTGCTTGTTTTTCATTTCTTACCTCTAAATACTCTAGTATGTCTACGATGTTCCTTACATTGTTAAACAAATGTCTACCTGGTCGAAATCCAGCTTGATCTTGATATACGAGGATGTCCCTTAACACTACTTTTCAGCTGATTTCCCATAATCCATGTATATAACTTATAATCATTATTCAGCAATGAAATCGGCTGGTGTTGTCTCTTAAGCCAACTATGGGTTGGTTCTTTTAAGGTTGCTGTAAGGACGTTCAGTGGTTGCTCATGAGAAATCAGCCGAACGCAGAACTTCTAAAAACTAAGTTCTTTATTGTGCAGATATTTACAGTGGAGCAAAAGTTCAAACGTCCATCTCATCCCTCCGCAGAGTCCGGGAATGAACCCTTCCGGTTCTTGGTCCAGCAAAAGAGGCGCAGGATCCTGAACCCCCGCCTCCCCCTTCCACGTCTTTCCTGTCTGCGAACTCGGGGCGCGGGAAACTGTCCCTGTTCCCCGCTTCCCCCTTGGTGCTCAGGCTCTGCGATCCCTTCACGGCCCCTGCACCGACTTCCTGCCTCCAACTCCCCATCCCCACTGGTCGCTGCCTCCAGAGGAGGGGGATGACGAACTGCTGAACAAAGGGGGTGGTTCCCTGTAGTGCAAACGTTCCTGGGATGCTACCTGCCATGGGGAGGGGGGTTTCCTGGCAGTTGCCATATTATGAGGAGCAAAAAGGAGGATGCTGTGAGAACTCTCCTTTTAAGTGCCCCTACTATATGTAGCCCCTTCATGGGTCACTGCCTTGTCGGGGCAAAGGGGCTTGAATAACTCAGAGAAGCTGTGAGCTATACAGGGCCACCCAAGACGGACAGGTCATAGCCGAGAGTTTAGAATAAATGTGATCCACCTGGAGAAGGAACTGGCAAGCCACTCCAGTATTTTTGCCAAGGAAACTCCATGGACATTAAAAAGGAGAAGCTTTGAGAAGAAACAAAATAGAAAATTCCATCCAGTAGCACCTTAGAGACCAACTGAGTTTGTTCTTGGTATGAGCTTTCGTGTGCATACACACTTCTTCAGATACACTGAGACGGAAGGCACCAGACCCTTCTATATAGTGAGAGGGTGGGGAGGGGTATTACTCAGAAGGGTGGTGGGAATGGGTGATCAGCTGATAGGTGTGGAAAACCTGTTGAAGACTCTTAACGGCTGCAATTGGTCTTACAGGAAAAAGCAAGGGGTGACATGGCTAAAGATAGCTTTGTCATGTATAATGAGATAAGAATCCAATGTCCTTGTTCAAACCAGGTTTCTCCTTGGTTTTAAGTTTGATGACTAGTTGCAATTCAGCAACTTCTCTTTCCAGTCTATTTCTGAAATTTCTTTGTATTAAGACAGCTACTTTGAGATCTTTTATAGAATGTCCTGGGAGATTGAAGTGTTCTCCTACTGGTTTCTCTGTCTTGTGATTCTTGATATCAGATTTATGTCCACTTATCCTTTGGCGTAGGGTTTGGCCTGTTTGTCCAATATAGAGAGCTGAAGGGCACTGTTGGCATTTGATTGCATACACAATGTTGGAAGATGAGCAATTAAATAGTCCTGAGATGGTATGTTTGATGTTGTTGGGACCAGTAATGGTGTTGTCCGGGTTTATGTGGCAGCAAAATTGGCATCTGGGTTTATTGCAGGCTCTGGTACCAGTGTCCATGTTGAGTCCTGTTGTTGTATTATTGTGGGTGAGGAGCTGTTTGAGATTGGGTGGCTGTCTGTAGGCGATGAAGGGTCTTCCTCCCAGAGCTTGAGAAAGAGAACTGTCATTGTCTAGCAGAGGTTGTAGATCTCTGATGATGCGTTGTACTGTTTTAATTTGGGAGTTGTATGTGATGACTAGTGGTGTTCTGTTATTTTCTTTTTTGGGTCTGTCTTGCAGCAAGTTCTCTCTGGGTATCAGTCTGGCTCTGTTCATCTGTTGTTTAACTTCATCAGGTGGATATTTTAGTTCTAAAAAGGTTTGCTGTAGATCTCTTAGGTGAGAGTCTCTCTCTGTAGAGTTGGAACAGATGCGGCTGTAACACTGGAAAGAATTTTCTATTTTGTTTTGACTATGGCAGACCAACACGGCTACCCACCTGTAATTTGAGAAGAAAGTGAGAGTTTCCAAGGCATGCTCTGGTTCATGGGGTCACGGAGAGTCAAACACGACCAAGACGACTAAACAACAACAACTACAGGTATATTATATATGTAGGCTATAGAATGAAGCGTTTTTTGATTGTTGGAAAGGCTTCAAACCAACTTCTGCACTTCTTGGAGCCCGGCACGCTTCCCCTGCGAGTACTCTGCTAGAAGCGTTTTACCTTGCTGCCGTCTCCTGTGCTATTCAGCAGTTATCTTCTTATCTTCTCTCACGCAGCGGGGTGTGTGCATGCCAGCATATTACAGACAACAGAGTCCGGCTTCTTTCTAATCTAGGAGCTTTATTTTACAAGGCATAAATCTACATTCCTGGAGAGACGCAAGCCATGTTGGTGGCTTCTCCCTTCTCTCCGTTCTCCGGACAACAGAAAAACAAGTATCACATTACAAAGTACAACAGTACACAGAGCATCCGGTGACGCTCTTCCTCCTGTGGGTGGGACAACCGGTTGAGCTTGTTAACTCTAAAAGCTCCAAACCTCTACACCCCCTCTTGTCCCGCACACAGGGGCGTTGTAAGCTTGCAGCTTACCTCACACAAACCCTCACAGAACTCCCCATGACGTTGGAAGCTCAGGGGCTTCGTGAACCCAACTCTCTGGTTCACCTGACCAGAACAGTACTTCAGCTTCTCCAAGCCGGTCTGAACGCACACGTCTCGAAAGAGAACGTCTAGGTGTTTGGGTCTGGCCTTGACTTGTCCAGACTCTGCCACTAACAAACAGAGTTGGTTGTCCTCCCAAACCATCACGGGCAGGCAACTCTGAACGCAGATCTCTTGGACCAAACACCTATAGAACTCCAGTTCCCTGCAGAGCACTGACAACACACTGTATCTGGCTTCTGCACGAGAACGAGCAATGAGGCTCTGGCACCGGGACTTCAGCCCGCCTAGAGCTCCTCCACACTGTACAACCATTTCAGACACAGATTTCCTGTCCTCGGAATTTGCCCAACCGCCGTCGCACCAGCGCGTGAGCTGGGGCTCACCGGTAGCTGACAACTCCGGGCAAAACTCCTTAGTCTCCTGCAAACTCTGGAGCACTCTCACCATGCCATTCCAGGCATGCATGCTGGGATTTGCAGCCACCTTGCTGAACAGATCCACAGCAACTGCTATGTCAGTTTTGCTCAACCGTGAAGGAAACAACAGCCTCCCAGGAGCTGACCTAAACACCTCGGGGCTCTCGAACTCAGAGCGTTCCCCGGTCTGACTGTCCTCACCTAGACACGTCTCCATGGGTGTTCTGACACTAGCACATTCAGACACTTCTTCAACGACTGCACTACCTTGCCAGTCTGATTGAGCAAGACACTACCGTCTTCGGCTCTGTCTACCTGCACACCTAGGTAAACACCAACAGGGCTTAGGTTCCTGAGCTGGAAAGACTGACCAAGCTCCTCTGCGAACCGTTGCACCTGTCCCCTGGTCTCCACCAGGTAAAGCATGTCCGCACCGGACTGCAGAACTAGACCCTGTTCTGGGCTTACTCCTGCCAGAAACAGGCAGCTATCAGCACAACTCTGGCTGACACCTAGCTTTCTCAAAGCTTCTTGCACGCCTGAGGACCAATCTCTGGCTGACTCCTTCAAGCCAGTGATTGCCTCGTGCAAACTCCACACCTGATTTGGCCCGTTGTCCTCGAACCCTGGCGGAGGTACCTCGTACCTCTCCTCATCCAGGTCGGAATCCAAACAGGCATCCAAACCAAAGTGGCTTGCCTCAAAGCTGCTTTGAGTTGCGACCGCTAACAGCATGCGCGTGGTTTCGCTTCTGAGAGAGGGCGCGTCCAGTACCTCGGAACAATGGACCCCCTCCTCCTGAGTGAAACCTCTGGCTACTGACCTAGCCTCGCACTGCAACTCGCCAGTTGCTGCCGTCTTGAGTCTGCACATCCAACGACCTTCTGACAGCGTTGTGGTTGTGCACACACCCAAAGACCTCATTGAGCTTACCTGCTCTACCATGACATCCTGCCATTTCTGGGCCTCACCTTGAGATACCCATTGAACCTTCACAAGGCTTTCCGGTTCACACTGAACCAAACAAGCACTCACGCTAGTGGCTGTGAACCTTTCGGGCAGAATCCCTTCAGTGGATCGTGCAGACTGCTGTGATACCACTTCAGATTCTCCCTCTGCTCCAGTTGCACTGGATTCCACCTGCACGTCCTTGACGTCAGGCATCTCACCTACAGACTTGCTGCGCCTGTGCATCCTAACTGAACCACCCAAGGATGACGTTGGCGCGCCTTTGGGCTCCTGCTTCACTGCCAAAGAACCCTGCTCTTGCTCCGGGATGAGACCTGCGCCAGGCTCTCCTGGAGAAGAGTTGCCACACAAAGAGTCGCCAAGCGTGGCCTGACTCCTAGTCTGTGACATAGGAGTTGTGGGTGCACTCCCAGGCTGCTGCCTTGGAGTCACCCCTAGCTGCGCTGCACCCTGGTGATGACCGGGAACTCGGCCCGAGTCACCAGCAGGTGCCAAAACCACAGCAATACCCCCTCTTGGGGCTGATCCACCTGGACCACTGCCACCCAGTTCCACCCAGAACCCTTGTGGAAGCTCTGCATCCAAGAGCATGTTTTCAGTGGCAGCATGCAGCATCCTTTGCTGCCTCTCTGCAAGACCACATACCTGTGAAGAAAGCAGGTTAGTCACACTGTGCTTACTCCCCCTCTCACTGAGGACCTGGGAACAGCCTACTCCAGTAGAAACCTGCTGTTCCACTGCAACCAGTGGTGCTGCCTCAGTTGCCTCCTTGAGCAACGCAGACCACATGTGGTGAGAGAAAGCATCAGCCAAACACTCAGAACAACACGCTCCCCCCAGGTTAGCTTCTGGCATCCCTTCAGAAACAGCCACATGAACCAGGGAAAAGGGACGCGTGATTTCCCTTTCAGACGCGGGGTAGCAGGATGTCGACTCCTGGACCTTGCAAACCCTGCAATCAAGAAAGCTGTTACATGCCCTTAACTTGCACCCTTCAGAGAACTCAGGCTGCTTCAGCACACTGTCCCAGTGGCGACTTGCCAGCCTTTGGTACCACTGACACAAACGTAAGTGGTGCACGGGCACATTGGTGCACTGAGCAAGCATTCCATCAGTGCCACCTCCCCCTGTTCTGGATTGAGACTTCTTAACAGCAAACAGCCCGTCCTGGCTGCATTCCATGCGTAGAAGCATCTTCTGGCCCCTGCAAGCAGAACAGGTGATAATCACAAAGCAAACAGCAAAAACATTGGACAGAAGGTTTGACATAAACAGATACAGAGTCACGTCAGCAACCAAAGAAAACGCCAGTTCTGTCCCTTTAAGACCTGCAGAGACTGTCTTGAACACGACATACTGTCTCTGGCATCCAACAGTCAGTTCTTCAAACTGCTCTGTAGAAGACTCGCAGTTCCTCACATGTCCACCAGGAGGAACGATGACGATGCAAAGAGACGCTGCACAGGCACTCATCACTCGCAGCCCACCAGGGTTGGCCTTCGTTGCCACGGTAACTGCACGACAACAGTAGGCATCCTCCTCCGCCTGGGCTGTGGTAGAGCTGTTGCGATTCTCATGGCCAGTACCACACGTCATGTCCTTGGCCTTATCTTCAGCCATGCACGTCAACAAAAGACCAGGTGCAGGCGACGTGACAAAACACAGCTCCACAGTCAAAACTTTTACACTGGCTTCAGACTTGGAAACAGCCCCTCCCTTTCTGGGAGCAAAGCCCACGGCGATCTGGCCCCCCTCCTGCTTTCCATGGCACTGTTGCTGCACAACAGCCATAAGCCGAGCTGGGGGCGAGCTTTCCAAAGCCACTTCAGCCAGTCCCTCAGCCCCGTGAAACTGTGCTAGGGTCTTCTTCCAGGCTTCACAAGCACTGGCCAGACCTTCCTCTTCACAGGCGTTGGCCAGAACATCAACGCTCTCAGGGAACAGCCCTCTGCATTGAAGCTGTGAGGCTGGAGGTGCTTGCAAACAAAAGCTTCCATCCTCCTTGCTGGGAATGCTATTGCTCCCTCCATCTTGCCCAGGGGTAGCGTACTCACGAATCTGTAGCTTCTTACCCGGCTCCACAGATGGGGGTTTCACCAGAGAGGTACAACTGCTTTTGCAGCCCTCGATCTGGGCTTCCCTGCTGCCTTCCAACCTCTGGCAGCAGGTTTAGGCTCCTGAGCCATTCAGCAGACTGCTGAATGCTCCTGCTGGCAAAGCAAACTTCCCTGGATGCTCCATCACAGTCCAAACCAGGGAGGCAAAGCACACACAGTCTGGAACTCTTCAGAACCGCTCCTGAACCAGTCCAGAATCATAAACAAGCGCAAATATGGGACACCCATAACCTGAAGCGTTTTTTGATTGTTGGAAAGGCTTCAAACCAACTTCTGCACTTCTTGGAGCCCAGCACGCTTCCCCTGCGAGTACTCTGCTAGAAGCGTTTTACCTTGCTGCCGTCTCCTGTGCTATTCAGCAGTTATCTTCTTATCTTCTCTCACGCAGCGGGGTGTGTGCATGCCAGCATATTACAGACAACAGAGTCCGGCTTCTTTCTAATCTAGGAGCTTTATTTTACAAGGCATAAATCTACATTCCTGGAGAGACGCAAGCCATGTTGGTGGCTTCTCCCTTCTCTCCGTTCTCCGGACAACAGAAAAACAAGTATCACATTACAAAGTACAACAGTACACAGAGCATCCGGTGACGCTCTTCCTCCTGTGGGTGGGACAACCGGTTGAGCTTGTTAACTCTAAAAGCTCCAAACCTCTACATAGAAGCTGTGCTATATTCCTGGGGGGGGGCAGGAGAAGAGAAGAGGAAAGCAAGTCTCCAACCCCCAGTTATGCCTGTGTCTCATCAAGAAAGTACCGGTATAGCCAGAGACATACAGTACTGTAATGGCAAAATTGAAAAATGCACCTGGACAGAAATTTTACCCCTGAAAGAGAGGACACATGGCAACCCAATGGTGGCTCTAACACAACCCTCAGATTCTTATTCTCTTTTTATTTTGTTTACTTAATGTGGTCTCTTGTGAGTACCGGTATATAACGTAATTATGTCAGTAAATAAATAAGTTCTGGGTCCTTCAGTGCTGCTAAGGTTTGGCTCTTGGCAAATGGTTGCCTCCCCGCCCTCGTTTGCTCTGCACTTGACTCTGAGACCTTCTTCGCCTCTTGCTTGAATTTTGGGCCCTGCCCTCCGATTTCTGTTTTCTGCCACAGAATATCCAGGCCCCAATTTTGGATCTCTTTTTTCTGCTGCTTGATTTCTGGTCACTTGTGCTCAGCTTATGTTCCTTGCTGCTACACTTCTGCTCCCTGCTCCTCGATCTCTGCTCCCTGCTGCTCGATCTCTGCTCCCTGCTGCTCGATCTCTGCTCCCTGCTGCTCGATCTCTGCTCCCTGCTCCTCGATCTCTGCTCCCTGCTGCCCGATCTCTGCTCCCTGCTGCTCGATCTCTGCTCCCTGCTCCTCGATCTCTGCTCCCTGCTGCTCGATCTCTGCTCCCTGCTGCTCGATCTCTGCTCCCTGCTGCTCGATCTCTGCTCCCTGCTGCTCGATCTCTGCTCCCTGCTCCTCGATCTCTGCTCCCTGCTGCTCGATCTCTGCTCCCTGCTGCTCGATCTCTGCTCCCTGCTCCTCGATCTCTGCTCCCTGCTGCTCGATCTCTGCTCCCTGCTGCTCGATCTCTGCTCCCTGCTGCTCGATCTCTGCTCCCTGCTGCTCGATCTCTGCTCCCTGCTGCTCGATCTCTGCTCCCTGCTCCTCGATCTCTGCTCCCTGCTGCCCGATCTCTGCTCCTTGCTCCTCGATCTCTGCTCCCTGCTCCTCGGTCTCTGCTCCCTGCTGCTCGATCTCTGCTCCCTGCTGCTCGATCTCTGCTCCCTGCTGCTCGATCTCTGTCCTCCGCTTCCAACCAGCCCATCTCGACTGAGTGTGCCTCTCCCTTCCCCCTTTGTCGTGGGCCTTGTGCCTCTGGCTCCACTCCTCCCTCTGCCCATTTCAGAGTTCACCCATGAAGCTGCACTTACAGAAGATTCTTCAAGCCTGACATGGGACTCCATCCTGCTTGCCTGAAGCAGCTGCACTTTGAGGATGCGGGCTGAACCCAGGCCTTGAGCCTCCTCACCAGCCTGCCCTGCAGAGTTTGCTCCTTGACTAAAGCAACACTGGGTTTCTTCCCATTTCACAGTGACGGCTTCTCCTGCATAGCTCATGGCACCCCAGTGATCTTCTTGTATGTTCTCCTCCTCCTCCTCCTCCTCCTCCTCCTCCTCCTCCTCCTGGGCCTTTTCCTGTACATCAAACTGGCCACGGCTCCCCTGGGGGGAGGCCACAGCTCCTACGGGCACCAGCTGTTCCAGAGGGGGCTGTGGGGGCCTCTGTGTCCAAGGCCTGCCCCTCCCCACCTCGCCCAGAAGACCCGAAGGGGCAAAGATCTTCAAGGACTGCAGGACTCTTCTGGGAAGCCCCCACTGCTGCTGCAGCTTCATCTTCTGCAGGTGGATCTCCAGGTGGCTACAGGTCGTCCTCGGAAGGAAGAGGAGCTCCTGCTGCAGGACAACCACTTGGATCCTGGCCTTATGGGCAGCTGGCAGGAGGGGAGAGCCTCGCATGAAGGCCCCCAGTGACCTCTGGATGAGAGGGGGCAACCCCCACTGGTGCTGCAGCCGTCTCCTCCTGATGACCAGCTCCAGGACGTCTCTGTCTGACTGGGCCAGGAACGGTGTCCGGGCCTCCAAGAACTCCTGGCCCACCTGCTGGGGGGCGAGAGGCCGAGCGGGTGGCCCAGGGAGCACCACTCGCAGTGCCTCTGTGTAGCGCACCCCCAGCCCCCAGAGGGAGGCCAGGTGGCTCCGGCAAACGGCTAGCTCCATCTGACCCACGTCCTCTGGGCGGACAAAAGGAAGGAAGCTGCTGCGAGGTCGAAGGGTACCTTGGCTGGGGCGTATCAGCCGGGGGAGCAGCGGCCTTGTGGAGAGAGAGGCGAGGCGCCACGAGAGCTGGGCCACGGGAGGGAAGACCCCCAAGTGCACCTCCACGGACCTCTTTGCCACGTGCTGCTCCATCTTCTTGTGGTTCAAGACCACCAGGTGAGCCTTCCGGGGAGTCGCCATGACACTAGCCCAAGCCCCCAGGTAGCCTCCTCTGTCGCGGTTGGCGGGGCTGCGTCTCTCAGGCAGAGCCAGGGGAGATCTTGGTGCTTTCCCCCTGGGGGGCTGGAGCTGCATCTCTGCAAACAGGAAGCGCAGGGACTCTAGTACCACCCTGGGCAGCCCCCACCGCTGGAGAACGACCCTTTTCCGCACATTCAGCTCCAGTTGATGCCGGGTTTCCTTGCGGAGGAACAAGGGCTTCTCCTGGAGAATGGTCACAGTCCCCTGCCCAAGTCTCTGGTGGCACAGCTGGGGGGTGGCAAGGAGAAGGTTGCGGAGGGAGCGCTGGGCCAGGCCAGGCAGCCCCCAGCTGTGCTGCAGCTGCTTCCTCCTGATGTGCCACTCCAGCTCTCCCCGGACCTCAGTGCCAACAAAGAGGGTCTCTGTTGCGGCGAAACTTTCTGTGGTTGTGGGCGAGAGGGGAGGGCCGGGGACCAGGAGGGCCATGGGCCTCCTGTAGAGGGTGGGCAGCCCCCAACGGTAGGCCAGCTGTTTCTGGCGGAGGTTCAGTTCAATCGACTGCAGCGCAGACTCCTCCAGGAAGGGGAAGGCCTGCGATCTCAGCCGGAGGGGTCTCAGCCCCCGCGGGAGGACCCTGGGGAGGGCCTCTCTGCCCACTCGGTGGCTGAGGTCTTGCGACAGACGGACCACGGGCGAGAAGAGGCCCAGTTGTGTCTCCAGGGCTTTCTTGGCCACTTGCTGCTGCAAGGCCTGGTGCTTGGAGTCCCAGCGGTTGTCTGGGGAGGAGTCGGCACCCCTCTCTGGCAGGGCGGGTAGCTTTTGGGGTGGAAGCCGCTTCGCTCCATGGGGACAAGAGACCTTCTCCCTCTCCTTGGGCTTTGTTGTCGGCAGGGGAGAGGGGGGCTGGAAGTGCCGGAGGGACTCCAACACCCGCCTGGGGAGGCCCCACCACCTCTCTATCACAACTCTCTTGAGGTGGCTTTCCAGCAACTTCTTGGTCTCTGGCGGGGTGCAGGGCAGCTGCCCGATGGCAGGGCGCACTTGCTGGAAGCCCCGTGGGACGAGGAGGCGTTGGGCTGGTGGCTGGGGCGGAGGAGCCGGGATGAAGTGCTGCAGGGACCTCTGGATGAGGCCGGGGAGGCCCCACTGGTGCTGGAGTCTCTTCCTGAGGGCGTGGGTCTCCAGGAGGTCCAAGACAGTGGACGCCACAAACTCCAAAGCAGGGAGAGGTGGGGCGGGAGGCTGCAGCCTGGGGGCTCCGGGTGCCACGTCAGCCAAGAACTGGCGAGGAGGGAGAGCCACCTGGAGGCGGGCCGGCTCAGGAGTCCGCAACACCCTCTCTGCTTCTGCTTGCGGGTGGAGATGGCTTGTTGGCTGCAGGTACTTCCAGCCCAGGGAGGCAGGCATCTTCTGGGCAGGCAGAGGGAGCTTCACTGGAGAGGCACCAGCGGGTCTGAAGTTCACGGCCCTGGCTTGCTGCTGTGCTCCTCCGGCCCCTGAACTCGCAAGTCCTCGGCCCTCGCTCCGGAGCGCTTTTTGTGGTGCGGCTGGGTGCATGTGCTGCAGGGCCTCCCTCACCCTCCGCGGCAGCCCCCAGCGCCTGAGGTGCACCATCTTCTGCAGGTGCTTCTCGAGTCCTGCCCTGGAGTCCTCGTTCAGAAAGCAGGGAGCCTGGGGCTGGGTCACAGCCACAACGTCCCCCGTGGCCTTTCGAGGGGCAGGACCTGGAGCAGCAGGGGGGATGAAGGCCCGGAGGGACCGCAGGAGGGACTGGGGCAGCCCGAGGGCATGCTGGGCTCGCTTCCAAAGCATGTGCGACTCCAAGTTTGCCCGGGCAGCCTCCTTCAGGAAGGGAGTGTCTGTAGGAGCAAACTCTGCCCTCAGAGACCTCCTTTTCCTACAAAAACCGGGAGACCCTTTCTCCCCGGGCCTCCCTCGTCTCTTGGGACGTCCTCTGGAGGGGCTGGTCCTTGGGGATTTCCTCTTCCTGCAAAAGGCTTCCGCCTCCACAGGCTCTCCCCATACCCTGGAAGATGTGCTGCTCTCGATCCTCAGAGAACATTCAGAGACTTGCCGGAGGGTGACTTCGAGGGAAGTCCTGGACTGAGCGGAAGAAGAGCTGTAGTCTGTCCTGCTGGTGAAGGAGATCTCCGAGAAGGTGAAGCTGGAGGTGCTGAGGATGGCCTCTTCTTCCACCCAGTCTCCAGAGCAGCACATGCATTTCTCCAGGCCTGTGAGACCCTCCTGCTTACCCTTCTTCGCTGCCCGCTGCTTCTTCGGGGGCCTGAGCTGATGAGGACCTTGGCAGGGCGGAGTGAGAAGGGAGAGGTTGTCGGTGGGGCCAGGCTCGCTGTCACTCCGGAGCAACGTGACAGAAGCAGGCGGTTTGGACATCTCCAGGCAGCTGGAGTACTCCTGGCACAATGTGTTGGGGTCCAGCGGTGCTGGCGAAGGTGGGGCCCCCCGTCCTCTGGGGTAAGCCAGCCTTCTGGCCTGCACAGCCACTCTGTCGCAGAGGCTGCAGGCGGGGTCGGCACACAGCAGGCGGCGGATGGCATCCTGGCGAGGGGTCCTTGGCGAGGGGCCGTCCCGTCCTTGGAGCTCTGCAGAGGAGAAGAGGGCGAGCTGTTGGAGTGGGAATGAGAGCACAGGCTCCGACAGGAAACCGACATGCAAAGACTGTAATCGGGAACGTGAGAGGATATTGTTGGGAGATGGAATTAAGAATGTTTGTGCAGGAAAAGCTCGGCCTGGAGGGGAGCAGGCAGACATGCAGCTCTGGCAATGCCAGCACGCTTTTCCTTCTGAGAATGTGACTTGATTTTTCAGCAAGTGTGAAACTAAGGCGAGGGAATGCCTCTGTATAAGCTTGTGTGATTTGGGGGCCTGGAGATTCTTGTGGGATTCCCAGCGGCCACTGCTGCTCTGACCAAATAAAGTCATGCCAAACACCACAACTGTGTGTTTATTGAAGAAATCCGCCGTGCTGCGTTCTCTAATGAAAGCAGGAGGCAGAACTCTGACTGGCAAGCTGCCCACCTCCCTTCCAGAGCATGCTGTGGAACGTGTGGGATGGAGACCCACCTGGCCGAGAGGCACCTGCTCTTGCTGCCAGCCTCTTCCTCTTCCTCCTCCTCCTCCTCCAAACCCTCACAAGCGCCCACTCCAGGGAACAGAGAGGAGAAAGGACGTTGGGGGAGGAGAATTTTGGGGCACGCAGGAGTGGGGCCTTGGGGGCACCATTAGTAGCAGGATCTGGCCCGACTGCTGGTTGGGAAGGTTACAGGAAAGCCACAGCAGCTGTAGGAAGAGGAGCCCGGCTTCCAAAACGGGTTCCTAACAGGGCCACCTGGTGGTGCGGATACCAATTTGGGGGAGCTGGAATCTCGGCTTTCTTACCTTTGTTACCCCCAGTTGTCTGGGGCTGGTCTCTGCTCGTGGGATGAGCCTGTCAGGAAGAGACGAGGGAGAAGAGTTACTCAAAGGAAGGGAAAGAGCCTTTGTTATTTATTAAATTTGATTTTCAAACATAAAGAAAGAAAATATAGAAAGAGAAAAGAAAGAGAAAGAATAAAATTACAAAAAAATTCATATATTCGACATATCGAGATTACTCTGAATCTCCTGACTCCGCCCTCCATCCCATCCATGGGTTCTCTTAATTCTATTTTCAACTGCATATCAATACTTCTCCAATCTTTTGTCTTCCTAAGTTATCTATACATCCTATTACAGTACAAGTGTACATTACAGGAAACCAGACAGAGGGCCTTTTTGGTAGTGGCGCCCTCCCTGTGGAACACGCTTCCATCAGATGTCAAAGAAATAAGCAGCTATCCTATTTTTAAGAGACATCTGAAGGCAGCCCTGTTTAGGGACGTTTTTAGTATCTAACACTGTATTGTTTTAACATTCGTTTGGGAGCCGCCCAGAGTGGCTGGGGAAGCCCAGCCAGATGGGCGGGGTACAAATAAATAAATAAATAAATAAATAAATAAATAAATAAATAAATAATTTTAACCTGTTTACAATGATATTTTATACACAATGGCTAATCAAGAAAATCTTTAATAATAAATAAATAAACAAATAAACACAATGGCTCTGCTCTGCCTCCACAGTTGGAGACAATAAATACTCTTGAATCCCCGTTGCTGTGTTCAAATCCTGCCATTGGCCGATCCAGCAGCCCCTGCTTATGTTCTTATCAACCCCAGCTAGTGTGGCCATATGATGCTGAGGGTGATGGGAATTGTAGTCCAAAGCAGCTGGAGGGCACCAGGTTGGGGAAAAGGAGGGATTCTCCGGCGAGCTTGAACATGGAAGCAGCTGCTCCCCATCTTCTCCTGAACCGAAAATTCTTTCTAGTAGCACCTTAGAGACCAACTGAGTTTGTTCCTGGTATGAGCTTTCGTGTGCATGCACACTTCTTCACACGAAAGCTCATACCAGGAACAAACTCAGTTGGTCTCTAAGGTGCTACTAGAAAGAATTTTCGATTTTGTTTTGACTATGGCAGACCAACACGGCTACCCACCTGTAACCTCTCCTGAACCATCCTTCATTGAGCACCTCACCCAGACTGAGCAAATGGCACTTGAAGGAGCTTCTGCACAAACTCCCAGGCTCATTAAGGAGCCACCAAAGCTGTAGTGCAAGAAGGATTCTCAGTAAATATTAAACTTTGGTTCTTGTCCTGCATAGCCTGATGGGAGAAGTAAAAACCTGGTATTTTAAGAATGTCTGCCCGGTTCTCCTTTAAGATAAACTTTCTGACTTTTCTCCCTTAATTGTCTCCAGTCTGAAGGAAAGAGATGTTATCTGGGATTTATAGTGTTAAGTGTCACATCTGATACAGCTGGGGTGAAAGGGGTCCTGGGTTGTAGAGATCAAGCAATTGCAATTGATTTGTGATTCAGGATGTCTGCTACACCAGACCTGGGAAGTTAGGGAGTGACTCGGATCCCAGGATGTCTTTAAATCGACATTCTCATGCCAAAAGATATTAAAGATCTCCTCTGTTTTAACTAAGTTCTGCCGGTGTTGGGGAATTAGATAACTGCAGAGGAGGTGATTAAACCACTACAAAGGCCTTGACCCTCCTTGCGCCCTTTCTGCATGTGCTCAGGTGCAGAACCAGAGTTCCTAAACCGGGTCAGTTCCTGCAAATGTGGCAGTGGCTCAGTGCCGTGTGCCTGTGTTGCATGAAAGTCCTGGCTGCGTTTCGCCTCAGAGGCCAGATTCTCACCTGTGGCGTCTTGGGCCAGGCATCTGCAGGCAGCGGACAGGCTCTCCTCTCCGGAAGAAGGCTGCCCTGCAGGAACTTCCGGGAGAAGCAGATGAGGAGGGACAAGATGACAGTGCCGCCGAGCAGGAACCAGGGGACCAAGCAGCCGGAGAAGTAGCAGCTGAAGGAGTCGCAGGACCCCTCCATCTTGGCTGCCCAGGCAACTAAGCCTCTCCCTGCTGCCTTTCTGGGCCACCTGAGGCCCATGGCAGGGTTCCAGGCCACCTCATAAAGGCACCGGGCATGTCATAGAGGGGCACCCTGCCCTGAGCCAAGACCACCCCCTGGTCACCCTCAGTGAAGCCCCAGAACATTCACCCTTTCTATCTTACTGTGGACTCCCCTTCCTCATCATTCCAGCTGCACATTCTCTCTCTCTCTCTCTCCACAGCAACTAAGCCTCTCCCTGCTGCCTTTGTGGGCCACCTGAGACCCATGGCAGGGTTCCAGGCCACCTCATGTCATAGAGGGGCACCCTGCCCTGAGCCAAGACCATCCGCTGGCCACCCTCAGTGAACCCCTAGAGCGTTCACCCCTTCTGTCTTACTGTGGACTCCCCTTCCTCATCTTCCCAGCTGCACATTCTCTCTCTCTCTCTCTCTGGACATGGGAAATGAAAGCAAAGAGGCGACACGTGGGTCTCTCTCTCCTGAGTCCCACAAATCAGTCTGCCAAGGAAACAGTTTGGTGGGGCAGCTCCACTTGCTGTCGTCTCCTCTCCCCACCAATGTAGCTCTTGGCATTTGGGCAGGGATGCAGATTCTGAATGTAGCCAGCGGAGGAGGTCCTCCCCCTGCTCTGACGTTTGTGAAGAAATAAATTATCAGCACACACAAAAAGTATGTTTTAAAGCTTTACCAGCAGAAGGTTGGTTTAAATGTTACAACAACAATAAACGATACATCGCCTCAGTTATACATTTCCGTTCTTACATATATTGATCGCATGTTGTTCGGATGCCTGGTGACCATCTTCCAAAGAAATTACTCTATTCCCAAATTAAGAACGGAAAGCGAAATACTGGTGGACAGCAAAAGAGTTTTAAAGACGCTCTCAAAGCAAATCTTTAAAAAATGCATTATAAAAATCAATGATTGGGAAACAGTGGCCTGCGAGTGCGAGTTGGAGAACAGCCTTGACCAAAGGTGTCCGTCATGGACTTGGAAGACACTCAAACTCAGGATGAAAGGGAGAAATGTGCTAAGAGGAAGGCACACTTGGCAAACCCTCACCAGGATCAACTCCTGCCCAGAAACCTATGTCCCCACTGTGGAAGGACGTGTGGATCCAGAACTGGCCTCCACAGTCATTTGCGGGCTCACTGTTCATGGAGGACAATCTTACTCAGCTATGAGGGATCGCCAAGAGAGAGAGAGATTCCAGTATAAGACTCAAGAACACACCAGCTTTTTCAGCTAAAAATCGCAAGAACTCTGCCTCCATCTTTTCCAACTGGCTGCATTTTGGTCCATGCCCTGGGAGCTCTCTGTGTGCAAAGGCAACTCCTGACTCTGAGCGATGGGGGCTGCTTCATTAACATTCGTGGGCACTCGGAAAGGCTATCCTAAAACCTGTGACCCAGTCCTAAAACTCAGCTCACCCCACCTGGGCAATGGAAAAATACAACTCTTCACAGTAACGTGAGCACCATTTTATGGAGCCTTAAACCATTTCAACGATGGAGGCTCAGAAGGATAGACAGATAGACAGGGGGGCCCTGGTGCGTCTTGCTTTGTTGTCTCAGGCTTTGGAAGCCTTTTTCTGGAGACAATTCTGCCTGTCGCTCACTAGAGAGCAGCAGCGCCCTTCCGTCCTTTGAATTCCGGTTTAAACACATGGAATTCTGCACAAGCCTTTCAGTGCCTTCCTTGCCAAGCCTCCTCCCAGAAGCTGCTACGTTGAGGAGATCCTGTACTGTATTATGCCCCGTCAGCAGGAACCATTACTGTCCCCAGTCTGGTGAGGGACAGCCCTCCTTATTGTGAGGCCCACTTCCAAGAAGGGACTCCAGATTTTAGTGGCACTTCCTTCTCTGTCAGCCTCAGACTGAGCTGGTCAGGGATAATACAAAGAACCACCATCTTTCTGGGGCCAGAGCCGCACCTTTCTCGTCTCAAACACTGCCTACCTAACATCTCTTTTTCAGGTTCTTCTTCTTCTTTGGCGACCCCTCGTAGCCGAGTAAGATTGTCTTCCATAAACACGGTTTTAACAATGAGTCCGTAGAGATTGTGGAGACCAATTCTGGATCCGCACGTCCTTCCACAGTGGGGACATTGGTTTCCGGGAGGGAGTTTTTCCTGTACCTTGGGCTCAGTGCCTCTGCGCATGTGCAGATTCTCCTTCCCTCTCCCAAATGAAGCTAACTACCCTTAGGACAAAGTGTTCCTGAGCTTTTGTCAACAGCCTTTGCCTTCATGAGGAAAATGCCTTCTTGTCTGCCAAAGAAATACAGTGGTACCTCTGTTTTCGAACGTCTCTGTTGACGAACATTTCATTTTTCGAAGGCTGAAAGGGAATAAATGCTTTGGTTTTGGAACACGCCTTGGAAGTCGAACATGCCACGCGGCTTCCGTATTGAGTTTTCTGTATCGAGGCTTCCATACCGAGTTTATATTTTCCGAACGTTTCAGAACTCGAACGGTCTTCTGGAACGGATTATGTTCAAAAACCGAAGTGCCACTGTATTAGGGCACGTCCTGGACTCCAGCTTTGCTCTCGGTCTTGTCTGCCCGCAGCAGCCTGGGCTGATTCGTAAGACGGTTTCTGCCTGGCCGGTCCCTGCTTCAACCTGGCTGGGAAGTCAAAACCCTCTGCCAAAGGAGCGCCACTGCCTCTGCCCTTGCTGCCTGTGAGGGGCGCAGCGCTCCCTGCCCCCCTGAGGACCCTGAATGGGATAGGGCAGCTCCTGCAGCCACAGGTACCTGGCAGAAGGCACCTTCCTCTCCTCCTGTGGCTTTTGCATCTTCCAATTCCAGCAAGCGGCCAAGAGGCCTGTTGTGTGTTGGTGAAGTGGCACGATTTCCATGCAGCCGTTTCAGCTCTGTGGCTCCCCTGCCCTCCTCTGGCTTTAATGCAGGACCCAGGGGTCTGGGGTCCCAGCAGCTCGCTTGATGTCTTTCATTTACAACCATAGAACGGTACAGTTGGCAGGGACCCCCAAGGGTCATCTAGTCCAACCCCCTGCAAGGCAGGAATCACAGCTGAAGAACCTCTGACAGGTGGCCCTCCAGCCAACGATGCAGAGTCCAGCACCTTCTGAGTGAGTCCGGCTCTTAATATCAGAAAGTTCTTGATTTCTTAAAACTTTTACATCGCTTGACTGTAAACACACACGCCAAACAACTCAAAGCCGTTTACGGAAAAGGTAAAAGCAATTATCGACAAAAATATTAACAACTTTGTGTCCTTACATGCCGTCTTCCCCCTCTCTCAAGCAACCACCGGCTCAGAACATCAAAACAGCCTGCAGAATCAGGCCAACGGCATCCCATCCGCACAGTAGCTTGTGAGAAACCAGTAAGCAGGATCCGAGCACCAGAGCCCTCTAGGCCCTCCTTAGGTTTCCAGCAACTGGCATTCAGAGGCATTGCTGCTGACACGGCTAGCGGCCCTCAAGCCCTCTCCTCTGCCATAGGTTTGCCCCATCTTGGGTTGGTGGTCCCCACACTGCCTCCTGCAGTTGAAAGAAGGGCTTTCTGTTCTCCATCGCTGCTTCAAGGCAGCAACTGCATATGCTCACCCACAGAAGAGAAAAGCAACAAGGCCAGGGCAACTCAGGACAGGAAGAGCTGACTCATTTCTTATTTTGACTTTTGCCCCTGGCTCTCTTTCCTCCTCTTGCCCTCCTCCTTTTGCTGCCCTTTCTCTACGGCTCAGCTGCAGCAGCCTCTCCTCAGTTGTCTGAGTCACCTCTTCTCTCGGGATGATGACACCTGGATTTTCTAAAGGGATTTAAAAACGCCCAAACACCTGCTGCGGTTTTGCTCTCACCAAGTGAATCGTGCAGAGCAAATGCAAGCAGGCAGCCTCCCCCAACCTGGTGCCCTCTGTGTGTTCTGGATGACAATGCCCATCAACCCCAGCCAGCGCAGCTAAATAACGCTAAGGCTGATGGGAGTTGTAGTGCACAACACCAGGTTGGGGGAAGCTGCCTCAGAGTTCCGTGGTGAATTCTTTTTCAGGCCCAAATATAATGGATAAGAGAGTTTTGGAGGTTACCCAGCTGAGCTTGGTGCTCCTGAGACTCTTCCAGCGTCACTGGATATCTCTGAATCGAGAAGTCCATTCTGAACGAAGCAAAGAACAAAGAGGTAACTTTCCCTTAATAGCAACTTCTGCCCCTGAGAACATTGGCCAGTGGGATACCAATTTTTAAAAATGAATATTGGAAAATACAAGTCAGGAGCTGAGCTGAGCATCTATTCTGGGGGAAGTGCTGGAAAACATTTCTATGTCTAAATAGCATTAGGAAGCATTGGAGTTTGCTGAAGGAGGAAACAGCCTGGCTTCTGCAAAGGGAAGCCCTTCAGAGCTCCTGGAGAATGTCAGTAGCCCAGGGCCAGATTGAGGTCTGATGAGGCCCTCAGCTCCTGAAGGTAATGGGGCCCTTTGTCAACAACAAATTGTCGCTGATTTTTGTGTGTTGAATATACACTACAGTGGTACCTCAGGTTACATATGCTTCAGGTTACAGACTCTTCAGATTACTGACTCCGCTAACCCAGAAATAATGCTTCAGGTTAAGAACTTTGCTTCAGGATAAGAACAGAAATTGTGCTCTGGCGACGCAGCGGCAGCGGGAGGCCCCATTAGCTAAAGTGGTGCTTCAGGTTAAGAACAGTTTCAGGTTAAGAACGGACCTCCGGAACGAATTAAGTACTTAACTAGAAGTACCACTGTATATAGGACCCAGGTGGCGCTGTGGGTTAAACCACAGAGCCTAGGGCTTGCCGATCAGAAGGTCGGCGGTTCGAATCCCCGCGACGGGGTGAGCTCCTGTTGTTCGGTCCTAGCTCCTGCCCACCTAGCAGTTCGAAAGTACGTCAAAGTGCAAGTAGATAAATAGGGACCGCTCCGGCGGGAAGGTAAACGGTGTTTCCGTGTGCTGCTCTGGTTAGCCAGAAGCGGCTTAGTCATGCTGGCCACATGACCCGGAAGCTGTCTGCGGACAAACGCCGGCTCCCTCGGCCTATAGAGCGAGATGAGCGCCGCAACCCCAGAGTCGGACACGACTGGACCTGATGGTCAGGGGTCCCTTTACCTTTACCTACCACTGTATATGGTAATTTATGGATCTACTGTAATAGGTATCTAAAGCTATTTGCACATAACAAAATATGCATTTTATCAAAGAGATTGTGATATTTTAGGGAGCAGGCTAGCAGACGGGGCCCATGACTTACATCATAGGAGCCTACACAACACAAAACACTGTTGCTGTATGTAGATTTTATTTTATGTGTTTTTTATCTTACATTTTGAATTTTTAAATTTGTATTTTAATCTGTTATTTTAAATTGATCGTTTTTGTTTTCTTGCTGTGATTTTAATTGATGTTAGCCGCCCTGAGCCCGGTTTTCTGGCTGGGAAGGGCGGGGTATAAATAAAATTATTATTATTATTATTATTATTATTATTATTATTATTATTATTATTATTATTATTAAATGTACATCCATTTTTTTTTTCCTTTCAATTTTTTTTGGGGCCCCCAAGAGAGTGGGGCCCTAAACTAGAGCTTGTTTATACGTAAATCCGGCATTGCGAGTAACCCCGTGGATTTGGGAGCCTTTTCGCTCCAGAGCTGCCCTGAGTGGAACCTCCAGGCACAGGAGCAGTCCACCTCCCACGTCCAGCTCCGGGGCAGGCAGGGGCCGAGCGGGCTGGGCAGCCGCCTGCCGAGGATGCTGCGCTCGCTCCGGGCCGGACCTCGCCGGGCGGCGGGGCTAGACTAAATGGCCTCGGAGGGTCCCTCTCGGCCGGCAGCGCGACTCCCTCCCCTCCCGCCCCGCCTCCCGGAGCCCCGCCGCCCAATCAGGCGCGCCCTCCTCGCTCCGCGTCCCCGCCCACCGCGCTGTCATCACAGACCTGCACGTGGAGGGGGCGGGGCCGCCGCACGAACCGCGCCCTGCCATTGGCCACCAGGCGCCGAGGTCTCCGGGGCTGGTCGCGGGCGACCAATGAGCGCGGGCGGTGGGCGGGGCTCGGCGGCAGGGCCCGGAAGCTGCTCCTCCTGCGAGAGGAGGAAGGCAGGGAAGCGGAGAGGCGAGCGGGGGGCGTCCGCGGGACCCGGATCTCCGCCCCCCCCCACCCTGCAGCCCGGAGGGAGAGAGGTGGGCCATGCAGACCCCGGGGAGGAGCGGGGTAAATTGCCCCGGAGCAAGCAGGGAGGAGGAGGAGGAGGAGGAGCCTGTTTTATGGGGCGGGGGGGGGGCGTTGGAGGGGATGGTGCGAGGGGGGTGGGGTTTTTTTTTTGGGGGGGGGGATCAGAGGCATCCCATGCAGCCTTTGGGGGGATTCCGTTGCGGGGTGCGGAGGAGAGCTTCCCGAGGCTTTAAGGGCGTGGTGTGGGGGGGGGGGGTCCAGAGCATTTGTTCCCCCCTAAGATTGCCTTGTGCCTTTTGGGCTTGCAAAAAGTGGAACTGGGTTTGGGGTGCCAGCCCCTAGAGAAAGGGAAGGCAGGATATTTTGGGGGGGTCTTGAGCCTGTGCCCCCCCCAAAAAGCCGAGGGGCTGCTTTGCATCAAAGCCCTGTGCGTGAATTTGGTGTTTTCTTCTTTTTTCTCTCTTCCCTCCGCCCCCCCCCCTCTTTGCTTTGTTCCTCCTCCTCAAAGGTTTGCTGCCTGCCTGGTTGCCAGAGACGGGAGGCCTGCAGGTAAGAACCGGATCTGGCTTGACTGGTGCTGAGCTCTTTTCTGCCTCTGCTAATGGGGCGACAGTGATGCTGCTGCAGAAGGAGGATCCTTTTCACCCAGCTCTGCTCAAGGGGCGCTGGAGCCTTTCGGGGCTACTTTGCATATTCTTTTTCAGGGTGGGGGTGAGGGTTTTTACTTACTTGTTTATTTTACTGTGTTTCTATCCCACCTTTCCTCAAGGAGCTCAGGGTGTTGCACATGGTTTTCTTGTTGATGTGGGATCGTAGAGTTGTAGAGGGTCATCCAGTCTGACCCCCTGCAATGCAGTGCCTTTTGCACAGAAGTGGGACTTGAACCCATGACCCTGAGATTAAGAGTTTCATGTTGTAGCAAGAGTCCCGGCCACATTGTTCCCTGGGCTCAGGCACCGTCTTCTTTTTCTTCTTCTTCTTGTTGTTCATGTCCGACTCTTCGTGACCCCATGGTCCAGAGCACGCCAGGCACGCCTATCCCTATCCCTAACCCTAACCCTAACCTTTTCCTAGGCAACCCCAAACCTTCCATTATGGCTGTGATTCTCGCTTTCTCATTAAGGAAAAATGGGCATTGCTTCTGAGCAGAGTTGGAATCCCCCAGAAATATTGCCACACAGGCACTGCTCAGGTGCTTCCAGCATTACAGGGAGAACTGGAAGCTTGGCTGCTCTGTTGTGTGTGCACTTAAAAAAAAAAGCTGAATAGAAACAATGGACCAGCTTTACGGATTTTGCACCCGCATCTCTGCACCCTGTCTCAATGTGCCTGCATTTTGGGTCTTTCCTGTGCGTACCGACCTGCAAGTAAGTCCAGCTGAACTCAGTGGACTTACTTCTGAGTAAGTGTTCATAGGCATCTTCTCCTGAGCAGATTGGAGCTCCTAATCTTTTCCCAGGTTGGCTATTCCTTTTGGAGAGTGGAAGGCAGAGGGGTTGGGCCGCTTCTCTCACAGGGGGGTCAAAGGAGAAGGAAAGTCTGGGAAGAAGAGGAGGAGCTGCTGCATGTTTAACATGGCTCCATTTCAATGCAGCTCGTAGCATTATAAAGACACATAGACAAGCATTAGAACCAGTGAAATACAATAAAGTTGAAAGAAAAATAGAGCCAGCTTAGCTGCTGTTGCTACCAAGAGCTTTCGGGGAGCGTTGAGAAGAACATTTGAAAAGACAATTAAAGACGTCTCCTTGTTTGTAGACTTCCTCCTTTCCCCCTTTCCCAATCTTGCTGAATTCTGGGCAGGTTACTCCCCACCTCCAGTTACCAGAATGTCTGTGGTGAGGAGGGTGGGGTGTCTGCGCTCTGGGTTTCCTTCCATGACCGCAACTTCTGCCTGGCACCCTCTGGCTTCCCCATCGCTGTCTGGCTTCCGTGCTGTGACGACTTCCCCTCATTTGTGTAGTGCTACCAGTCTGCCAGGCAGGTGCTGAGCTGGGGAAAAGGATGGCAAGCCAGCTGCCCGTGCCAGGACGGAGCAACCTTATTAGGACAGACAAAATGAGCAGCTAGTGGGAAGGTTGCTGTGGGGGTGGGAAAAGACGGCCCAGAAGAGGGAGGCATCCTGACCAGGCTGTTTTGAGCGCATGGCGGTTGGCACCCAGCGAGAGGAGAACACCAAGGACAGTGTGCACACACACACACACACACACACAGAGTGGGGAGCAGGATCTCTGGGTGGTTATACCCGTATTGTAGAGAGGAGTGGCATGCTTTTGGAGTCTGCCGGTGGCAGAGAGAGACATCTGAGCTTCGGGATTTTGAACCCTTCTTGGCATGGAAAGAATGCCCTGTCCCGAAACTGTGGCTCCCTCCTTGTGCCATATTGCACCTTGAGCTTTCCCTGGCGATTGTGTTGGCCTGCTTTGGGCAGGACCCCTCATTTGGCCCAGGACTGGACTTTGGTCATCTTTGGAGAGTGAGGCCGGCATTTGGCGCCGCAGAATGGATCCTCTCAATTATGGATCTTCTCAATTTAGCAGGCCCTCGGCTCGGCCTCCTGTGCGGGGGAACTGCCCACCCTGTCCTAAATCTGGGGCTACTTGGTCCCTCCCTGAAGTCTCTCGGTGGCAGCAGCTGCTTCCTGTCAGTTCTTCTCTTTGCAATTCGGCATGTCAGGCTCTGACCTGCCTGGGCTTGTGCCCCTTGTTAATCCAGGATAACTCCGTGGCATCCAGACTGAGGTGTGGAGACATGCTGGAGGTGACCCCTCTCATGTCTCCTGCCTTGCTCATTTAGCCACGCTCTCCCTTTGTTGCTGCGGCCAATCCTCTGAGCTGTGCCTAGGATCATGGGGCTCTCGAGTTGGAAGGGACCCCAAGGGTCATCTAGTCCAACCCCCTGCAGTGCAGGAATCTCCTCTGCGCACATGTGTGCCTCCGATGCCACCGTTGGTGGTGGGGCAGGGGGAGGACCCAACCTGAAGGACTTAGAAGCAGGTTGTGTTGCGAAAGCTCCATGGGGCAGCATTATGCGAATTTATAATAGCGAAATGAAATAAAACCGACACGCGTTTGCTTTGGGAGCTGAAGCCCCCGGTTCAATCTCTGGTATCACCAGGCAGGGCTGGGAATGTCTCCTGCCTGAAACCTTGGAAGAGTCACAGCTGCCACTCAGTGTAGACAATCCTGAGCTCAGTGGAACAATGGTCTGATTTGGTAGGAGGTCATTTCGATGTCCCAAAACCCTGTCTCCGTATTTTTGCCTGGGGCTTCTGAAATGGGCTGAGGCTGGAGCCCTGGGGGGCCGCTCTTGTCGGTGGGTGTTTGTTTGTGTGTGTGTGGGGGGGGGGGGTTCATATATATCAAGCAGCCTTTGTACTGTCTTGGATGCTCATACTTGGTGCAATGGTGCATGGTCTTATCAACCCTGCATGTTTGTTTGTGGTGTGTGGGGCGGATTTATAAGTGTGTTTTATTCTCTTTACATGCTGTAGTAGTCAATATATTCCAGAATAATTGTACTTAGTTGATTTGGACAGATTTTGGGGATTTGCCCCCACTTGGGGGTAGGGGAATGCAACGAGAGAAGTTGACTCGGGAGACAGTAATCCTTCTGAATACAAATCAATTTATTTTATTTATTTCATAAAATTTAGATGCTGCTTAACTGTAAGGAAAAATAACCCCTCTAAGCAATTTGCAAAAAGAATAAAACAATAAAAATTATCAATTAAAAGCGGCCGGTGAAAACATCCAAAGAGTAGTGAAAAGGAAAGACAAACTACAAACAGATTGTAGATATTCGGGTAGGCTTGCCTAAACAAAAACGTCTTTAGCAGGTGCCAGAAAGAGTTTGGTGAAGGTGCTTGAATGATGCCATTAGGCAGGGAGTTCCCAAGGACAGGTGCTGCCATGCTCAAAGGTGGATGTATCCCAGATGCGAAATGTGTGTCATGTGCCAGTTCTGCGGATCAGAGCGGTTGTGTGGGCATCTAGGCTGCAAACCGCAGGAGCGAAGGGTGCCTGCCCTTGAGCTTGGGTCCTGCTCGTGGGCGTCTTGGAAGAACATCTGATTGGCCGCTGTAAAAATAAAAGGAGGCTGAACTGGATGGGCCACTGGCCTCATCCAAGAGGCTTATATGACATTCTTAGCTGGGGGAGCAGCAGGACGAGTAGGTTTTGCAGAATCATGCAGACATACCAGCAAGGACCCATCCAACGTTTAAATATATTTGCCTCTTTCTCCACACCCCCTCCAATGACCACAAAATTTAAATATTTGGAGCGTTTTCCCCAGGGCTTTGGGTGCCTGGGGTGGTTATGCAGAAATGCCCGAATCCTGTACTACTGGCTGCAAGCTGTGCCTCTGTCAGCTCCTGTGAATGCTGGACAGCTGGCGTCTAACTCGGATGGGAGTCCCCTCCCCAATCTCCCAGTTTGATCCCAAGGGGAGCCGGTCCCCTCCTGAAGAGCTGCAGCCACGAGTGGCAAGGGGCACTCTGTGACCTGGATGGCAAGTGAGGGCCCAGTCCTTCTTGCGGGAGAGCCAGCTTTGGGATCTGGGCCAAATTCCAGCTGGGGCAATTTAATCCTCCTCCTCCTCCGACCTTGTTTGCATGAGGGATTCCATGGCCCCTTGCTTCCTGCCCTCAGGGGATGAGTAGGTGAAGCCACAACACCTGTGGCGGGTTGTGGCCCCAGTTGGAGGGCAGTGGAGCTTGTCCTGCTCTCAGGGTGCCTCTGTTTCTAGATCCAGCTGGTGGTGGGTCCTGCTCTGCCATTCCAGAATTGGTCCAGCCTGCTCTGGGTGTGGCCATTGATGCTCAGCCTGGCTTGGTGTGCCCCAGTTGCACAACAGATGCCCAGGGAGGGTGGCAGTGGTGGTGCCCAGGGCTGGGCAGTGTGAGGCCTGGGGAGCAAGCAAGCAAGCAGGCGAGGGATGTGGGTGGGTGGGAATGTCCTTCGGACTACAGCTCCTCCGCATGGGATTCCCGGCCCAAAAGGGACTGTCTAAAAATAACCACTGCTGTCTCCTTCGGTCTCCCAGCGCGTGAGCAACGGGGCTGTCCTGGAGGGGGGCAGCAGGCAGTAACGTGAGCTGCCGACATTACGAAGCCTTTATCTGCCATATTATGTCTCAGCTCCGGGCGCCCAGAACGGATCCTCTGCTGGTTTCCCCTGTAAGAACAGGAGGCTGGACTAGATGGGCCCCCTCTGGCCTGATCCAGCAGGTTCCTCTTGTGTTCTTACGCACGGATGAGGAGCAGGCCTTTTGGAGCCAGTATGGTCTCCAGGAACAGGGACCCGGGTGGCGCTGTGGTCTCAACCACAGAGCCTAGGGCTTGCAGATCAGAAGGTCAGTGGTTCGAATCCCCGTGACGGGGTGAGCTCCCGTTGCTCGGTCCCTGCTCCTGCCCACCTGGCAGTTCGAAAGCACATCAAAGTGCAAGTAGATAAATAGGTACCACTCCGGCGGGAAAGTAAACGGCATTTCCATGCCCTGCTCTGGTTCGTCATGCTGGCCACATGACCCGGAAGCTGTCTGCAGACAAACGCTGACTCCCTCGGCCACTAAAGCGAGATGAGCGCCGCAACCCCCCAGAGTCGTCTGTGACTGGACCTAACATTCAGGGGTCCCTTTACCTTTATGGTCTCCAGGGGAACGAGCTGCGTCTCTCCAGGGTGGCCTCAAGCAGGGTGTGAGGGTGGTGGTCTTGTGCCAAGGACCCAGCGCATTGGCAACTCTTTGGGGCTTCTCCCTGCTCTCCCTCCCAGCAGAGAAGAGCCCTGGGGGGCTGGACACAAGGGTTGCCTCCTTAGAGTCGGGTAACCTAATGCCTTGGTGCCTCTGTTGTGGCACAGTGGGGTCAGAAGAGGACTGTGTACGACCTCCAGGATCGGGATGGGGGGGTAGTACATGCCTCTGAATAATGCTGATTTGCTTGGCCCCTGGGCTGCACTCGATGGGCCCCTTTTGGCCTGATGGAGCAGCCAGTCTTTTTATGTTTTGTTTTGCTTCTTAATTAAATGATTGATTGGTTGATAAATGGGCCTTTCCTCCCAAAGGAGGCCAGGGCTTAACAGAGTTCCCTCCGCCTCCCGTTGGGGCACAGAGACTATCTATCTCAGTGGCAGACAGTGTGTCCTGGGCATGACTCAGTGCCCCTCGCCCAGGCCTGAAACACTAACTGGCAGAGAAGGGCCTTCCCCTCACCTGCTGCCTGTTCCTTCCAACAGCCAGGAGATGCTGTCAAGAAAACTTGTGCAATCAGGGGGTTTGGTGCAGTTGACTAAATGGGCAGCCCAGCCCTAAAAAGTGGGGCATTAGCTCTGGAATGCCTTCTGAGCCCCAGGCCTCGGCCCCTGAGCATGTGGAGAGTTCCTTTCCTTGGCCACTGCCCAGCCTCTCCTGGCAATTCTTTCAAGCAGCCCATTCCCCCTTGCTGGATCTGTCCCTGGTCTCACCCCCTCTGCACTGGGGGACAAAGCAGAGGGAGGGAGAGCGGAGGCCACTGAGGCACGTGATGGAGGGGAGTGTCACCATGGCAACCCTTGCAGGGACTGCTGCTGCCGCTGCTGTGGAAGGAGCTGCCAGAGTGTCAGAAGTGGGGTTGATGTGGCAGGGAAGCCGGCTCCCCTCCATGCAAGGTCTTGCGCACTCCCAGCAGGACTCCCAGAGCAGCCACCTGCCCACCCGCCTCCCTCCTAGGATGTTCTCCATCCACCCCCCTCTTCCCTGCCCTGGCCTCCTTCAAGGTTTCCATGGAGTGGATCAGTCTCTCCAGACCTAGCCAGCACACCTGGACCCAGCTCCCCGGGACCCAACAGCCCTGACCCGGGTGCCCCTCTGCCAGCCTTTCTCCTCTGCTGCTGGGTCCTGGCACCTTGGCTAGAGAGGGCAGCCCTGCTCAGCACAGAAATGGGGTCCTGGCTGGGGGTTAAGAACAACCCCTTGCGTTGAGTCAGGCCACTGGTTCACCTAGTTCAGTGCTGCCCACTCTGACTGGCAGCCCCTCTCTGGGGGCTCCGGCAGGGGGTCTGTCCCCTCCCTACTTGGAAATGCCATGGGGGGGGGTGGGCAGGGGAGAGTTGAAGCTGGGGCCTCCTGTTCACATTTTATTACTGTACTTATTGTCCCACCATCTCATTCAGCTCTCCCCCTCCTCATTTAACCCCCAGCAACAACCCTGCGAGGTAGGTTAGGCAGAGAGAACCAGTGACTGGCCCAAGTCAGCCTCATGGCCCAGTGGGGATTTGAACCCTGCTTTCCCACATCCTAGTCCACCACTCTAATGGGAGTTGTAGTCCTGAACACCCGGAGGGTGCCAGGTTGGCAAAGGCTGCCAAATGGTCATGGAACCTTCTTGGGGGGGGAGCCTGCGCTGGCTTTGCACTGCTCTCTGCTGGGTGGTAGTTCTGCTAATGATTAAATTGAACTGGAAATTAAAATTGTATCAGTAACTAGAAGACAGCAAGGCAACCTATGAACAACAATCACTACAAGCAAAGGCCAGCCGGCCTTATTTGGTATTGAAACACATGTTGCCCCTTGTGGAATGATGCCTCTTCCACCGAAGTCAGCCTGGAGGTTCATCTAGCTGGGTGTTGCCTGCACGGACTGGCAGCAGCTCTCCAGGGCTTCAGGTAGGAGCCTTCCGTGGGCAGGCCAGGCGATGCCACTGGGAACTGAACTTGCGGCCTTCTGCGTTCTCTGCACCTCAACTGCAGCTCTCACCCTGGATCCAGATTCCCCAAACTCTCTCCCTCCTGCCAGGTAAAAAGGCCCAGGGTGGTATTCCAATGAAGCTTTACTCAGAGTAGAACCAACTGAGATTAATCTTAGAATTGGAGAGCTGGAAGGGACCCTAAGGATCATCTAGCCCAGCCCACTGGCTGCAGTGCAGGGATCTCTTGCCCAACGTGGAGCTCGAACCCATGACGTGAAGAGTCCCTTGCTCTACCAACTGAGCTATCCATTGATTTCAATGGGTCTCCTCTGCGTAAAACTCCCATCGACTGCCACCCACGTTTCTGAGGTTGCCCCAGAAGCACGAGAAGAGCCGGCCTGTCAGAGGGCGTGGAAGGGCTCATAAAAAAACCTTCCCAAAACGCACCTCCCATCCCCCCCCCGTGTTTTTGGAAAACAGCCAACCTGGCAGGGCCGCCCTTTGGAAATCTTTGGTAATATGGCCCACATGGGACGGCCCCCCCCCCACGCAATGGATCCTCTCCCTGGTGGATCTTCTCCGCGTTGCGCCCGGCGCGCCGAGCCCCGAGGGAGCGTCACCTGCAGCGAAGCAGCGGCGCGCCCCTTCCCTGCCGCCGAGGGATCCCTTCCTTCCACCTCCGCGCGGGGATCCCTCGGCCGCCGCCACGTCTCATTCCTCGGCCGGGCGCCCGCGAGGATCTCCCCGCCGGGCGGCGCCCCTGCGCGAAGAAGCTGCGCCCGGCGGAGGGCGAGCGAGGGCGGCCAAGAGTCGCTCGTGCGCCCCGGCTGTTGCGCATCTGCGGGCGGCGCACCGGCGGGGATTGCGCCCGTCGGGGCTGCGCGGAGTGGGGTTGGGGGGGTGGCGGCGGAGGGGGCGGGGCTTTGGAGCCGGGGGGCGGGGCTGGGGCTGAGGGGCAGGCGGGCCGTCCAATGGCGCGCCGGGGGCGGGGCGCGCCGGAGCAGCTGGTAGGAAATGGAGCCCGGCGGTGAGTCAGGCGGGAGGCCGGCGGCCAGGGGCTCCCAGGTCGTCGCCCCTTGCAGGGGGGCTGCTGCTGCCTCAGGCCGGGACGAGGAGCAGGCTGTCGCCGCCCGAGGAGCTCGCCCGGAGGGGGCTGCCAGGTGAGCGCAGGCCGCCCGCCCCGAGGGGCTTTCCCCCCCGAAAGGGGGCTCCTAGGAAGACGCCCCCCAGCAAGGACGCAGGCAGCCTTTGTATCCGCGGCGGGATTGCGGGGAGGGGGCTTCCCCGGCCGGGCATTGTGGCCCAGGGCTGCCTTCGTGGGGGAGGGCTCTCTCTCTCCTCCCCCGACGAGCGTCGACATGGCACCGGGGGGGGCTGTCCTTTGTATGGTTCCGTGTCACTGCATCCCCCCCCCCACTTTCATGGCTCTGTGTCTGGGGGGGCTACCGGAGCCGCATCCCTAGATGGGGGAAAAGGCCCCGGGGCTGCCACAGATCTGGCAGGGTTTTTGGGGAGGGGTCGCAGGCGAGATTGGGGGCTTTTAGCTGGACTTCCAGACTGTTGCTTCTCCACCCCCTATGGGAAAGACTGCAGTAGCGCCTCGGTCGTTTTCGGGGGAAGGTTGAGGGGTGCTGTAAAGGGACAGCCCCCCCCCCATGAAGGTTGGTGCAGAGGGGGCTCTGGAAGGAGGCTGTGCCGCAGTTGTGGGTGCTTTTCAGTCACTCAAGCTGGCTTATTATTATTATTCATTATTTGTTAAATTTGTATACTGCCCTATACCCGTAGATCTGAGCGCAGTGCCCCCCCTCCTGTGGCTGCCCCGTTGGGAGTCCTGATTTGGGGAGGGGCAGGCACCCCTTTTGTCTCCAGACCCTTGCTCTCGGCCCCCTCTCCTGCCTGCCAAGGTTGCAGAACCGGGTCTGCCAGGGGGCGGCTCTGCTGCTCAGATCCTGCGCAGGTTTCGGGTTGGCACAGCCTCTGCCCAGGTGTGACCCAGTCCTGCCCATTCCCTCCTGGGTGGGATGAGACAAGTGTTTGCTCACAAGCCAGGTGCCAGCGCCAGCTTCCCAAAAGCAGCCACCCAGATGTGACTCATTGCTCCAGGTTCCTGAGCCTTCTCTGCCCCCTTTGTTGCCAGGGGGGGGGTTAGGGGGGCAGCTGTGGTTGCGGCCTGGTGTTGGATTTTTTTGGTCCCAGGGTCCGTCTGGACAGGAGATTGGCAGTGGCAGCATATGTTGGTGCAGGGCCTTTACCCAGTGGCAGAAGCAGGAAGGTCTCCGCCCCCAAAGAACTTACATTCTGAAATATCATGAAATGGGGAGGAGTGAACGGGAGCAAGGGAGGGCTGTGAGGCAAGGCAGTTTCAGGGGCTTGGGCTTCAGAGGGGACTGTGAGGGTCCTAGAATCATGGAACCCTAGAGTTGGAAGGGACCCAAATGGCCATTGAATCCAAGCCCCTGCAAATCAGGAAGCCATAGGCCAGGCTTCCTCACACTCGGCCCCCCAGATGTTTTTGGCCTACAACTCCCATGATCCCTAGCTAGCAGGACCAGTGGTCAGGGATGAAGGGAATTGTAGTCTCAAAACATCTGGAGGAAGCCTGCCATAGGCTTTCTGGGTTCTGAGGATTGCTCAGCATCATCCTGTGTTAGCTGAGCTGCTTCCTTCCTCTTCTCATTTTGCAGGCTCTCTGGGGCTGGGACCTTTTCCGCGTTGTTTTTCTATAGTGCTGTGCTGCAAGAGGTCCAGAGGGCAGGGACACGAGGAGGGGTCTTTTCTGTGCTGGCTCCCCATTTGTGGAATGCTCTGCCCAGGGAGCCTTGCCTGGCACCTTCGTTACATATCTTTAGGTGCCAGGCGAAAATGCTTCTCTATAACCAGACCTTTGAATGTTTAGCATTCTATGACAGCAGCATAAATTTAGGATGTGGCTGTCTGGCTGGGTGTTTGTTAAGGAAGCTCGTGGTGGGTAGCATTGCGGTGAGGCAGGGGCAGGGAGATTCTTTCCTCTGCCAAGCCCCAGAGTGGCTTCCTGGCCTCTTGGGCCTCCGTGCTACCCTGGCAAAGGTCTGGGCTGGAGCTCTCAGCCGGGAATGCCTCTTGCTTGCCCCCTTTCAATGCCCAGGCTCAGCTAGTAGGGGCCTCGTTGCCCTCCTCCTCCACCCCCCTGCTCCCCAGCTGGGCTGCCCAGAGGAGGGTGTGGGGCCTGCGTGGCAGGTGAGGCTGCCACGGGGCATCTGAAGCAGCTGAGCTGGTAGGGCAAGCAAGCAGGCAGGCAGGCTTCCTTTGCGCCAGCTGGAAGGTGTCCTTATCTCGCGTCTGGCGGTGCTCCAGGCCTCGGGGCCAGCTGCTTCAGTGGCACCAGCGCCCTTCCACCCCTGCAGCTTGTTCTGGGAGCTCTGGCGGGGCCCTTCCTGGCTGGTTGCCACAGAGAAGCTGTGGCATTTCTGGTGGCAGCCCGGCAGTAGGTGAGTCAGCCGGGAGAGAGGCGTCCTCCTGGGCTGACGCGGGCAGCCCTTGAGTCAGCGCGGAGGCCCGGCTGAGAAGTGGAGGCAGGAAGCTGCTTCTCCTACATGGTTCCCCTCACTGCCCCAACTTCTCACGGCACTTCGTGGTAACTCAGCCTGCAGGCACTGGGATCTCATGACCGCACTCCTCTGGGGCAGTGATCGTGGGGGGGGGGTGCGTGTGTGTGTGTACTACAAACAGGTGTAATTTTATTTGTACGCCGCATTTCCACATTTCAAGGCATGTTCAGGGCGGCTTCCAGCATGAGAAAAATGCAGAACTACAAAAGTAGCCATGGACAATGAAAAAAACATTTAAATAAATGCACAACCCAAGGGAGTGGTTTCCACATAAATCACAGCAAGAGCTAAAATAAATATACCAAAAACACACACAACAGCACCCAGCAACAGCAGCAACAACCCGCCCCCAACAACAGACCCCAAATAACACCCCAGCCTAAGAATCGGCTCAGCAGCTTTTGTAGTTGGAGTCTGTCCAGGCCCTGCGCTTCCAGGCAGCGTTAGAAGCTCAGATATATAAGCCAGGTGCCGAATGGCTTCTTAAACCAGGGTCACAGTCACGAAATGCCCAAGTTGTTTTTCAATGCGACTTTGGGGTTCCTGACGTACGTTCTGATTCTGCAGATGGAATTGCACAGGATGTGTTGCTAGTGGGTGAGAACAGTCAAGATCCAAGGATCCCCAGGGATGCACCTCCAGGTGGGGGAGATGTCAGATGCCATCCTGGCACCCGGGCATTTTCGCCACAGGTGGCCGATAGCCAGGTGCAGAATGCACATGGCGCCTGTCACCTTTTGAAAGCTGCTTCCAGGCTAGGTGGAAAGAGGCCTGCAAGGCAGGGAGGGGGCAGGTGTTGCAGGGCTCACAGTTGAGCTGGCCTCTGGCCTCTTCTGCAGCCTCAGCTCCTGCAGCTGGAGTCAGTCGGGCCCCCGCCCTGGACCAGGACAAAGGGGGCTCACCTAGTCCAGCCTCCTGATACCACAATGACCAACCAGGTGCCCCAATGGGATGCCTGTGTTGCGGCAGCAACTGTCTGCTACTGTGTTTTCCAGGAACTGGGTTTCTGAAGCATGACTACCTCCAACTGCGGAGGCAGGGCAGAGCAAATCGTCTTCCAATAGCCCTCTCCTCCATGCATTTGCTTGGTCCCTTTTAAAGGCCACATTTTAGCTCTTCGCTGAGTCCCACAGTTTAGCTATGCTCTACATGAAAAAAGAACTTTCTGTTCTCTGTCCTGCATCTTCCAGCGTGCCCCTTCCAAGGGTGTCCCGAGAGGGGGAGAGAAGCCGTGGGAGCTTCGTAGGGACAGCTGCCTTTTCAGCGACCAGCACAGCGTGTCAATGGGGTCCAAAGGTTTCTGCAGCTGCCGTGCTTTTCTGGATTTTGTTATGGAGCGCAGAGTTTCCCTCTGAATCCGGGGTGCTCAAGCTCCTCCCCTTCGCTCAGTTGATATAAAAAATTATATGCCGCTTTTTCAATTTTTAAAAATCGAAGCGGTTTACAACAAAAGCACGTGCAGTTATGGGCTGTTGGCTGCTTTGAGAAGTTTGTTCTGGCCAGGCTTGGCCTGCTCCCCTCGTGTGTTGGAAAGCAGCTTTATGATTTGGGCAGCACCATTTGTCTTCTGCGGCTGATGGCCTGGCCACCTTCCCTTCTCAGTCTGGCCCAGGATAAAGCAAGGTGGGCTCTCTTGCTCCCTTCCTGCCCCTGGGCTCTGAATGCGAGGGGCTGGGAATCCTGACAGCGTCTTCACCTCCTCCTCCTCCTCCTCCAGGGCTTCCCAGAAGAGGCATTTTCTTGGCCTTTGTGAGAACAGGATGCTGGGCTAGATGGGCCTCATCCAGAAGCCTCTTAGGTTCTTATGCCCAATACAGAAAGATCTGGAACAGATTTGCTCTTTCAGAAGAATAATCATCAGTGAAATGGTTAATTGCTGTGTAATTGAGTCACTCCAGAGGGCTGTTCCTTCCAGAGCCTCCCCCCTCGCTCTACAAACATGTTTTGTCTGCTTCTGCATGATAAGGGTGAGAACTCCAAACTTCCTAAACCCAGACAAAATGCTCTGTTATTTTGAAAATCGATTCCAGGGTGATCTATATTGTCCCCACCCAGCCTATCTTTGCAGCAGAAGTACATTTACTGTGAAGTAAATCTGTCCGAGAGACAATAGCTGCCAAGTGAGTTTTGCGGCTGAGTGGGAATTTCAAAGTGGGAATTTAAAATAATATAAACTGATTCTTTGTTTGCCATAATTTTATTCTCGGTGTTTGTGGTCCCCCCCACCCCCAATTTGGCAGCTGCCAAAGGATAAAAATGAAAATGCAGAGTGTCCTGTGGGTTGGGGCATGTGGCTCCCTTCGCCTCTCACCCTGGCTGGTCTCTCTGTCGGCATAGTTTGAGTAAAAACCAAGAAAAATGTCCGTATCCTTCCTTTCGCTTTGTAGAAACGCCCCAACCAGCGCTCTTCCTTTACATGCCAATTGCAAAACTGAGTTGTGCATTACACATTTTGTGTTGTTAAAGTTGTTAGGGAAACTTTGGCTTCCGTGTGTCAGCAAGCCTCCTCCTCCAGGCCTTGCAAAGCCACCCTGGGCCCCTCCCTGCCGTCTCGCTGGCACCTGCCCCCTCTCCTCCATTGCCTGGGGCAGGTTTGCCCAGGCTTGACACCAGTGCTGTCCTTTCCTGGAGCTCTCCGGGGTGTGTGGGTGTACTGGATCAAGGGCTGGAGGGATGGGCTTGGAGCGAGTTCGGATTCTCCTCATCTGCAACATGGGAATAGCAGCAGCAGCAGCAGCCTACCTTGCAGGGCTGTTGTCGAAAGCTCACAGGGCTAAGTCTGTAAAGCCCTTTGCTGGTAAAATGCAGCCTTGTTGACTGGCAGGTAATAAGACACCTTCCATATTACAGGAGACTGGGCAGCGGGGGGGGGGAGGCTGTATGGGCCCCTCCCTCTGTGCCAACCCTGCGTGGCAGAAAAGGGCATGGCTGTGGGGCGGAGAAGCGACCCACAGCTGTTCCTGTGGCTGCCCCTCAGGGTCTTATCTGTCAGAAGCAGCCAGGGGAACTGTGTCTCTGCTCTGTATGTGAGAGAGAGAGAGAGGGAGAGAAAGGGACAGAGAACAAGCTGAAATTGGTGCCGCAGCTAGGGGGAACATGCCGTATCTGCCAGTGACGCTTTAGCTGTGGCTCCTGCATTTCGGGGGGGGGGGGTTGGACTGGATGGCCCTTGGGGGTCCCTTCCAACCCTACTGTTCTATATTCCCCCTGCCCCTCCAGCCGTAGCTGGGGAAGGGGAAAGACCTGTCTTGTTGATCCAAGAAGTGGGGAGAGGGGGGAGAGCTCTTCCTCTCCTGGCTGTGAGCCCCCAGGCCCCCCTGCCTGCTTGAGAGGCCCTGCAGTGTAGTGGTTAGAGCGTTGGCCTAGGACCTGTGGAGCCCAGGGTTCAAATCCCCACTCGGCCCTGAAGCTCCCTGGGTGAGCTTGGGAGCCAGTCGCCCTGCCTCTCAGCCTGGCGTCCCTCGCAGGGTTGTCGTGGGGATTAAATGACAACCAGGAATGCCACCTTGTTCTCCTCGGAGAGAAAGGTGGGGTAGAGCAATCAATTGTTCAGTGTTGGCACCCTGGCATGGGCCAGTGTGGTGTAGTGGTTAAGAGCGGTAGACTTGTAATGTGGTGAACCGGGTTCGCGTCTCCGCTCCTCTACATGCAGCTGCTGGGTGACCTTGGGCTAGTCACACTTCTCTGAAGTCTCTCAGCCCCACTCACCTCACAGAGTGTTTGTTGTGGGGGAGGAAGGGAAAGGAGAATGTTAGCCGCTTGGAGACTCCTTCGGGTAGTGAAAAGTGGGATATCAAATCCAAACTCTTCTTCTTCTTCTTCTTCTTCTTCTTCTTCTTCTTCTTCTTCTTCTTCTTCTTCTATTTGGGCTCGTCCTGGCGGAGTCTGGGGGGCAGTGGGGCTGGAGGAAGACACTGGCAGGAGACCCTCCCTTGCCCCCCACTCCAATGCCCCCTGCCCCCTTTTGTTGTTTGGCTTTCTTGGCTGATTTACATACTCTGCTCCCATTGGCTGGCTCAGCCACCACCATGGTGACAGCTGACTGAATGGGGAGGGGGTGTCTGTCCAGGGGAGGTGAATTGGGAGGGGGGCAGGCAGCAGAGCTAGACCCAGGACCCTGGGAGCTCCCTTTGCATAACCGACAAGTTTGGGTCTGTCCCCTGCCTTTACCTGCCTGGCCCTTGTGCCAGCGTGGGCAGCGGCATCCCTCTCCGACTGTTGGGGGGTCTCCGGGCGCCTCTGCAGAAAGATAAAGGTAAAGACTTGCTTCGGAAGGAACCTCCTGCCTAAAAGTGGCTGAGGACTTTGTCCCCCGCATGCCTTCCTCTCGGGATGCGGCTTGGCTCGCTTGCTGGAGCCCTCTAGCACTGACTAGATGTGCGGGTGGATCTGTGGGGGGAGCTGGGGGACAATCAGGACGGGGGGGGCAGCCCCACCCTGAAGGCAGGGATCTGTCGGATTCAGCCTTTGCCAA
The DNA here is from genome assembly GCF_009819535.1 of Lacerta agilis. Lineage (NCBI taxonomy): Eukaryota > Metazoa > Chordata > Lepidosauria > Squamata > Lacertidae > Lacerta > Lacerta agilis. Next base: position 921,805 of record NC_046322.1, read on the forward strand.
CTTGGTGCCCTGCTGATGGTCTGGACTACCACTCCCATGATCCAGTACATAGAATCATAGACTTTTCTAGAGTTGGAAGGGACCCTGAGGATCATCTAGTCCAACCCGTCTGGCGAGCAACTGGTTGGCAAAGGCTGAATTGGACCATCTGGCCTGCGGTCCCTTGAGATGAATGGCATGGCCTCTCCCACATGTAGGGGAGCTGGGCTCTGGCCTCCTGGATTCTGGACCACCCTCGTGGGCTGTGCGCTTGTGACGCTTCCTTTTGCTTCAGTTTTGCCCCATGTGGCTCCAGCGCTGGCCGTGGGGGGTGTTTCCGGTCCCTGCACCTGCTTCCTCCCTGATCTCTGCTTTCGTGCTTTAATTCCAACCATAGCTGCCAACTTTTCCCTTTTTTAAAGGGAAATTCCCTTATTCCAAATAGGATTCCTCGAAAGGAAAGGGAAAAGTTGACAGCTATGATTCCAACCCCCTTTAAATACAGTCATACCTCGGAAGTCGAACGGAATCTGTTCCGGAAGTCCGTTCGACTTCCAAAATGTTCGGAAACCAAAGCGCGGCTTCTGATTGGCTGTAGGAAGATCCTGCAGCCAATTGGAAGCCGTGGAAGCCCCGTATGATGTCCGGGTTCCAAAGAAGGTTTGCAAACCGGAACAGTCACTTCTGGGTTTGTGGCGTTTGGGAACCAAAACGTCCGAGTCCCAAGGCGTTCGGAGATCCAAGGTACGACTGTAACCTAAAAATTGTGCCGTTTCAGACCCCCGCATCCATGAGCGTCAGAGGCAGCCATGCTTTTGAATCCCAGTTGCTGGAATCTCTGGGAAGAGAGACGGCTCTTGGGCCTGGGTCCCTCTTGCGGGGTTTCCCAGGGGGGCAACTGGTTGGCCTCTGGTTTGAACCAGCTGCCAGCCTTTTCTGATATCCTTGATGCATAACAAGATTTTCATTTTTTTAAAGTCTTGAGTGGCGAAGGAGACCTTCATGGTGATCGATTAGCGCTGTGCTTCTTTTTAAAGGATTCAGCTTTGCATGCCAAAATCCCAGGCGCTGGCGTGGCAGCAGGGCTCCCTGGTGGGCTGCTGTGCCCACGTGCCATTTCCTTGTGGGCTGCAGGGCCAGGGTGCTCTGGGGCTGCAGGTGCCTGTCTTCCTCGAGAGGGAGCAGCGGTTTGGGGCGCTGGAAACAAGCATCTGCGTCCAAAAGGAATTCGGGGGGGGGGAGACACCCGGTGCAGGGCAGAAGCCCAGTGGAGCCCACCTTGTGTCTGTCTGGGCAGATATGAACCACCCCAACAGGGAGAGAAGCCTGCTGGTTAGCAGCTGCTGCAGAGTGAGCAGACCTGTTCACCTTTCTCGGTGCTCAGGCCAAATAGTAGTAGTAGTAGTAGTAGTAGTAATAATAATAATAATAATAATAATAATAATAATAATAATAATTTATTTATATCCCGCCCATCTGCCTGGGTTTCCCCTACTGCCCTGGGCAGCCCCCAACAGAATATAAAAAACAGAATCAAACATTAAAAACTCCCTAAACAGGGCTGCCTTCAGATGTCTTCTAAAAGTCAGATAGTCAGAGTGCTACTACCGAGAAGGCCCTCTGCCTGGTTCCCAGTAACTTCACTTCTCGCAGGGAGGGAACTGCCAGAAGGCCCTCGGAGCTGGACCCCAGTATCCACTTTAAAGACGCTTCTTCAGGTATACAGTGGTACCTCTGGTTACATACTTAATTCGTTCCGGAGGTCCGTTCTTAACCTGAAGCACCGCTTTAGCTAATGGGACCTCCTGCTGCTGCTGCGCCGCCAGAGCACAATTTCTGTTCTTATCCTGTGTTCGGAAACGTACTGGGAGCCAATGTAGGTCTTTCAAGACCGGTGTTATATGGTCTCGGCAGCCACTCCCAGTCACCAGTCTGGCTGCCGCATTCTGGATTAGTTGGAGTTTCCGGGTCACCTTCAAAGGCAGCCCCACGTAGAGCGCATGGCAGTAGTCCAAGCGGGAGATAACTAGAAGATGGAGGACTCTCCTTCTGGGCCCACCCTGCGCAGCTGTGAGACCAAGGGGAAGCACCCCCCCCCACCCCAAACTGAAGGATGCGCAAAGGGCCTGAGAATGTGGGCCACACTGTCTTTCGGGAGCTGTGGGGGCACATGAGGATAAGAGTGCTTACTGCAGGGGAGGGGCCCTTTGCTGAATGCCCACTCCTCCCCCAACCTGCGGCAAGGGGCTTTCTGTTGCTTGCAGAGGTGGGGGGAGGCTGCCCTGGCTCCTTCCTCTTCCTCGCACTCTGCTGCTTCTCTGGGGCAGGGCTGCCCCCCTGTTGGCACCTCTTTGTCTTCTGCCAGGGGAGCCCCCCAGTCCTGTTCATTCCCATGCAGTTGCTGAGCAGAGACCTGCCTGCAGAGGAGGGGGCGTCCTTAGTGCTGCTGCTGCTGCTGCTGCTGCTGCTGCTGCTGCTGCTGTTGCCCAGGGGAGGGGGCCGCCTTTGTGTCCCTTTGGGGGAAATCCCCTTCCTTGCCGCCCTCTGTCTGCAGGAGGAGCTGGGAGGTCAGAAGTCTCTTGGTCCTTGGGAGGACGTACCCTGCCAGCCATGGAAGGAGCTGGGGAGGTGCTTTGGGCCAGGCGGCTCTGTATTCCTGAGCTGCTGGACTGAGGCCAGCTCTGGGGAAGCAAGGGGGTCAAGGACTCGAGGGGCAGCAGGAGGGAGGAGAGGCGGACCCGATCCCAGTGGGACTGCAGGGAACCCCTGTTCTGATTTGCACCCGGGACAGAGGTGGTTCTGCAGGTGGTCTTTGAGGTCCCCTTGCTCCGTTCGGGGCCCTGGGTTTCTTTCTGCTCCCTGCCGTACATTCCTCCTTGGGATTCCAGCGAAAGGATTCAGTTCTCCTGCCTCACTGCCCCTATTTGGAGCTTGCAGAAGGCTCGGGGAGAGGCCTGTGAAGCCCAGAGCCCTCTTCCACCCACCTCTTCCCCCCCCCCATGCCAAATGCAGTGGGTGGTAATGGGCATTGTGGGTGGCAGGGCCCCATTGCTGCCTCTTGCCCACGGAGCTTTCACCCACCCCTGCTCAGCCAGAGGAACATAGGGGTGCCTGTAGTCCTGGTACTCTGGGTCTCTCCTCCTCCTCCTCTGGTTTGCCTGCTTCATCCTGAGGCAAGGAGTCCCACTAGTTCCTCCTTCCTTTCTCTCATGGCACGGCTCTTCCCGTTCAGATTCTTCAGGGGAAGCTGCCTTAGCCTGCTGCTTAGCTTTGCTGGGAGGACAGATGCCGCAGGAGGGACAGGGCAGCGCATGAACCTGTTGTGCAAGGAAAGCAGAGCCCGGGAAAGTGGCTGCAGGCCCCCCACCCTCCCGCCCGTGAGGCTGGGCCCGGGGGTCCGTGTGGAGGAAGTTGCTATGTTCCCAGCATCTCTCCCCCTCTTATTGCCCCCAGAATGGCACAGATTCTTTTCCCACTTCCTCATCCTTGGGGCGCGAGGCTTCCTGCTTTCCCTCTGCGGTGTGTGGGGGGGCTCATGACTGCCACGTCCCTGCCCCCTCTTTCTCCCTCTGTCTCCTTCCGAGGCCTGCTTGGCCCTTGCTTGCAGGGAGAGCAGGTTCGGCTCAGCCAGTGGCCTGGCTGGTGGGATGCAGCTGGGCCTGTTGGCTGGCTCCTCTTTTCCAGGATAAACATACCCGGCTCCTTCAACTGTTCTTCCTAAGGCTTGGCTTCTAGACCCCTTGCTCATCTTGGTTGCCCTCCTCTGCACACCTTCCAGCTTCTCAATATCCTTCCTAAATTGTGGTGCCCGGAACCGGACACAGTGTTCCAGGTGTGGTCTGACCAAGGCAGCATAAAACGGCCCTATAACCTCCCTTCGTCAGGACACTAGGCTTCTGTGGATGCAGCCTAGAATAGTGTTAGCTTTTTTTGCTGCTGTATCACACTGTGGACTCATGTTCTACTAAGACCCCAAGATCCCTCTCACTGTGCTCCTTTGGTGCTCAAACAACTTGGAACCCAAACACTGTTAGTTGCAAACCTTATTGGGAAGCCAAACGTGCTCCCCTTTGAATGTTATGTTTCCGATTTGAGTTCCAAACTTCCGCTTTGAATGTTACACTGAGGTTTGTCTGTTTTGCTATTTATCCATTTTTGTGGCTCTTTTTTGTTTTGTTTTTGTGACTGTGTGGAACCCAGTTCAGCTGTTGATTGATTGATTGATTGTGTGACTGCAGTACATTGTTTATTGCTTTCATTTTATGGATCAGTGGTCTTGTTAGATACTAAAATTCGTGTTAAATTGCTGTTTTAGGGGTTGTTTTTAAAAGTCTGGAGTGGATTAAAACATTTTGCATTACTTTCTATGGGAAAGCGCTCCTTGGTTTTGGAACGGATTAAGTTTGAGAACCGAGGGACCACTGTACTGGCAAGCCAGGTGTCTCCCACCTTAACTAATAAATATTATTTGGTACTTGAGAGAATTTGATGGTTACATAATCAAGCATTCTTTTTGTGCCCTGTGGGGGGGCATGTGGCAACAAGTGCATCTCTCACCTGGTCCTCTGTGTGTTTCTCCTCCCAGGTCCTGAAGAAGCTGCTCTGCTGGAATCGAGGGCTTCTGGGGTCTCTGTCGCTGGCGGAGTGTCATGGGAGAGGGCCCCTGCTGCCATTGCCGCTCTCTGTTTGAAAGGTCCTGTGGAACTGGTGAGTTAGCAAGAGAACGGCCTGCGGTTGCAGGGTGGGTCTCTGCTGTGCTTCCCTTCCGCGCACCGCAGCCAGTGGCCAGGGGGTGGGAGGTGTCATTCAGAAGCGCCTGGAGGGCAACAGGGTAGCCCTCCTGCCCCCCTAGTAGAGACAAGCTTGCAGTCCGAAGCAGTGCTAGAAATTCCCCAGGCCCCTTGCGTGTTTCGCACCTGGCGCAGGTCCAGTTGCAACCATGTGGAGATCTCTGGATGCCAGGTTGGTGACCGACATCTCCATCTGGCTGGCTTCTCCAGCTTTCTTAGGCAGGTCAGCAGAAGAGCTTATCTGTTGCATATATGACCCACCTTTTTCTGCAAGGGGTCCATGGTTCACCCCCTCCTCAGTCAATCTCTACAACGTCCCTGCAAGGTAGGTGAAGAGGCTGCGACTGACTCCAAGGTCACCCCGTGAACTTCATGAAGGAGTGGGTCTTAGTCTGTCACTCTGGCTTCCTGGAGTCCTCCTGCTGTGGGGCAGATCTGTAAATTAAGTAGGTAAATAAATGGGGGGTGGGGAGCAAAATGTCCCTTAGAGAAGCATCTGAAATGTTTCCCTTGAAGTTCGAATTGGTTTCCTTCTGGTTCGTTTTACTGGATGTTTTAATGTGTTGTAAACCACTTTGACCCGGTATAGAAATGAAATGATTAACGATGATGAGGATTCTGTGTTTGTTTCTCTCCGCAGCCCCACTGCTGCCGCCGCATCGCCCTGTTCCCCTGCGAGGACTTTGAGGAGGCCGGGAGGCAGAACTCGAGCCGCAGCCCGTGATGGTGGGAGCCATTCCCAGGCAGCCACGCCGCTTCTGGGGAGTGCCAGGGTGGAAGATCTCGCCTGCCGGTTACGCCAGCCACCGCCTGCTGCTGGAGGGGGAGCCCAGGTGGAGGAAGAGGACGAGGGACCCTTTGCAGAGGGGTGAGTGCCCGGCTGCTTTGAGGCAGGCTTGCCCCCACCCCAGTGGGGCACTTGGGTTAGTGGGCTGCAGCAGGGGGTTCAGGGCTTTGCTACTGGGCCCCTTAGCCAAACTGCTCCTGCCCTGGAGAGCTGAAGAGTTTGTCTCTAACTGGCCAGGTTTGGCAAGGGCTGGAGGAGGAGGAGACAGCATCACCAGTCCTGTGGAAGTTGCCCCCTCCTAAGTGGAGGCTGATGCCAGACTCGGTGGGACGGTGTGTGTGTGTGTGTGTGTGTGGCTTGGCTGCTCTTGTGGTTTTGTTGTTGGGACCTGTGTGTCTCGAGAGACAATGGGGTGCGCCTCCGAGAGTGAAGCCCAACTGCTGCGTTGCAGCACCAAAGTGACCCCCCTGGGGGGCAAGCCTGGGCAGCTTGGAAGGAGGTTCTGGGCTGCCCAGACAACAAGACCCCCCCCCCTCTTGGCATCGCCCAAAGGAAAGCAGAGCAAAATGTTTGGCACTAGCTTGGCTGCAGGAGTTGCTGGAAGGAGGCGAACAAGACACCATCCAACCATCTTAGGGCAGGGGTTGGCAACCTGCGGCCCACGGGGGTTGTATAAACGGCCCACAAGCCCCCCACTACCACCACCAACTGAGCCACCCGCTCGGCGAGTCCCCACACACTGTGCCAGATCAGCGTGGAGCGGGGACTCGCTTTCATGGCGCCGGAAATTGCGTCTGCGCAGGTGCGATCTGGCCCACGGAGGGATCTCTGCGGAAGTGAACCGGCCCAAGCAACCTTGCTGGCCCCTGATCTTAGGGTCTGCACTCTGGATTTGTGTTGGGTTTCCTCCTAAGCCTAATCTTCCCCCAAATGCATTCTGCAAAGCAGTGAACCTTTAGGACCAGAGTTTTCCTTCCCAACTTGACAGGCCCCTGCCCCTCACTTGCCTCTACAGCCTTCTTGGCCCTTGGACCCAGAGCCGTTTGGCCGTGGGACAGACGAGCTCCGAAGGCCGTGGGCTCTCCTTCATTGGAAGCTTTTAAGCAGAGGAAAGATGGCTCAGTTGTGATTCCTGCATTGCAGAGGGCTGGACCAGATGACTCCAAGGGTTCCCTTTCCAACGCTGCCCTGGAAGAATCCAGGCCCCTGGCAGAGACAGCCCCTGCTTTCAAACTGCTAGGTGGGCAGGAGCTGGCACCAAGCAACGGGAGCTCACCCCGTCTCGGGGATTCAAACCGCCGACCTTCTGATCAGCAAGCCCTAGGCTCAGTGGTTTAACCCACAGCACCACCTGTGTCGCTTCGCCAACTTAGTGCCCTCCCAGTGTTATGGAATACAACTCCAAACCGTGGGGAGCGCATCAGGTCGGTGAAGAACACAAGAAGAGCCTGCTGCTGGATCAGGCCCAAAGGGGCCCATCTAGGGCTGCCTCCTATTCTCACAGTGGCCAACCAGGTGCCCCCAAGGGAAAAACCCACAAGCAGGATCCGAGCACAAGAGCAACCCTCCCCTTCTGAGGTTTCCAGTAACTGGTCTTCAGAAGCATTGCTTCCTCCAGCTGCGGAGGCAGAGCAGGGCCCTCATGGCTCTGCGTGAATTTGTCCAGTCCTCTTTAAAGCCTCCTGTGGGAGAGAGTTCCGCAGGTTAACTATGAGCTGCGAGAAGAAGGACCTGCTCTTGCATTTGCCCCGAATCTCCCAACTTCCTTCCCCCCCTTTCTTTCATCATTAACATCATCCAACGCGAGGTGTGACTGTATATCCAACTTTAATTAAATCCTTATTTAGTCCTTCAGTGCTATATCAATTCAGCTAACATCTTTAAATCTTTACATTGTTCCTTGATGTACTCTATGAATTTATACCATTCTTTTGAGTCTCCCAACTTTCTTTTGAGAGTCTTTTGAGTCTCCTGGGACGACCAGGAGTCCAAGGATGGAGCTTTCACCTCTCCACCTGCTTGAGGCTGCGCATGAGTTTATGATCCCCTCACCCGCCTCCTCTTCTCGTTCCAGATGCAGCCATGAAGCACACTTCATAGCAGGGCCTTTCTCCAGGCTCCCGAACCCCTTGCGGCACTTTAGCACCCTTCCCTGCCCCATCGCACCCCATGCGGCACATCAATGCAGAGTCGGCCCTCCCCCAGGAGCGCAGTGCAGGCACAAGCCGGGAGGAGGAGCAGGAGGAAGAGGAGGAGGCGGAGGAGGAGGGGCCCCTCCCCTGGCGCCGCCACCGCGGGGTCCTGATGGGCTGCGGCCCCCCGGAACGCGCCTGCCAGAAGGTCTACCAGGTCTCCATCTTCTCCCCGCCGGCCGGCTGCTCCCCCCCTCCGGAGCAGAGGGCCCCCGGGAGGCAGCCCATCAAGCGCCCCTGCCCGGAACCCCAGCGGGGGACGGAGGGGGCCGAGTGGAACGCCAAGAGGGGCCGCTGGGAGGAGGGGGACGAGGACATTGAGGATGGGCTGCTGGTGGACGAGCTCTCCCTGGGGGGGGCCGCCCAGCACTTCTCCCACAGCGGCCTGCGAGTGGTGGAGCACCGCCCCGAGACCAGCCCCCCCAGGTCACGAGGAGGGGGCGCCCCAGCGCAGGCCCCGCACACCCCTTGCGACACTTTGCACACGGCGAAGAGAGGCTGCGCCCCCGCCTCGCCGGACCCTGGCCCCGCCGGGGGGCAGGAGGAGAACGGGGGCCCCACGGACCAGGGGGCCACTGGCCCCAGCTGCCTCCTGGGCCCTGGTTTGCACAACCTTGCACATCAGCCCCAGCCGGGGGACGCGCTCCTGGAGGCCCCCGGAGGGCACCTAGAGCCCGGCACTCCGCCGGTGGCTCGAGGCTCGGATGCCAATGGGCTGGGCTCTGCCGAAAAGACTCCGCACCCCGGCTGCCGGCTGCTTGGAGGAGGAGGTGCCGGCTGCTGCCCAGCTAAGCGGAAGTTGCTGCCCTCCTCGGCGGAGGGGGCGGCTGAGGCGGAGGGCTCCGAGGACGAGGGGCAGCCCCCTGCCCGGAAGAAGAAGAAGAGGGCCCCGCCCTGCCCCCCCGTGCCAGCCTCCTGCCGCAGCACCGATGCCAAGGGCGCCCCGTTCTGGAACCACCTGCTGCCTGTGGCCAAGGTGAGATTTGGCTTTGCTTTGCTGGGGGGGGGGGCTGGGTTGGGTGTGAGCTTCCCCCTTTGTGGGGGTCAGCATTTTGGAAAAGGACCAGGCTTCTGCGATATTATATTTTATTTATTTCCTATATTTCATATACAGCCGTACCTTGGTTCTCGGGTGGAATCCGTTCCGGAAGCCCCTCCGACTTCCAGAAATGTTCGGAAACCAAGGCACGGCTTCCGATTGGCTGCAGGAGCTCCCTTCAGCCAATCGGAAGCCGCAGAACCCGCGTTGGACGCTCAGGTTCCAAAGAACGTTTGCAAACCGGAACACTCGCTTCTGAGTTTGCGGCGTTTGGGAGCCAAAATGTTTGAGTCTCAAGGCATTCGTGAACCAAGGTACGACTGCATTTATTGTATACGCCACTCGGTCGTCGGAAGAAACCTCAAAGAGGTTTACGGAAAAGATAGAACAATGAAAGATTTGCGGCCGTGATTTGAAGCATACAAAAAGTTAAATCCAGGACAGAATAGAGTAAAAAGATGGAAACATACAAAATGTCGCCAAGGAAATGTTGCAGGCGGTAGTTTGTCTCCCAGTAAAGAGCAGAGCCTCGTTTGGTCACCTCTCGGTCTCTGCAAAAGATTTTCTCTGGCCTTTGCCTGCCATTCCTGAGTTGCTAAGACTGGAGACGTCGGTGGGTACCTAGAAATGTTAGCGCTGGTCCTGAGGCCTTTGGTATAAGTGAGTTTGGCCTTGCCGGTCCAGGAAATTCAGTGTCTGCCCATGTGAGGCCGGAGGGAAGGGAGAGAGAACCCTGTTCCGCCCCCAGAGCCTAGACTAAGACAGGCTTCCTTTCACCTGTGCTCCTGTCTTGGGGGCTCCTTCCTGGCTTCAGGGGTTGGGGAGGCCATTGTCGTGGTTGTGGGGCCCGTGCCAAGGAGGGCAGGGTGACGGGGGTGGGGGGCTGCGGTGGCCAAGCTCTGCAAGAGAGGAGACCCCCGCCCCCAGGTGTGTGGAGGGAGGAAAGGGCACTCTGCAGATGCTCAGACGAAGCCTCTCCTCCATCTCCCTCCCCGCATGTCAAGGCTGAGCCAACGGTTGTGCCGTGGGGCATGAAGCCCTTTGGCACAAGGGGGGCCTTGTGATGCCTCGGCCTCCGGAGGAGAGTGGCTGGCCCCTGCCCAGTCCCGGCAGCCCTTTCCCCCCCCCCTCTGTGCCGGAGAGGTCACTGCCTGGTCACCGAGCATGTGACCCGCCGGCCTCTCTCTAGAAGAGCCCAGCCGCTGGCCGGCTCTGCAGGAGCAGACGGGCATCCTGCCTGCCACCTGGGCGCTGGGTCTCTAGCTGGCACCTGTCCACCCCCAGGCTTGGCTTCCCTCTCCCGGCCAAGGGGGCCCACCGGCTCCAGAGGACCCTCCGGTGGGTCACTTCCAGGAAGTCACTGGTGGGGCTTCTCCCCTTGAGAGAAGAGCAGGCAGGAAGGCTGGGCTGTTGCTGTGGGGTTGGGGGAACGGAGCCCCATGGAAGGGGGTCCTTTGGGACTTGGTGGGCAGGCGTGGGGGTCCCAGGCAGGCATCAGGAGGAGAGGGAGCAGGTGGCTTGGACCCCTTGCCTCTGGGGCTTGTCCGTGTGGGGGAATGCTGTTCTTGGGCTGGCTGGCTGCCTGCACAGCGGGGCTTGTGGGGCCCAGATGACTGTCGCTTTGGGGGGCCACCTGGGGGACCTGCTTTTCAAGTGTTTGGTGCGACCACATCTTACAAGCCTTGCGGAAACGCGTCTTCTCCAGTTGCCCCAGTGTGAGCATCTCTAGCCTTCTGGAGCCAGCGTCCCCCCAACCCCCCCCCCCCAGCACGGCAGAGGTTTCCTCGGCAAAAAAAGAGCCTTCAAGCTCCCCGCCCTGCTTGCGGTTTAACCTGTGGAATTCCAACCTGTTGGCCTGTTATTGCACGAGTCCAATGTGCGTAAGATGCCGTCGATTTGCAGTTCCTTCGCTCCAGCCTCTAACCTCCCTCTCCCCCCTTTGTGTCTCCTCACCCCCCACCCCAAACCCCCAGGGCTCGGCCACCAGCGGTTCTGCCGGCTGCCAGCTGAAGGCTGGGCTGCGCCTCAAACAGTAAGTGCCCCCCCCTGCTTTCCCTCTCGGCTCCTCCCACTGTCAGTGACCCCCCCCCAGGTGGCCGCCCAGAGGGGTGGGTGTTTCTTGGGCCTTCCCTGTTTGGGTGCCCTGGGCTGGCAGCATTGCCCTCCTGCCCTTGGCTGTCTCCCTGGCAGAGGGAGGGGTTCTCTGGAGATGCTGCCTGGGAGTCTTGCTGTGGCAGGGCGTGGGGGCCCCTCTGCTCAAACTGACCCCCTGACCTTCTGTCCCCAACAGGAGACATCTCCGCAGCAGCCTGCCCAGGAGCCCAGCGGGCTGCAGGCCCCCCAGCGCCACCCCCTGGGCCACCACCTCCACCAGCCGCGCCCTGCTGGGGAACTTTGAGGTAACGGCGGCCTGGCTGCTCCGGAGCAGGGCTGGGAGGCTTTGGGTGCGAGGCAGCGCTTCCTCTCAGGCACCCAGGAAACCCCACTGAGGAGGGAGGAGAGGCGCCTCTTCCACGGGGAGACCGGCTCCGTCTGCCCTGGGGGGTGGGGCTGGAGGGGCAGCGGATGTTGCCTCCGGCCCTTTATTTGGCCCTGAGATAGCTGAGTCCTGGGCAAAGGGCACTCTGGACATAAAAGCATAGAATCATAGTTGGAAAGGGACCCAAGGGCCATCTAGTCCAACCCCCTTCAATCCATGGATCTCATCTGAAACATCCAGGACAGGGGGCCATCCAGGGCATGTCCCCCCCTGCCCCACCCGTGTAAAGAGGTTCCAGCATGCCGTGGCCCCTTTTGCCCACCGTGATGGCCAGGCAAAGGGCTCCTAGACACCCTTTTCTGGCTCCAGTGTGGATGCTGTCAAGAGTGGCTGGGCCATCCAGTCAGGTGGTTGGGGTATTCTCCTCCTCCTCCTCCTCCTCCTCCTTCAAATGCCTGAGCTGCTCTTGCTGTTTGCATTGGGGAGGGAAAGGTTAAGGAGCTCTTTGCCCGCATGGCTGAGTTGCTTGATAAAAATTGGGGGTTTTTGTGTGTGTGTGTTGTTGGAGATTAGCTGGGAGGCCCCTTTGTGTGTTGGGAGGGAGGGAACCCCGTACTCCTTTCCTCATTCCCTTCCCCTGCTGTGTGTGCAGAGGGGGGCCCCATCCTGTCCTCTGGAGGCTGGCACACCCACCCTCTTTCCTCCCTGTGCAGGAGTCCATCCTGAAGGGCCGCTTCCCGCCGGCCGGCCAGATCGAGGGCTTCACGGCGGAGATCGGGGCCAGCGGCTCCTACTGCCCCCAGCACGCCACCCTCCCCGTGGAAGTCACCTATTTCGACATAGCGGAGCACAGCGCCCCTTCGCCCTTCCTGGTAGGCGCCATGTGTTGCAGGGGGGGTCAGGCAAGGAAGCCCTCGGGGTGGGGGTGTTGGGTGGGGAGGAGGCTTTGGGAAAGGGGGGGGGGGCTAGTGGCACGGCAGGGGCTATCTTCAGGGGAGAGATCCACGCAGGGCAATGGGGTGGCATTGGCCGCCCCTAGTTGGTCGTGAATGAACCTGGCTGGGAAAGGGCTTGGATAAATCCCATACATTCTAAATTTTATTTTTATTTTTTTCTTTAAATTTTTATTAGATTTTTCATTTTTATCATGTTAACATTTCAAATCATCGAGAGAGGAAAAACCACATTTCCCAAAATTCCTGACTTCCCTCAACTTCCTCTTCTGGTTTTATACATAATGACTTCTCCTTCTTGTTTTGTTATATCTTCCTATAAGTTCTTTATATTAATTATTGTTATCTCTTATCATTTCAACATCATCTTTATAAGTTCTATCTTAAATCCCATCCATTGTAGGAGATGAGACAAAACAATGGGTATACCTGGAGAGAGACATACTCAAAAATACCCCCCCAGCATACCCATTCCTCCCAAAGAAACTAAGGAAAACCCCCACAACACTAAACAGGTTCACACAGAACACGCTTGAAGCATGGAAGGAAGAAGCAGGCAAACGGTCTCCAGCCCCATCCCCACTAATTCCCCTGGTTTACAACACATTATTCCACCACGCAGCACAAAACCTCCAGATAAAAACCTGTCAAGGCAAAGGCTTATACTGCCTAGCAGACTTCTGCAAAAATAACAAACCCGCTTTGACGTAAGAAATGCAGGACAAACTAGGGGACACCCAAATGCCCTGGTTGACACCCCACCAATTACATACATGCCTCCTTAAACAATCCAGTAGTAAAATCGGCAGCAACTAGACTCCTAACAAAGGGATGGTATCCACAATATACAAAATACTGCTCCAAAATCCCTCAACCCCCCCCCCCGATGCTATCAAAAAACAATGGGAGGATGACACAGGCTATGAGATTAACCTCACCCAAAGGGCTAGAATTTTGTCTAAACCTCCCCTTGAATCCATCACAGCTAAAAGGAACTCACCCTGAAACCCACTTACTAATAATAAATAAATAAATAAATAAATAAATAAATAAATAAATAATTTGTACCCCGCCCATCTGGCTGGGTCCCCCCAGCCACTCTAGGCGGCCTCCAACAGATATTAAAATACATTAAAATGTCACAGGTTAAAAACTTCCCTAAACAGGGCAGCCTTCAGGTATTTTCTGAATGTCAGATAGTCCTTGGTCCTAACACCAAGGAAACTAGCGCTAATATGCCCAGGAACCTCACCAAAATGCTGGAGAGGGACACCTCCACAGGCACATACCTCCACATGTGGTGGGAGTGCCCCAAAATCCAATTATTCTGGACCATCAATCCAACAAGAAATATGCACAATAACTAAGCAAGTATTAGAAGTCTCCCCAGAACTGGCCCCACTAAACATCTTCCAAGACAATAATGGCCACTCACATCACAAAGAGCTCATAACCCACCTACTCTCAGCAGCCAGAAACAACATAACCAGACACTGGAGAGACCTGTCAGGAGTAAGCATGGACCAATGGTATCTAATAGTATGGGAAACAGCCTTATTAGGAGAACGAACCAACAAACCAGTTATAGCTAGGTAGCCGTGTTGGTCTGCCGTAGTCAAAACAAAATAAAAATTAAAAATATTCCTTCCAGTAGCACCTTAGAGACCAACTAAGTTTGTTCTTGGTATGAGCTTCCGTGTGCATGTGCACTTCTTCAGATACGAAAGCTCATACCAAGAACAAACTTAGTTATATAATAATAATAATAATAATAATAATAATAATAATAATAATAATAATAATAATTTATTATTTGTGCCCCGCCCATCTGGCTGGGTCTCCCCAGTTACTCTGGGCAGCTTCCATCAAATATTAAAATACATTTAAAATATCACAGTTTAAAAACTTCCCTAAACAGGACTGCCTTCAGGTGTTTTCTGAATGTCAGGTAGCTGTTTATTTCCTTGACCTCTGATGGGAGGGCGTTCCACAGGGCGGGTGCCACTACCGAGAAGGCCCTCTGCCTGGCTCCCTGTAACCTCACTTCTTGCAATGAGGGAACTGCCAGAAGGCCCTCGGTTGAACGATGGGGGTGGAGACGCTCCTTCAGGTATACAGGACCAAGGCTGTTTAGGGCTTTAAAGGTCAGCACCAACACTTTGAATTGTGCTCAGAAACGTACTGGGAGCCAATGTAGATCTCTCAGGACCGGTGTTATGTGGTCCCAGCAGCCGCTCCCAGTCACCAGTCTAGCTGCCGCATTCTGGATTAATTGGTCTCTAAGGTGCTACTGGAAGGATTTTTTAATTTTTTATTTAATAATAATAATAATTTATTATTTGTATCCCGCCCATCTGGCTGAGCTTCCCCAGCCACTCTGGGCGGCTCCCAAAAGAATGTTAAAACAATACAGCATTAAATATTAAAAACATCCCTAAACAGGGCTGCCTTCAGATGTCTCTTAAAAATAGGATAGCTGCTTATTTCCTTTACATCTGATAGAAGGGTGTTCCACAGGGCGGGTGCCACTACCAAGAAGGCCCACTGTCTGGTTCCCTGTAGCTTTGCTTCTCACGGTGAGGGAACCGCCAGAAGGCCCTCGGCGCTGGATCTCAGTGTCCGGGCTGAATGGCCCTCGGTTGAACGATGGGGGTGGAGACGCTCCTTCAGGTATACAGGACCAAGGCTGTTTAGGGCTTTAAAGGTCAGCACCAACACTTTGAATTGTGCTCAGAAACGTACTGGGAGCCAATGTAGATCTCTCAGGACCGGTGTTATGTGGTCCCAGCTGAATGATGGGGGTGGAGACGCTCCTTCAGGTATACAGGACCGAGGCCGTTTAGGGCTTTAAAGGTCAGCACCAACACTTTGAATTGTGCTCGGAAACGTACTGGGAGCCAATGCAATCTCTCAGGACCGGTGTTATGTGGTCCCAGCGGCCGTCCCCAGTCACCAGTCTAGCTGCCGCATTCTGGATTAATTGCAGTTTCCGGGTCACCTTCAAAGGCAGCCCCATGTAGAGCACATTGCAGTAGTCCAAGCGGGAGATAACCAGAGCATGCACCACTTTGGTGAGACAGTCTGCGGGCAGGTAGGGTCTCAGCCTGCGTACCAGATGGAGCTGGTAGACAGCTGCCCTGGACACAGAATTGACCTGTGCCTCCATGGACAGCTGTGAGTCCAAAATGACTCCCAGGCTGCGCACCTGGTCCTTCAGGGGCACAGTTACCCCATTCAGGACCAGGGAGTCCTCCACACCCGCCTGCCCCCTGTCCCCCCAAAACAGTACTTCTGTAAGATGTGGTCGCAGTACTTCTGTCTTGTCAGGATTCAACCTCAATCTGTTAGCCATCCACCCTCCAACCGCCTCCAGACACTCACACAGGATCTTCACTGCCCTCACTAGTTCTGGTTTAAAAGAGAGGTAGAGCTGGGTGTCATCCGCATACTGATGAACACCCAGCCCAAACCCCCTGATGATCTCTCCCAACAAAGAGATTTAACCAACAAACTGAAACTGACACGGGGACAAATAGAAGAAGACGCCTTCACCCCGGTTTGGTTCCCCTTTATCACAAGACAATGGCAAGAATCCACCAACAGCATTCCAATCCATCTGGCTAACCTGATTCAAACACACACACCCCACTCACACATGAAAACAAATCCCACTACAGCCGACCAAAGACAACCAGCCACCCCCCCAGTCTGCCCCCAACCTCTCTCACCACCAAGGAAATACAGCAAGGGAATAGGAAGAGGACCCACAAAAGTGACACTGGCACAAACCTCCACACATACACGAAGTAGCAGAATGGAAACATTGCCCCCCACCCCCCCACCCCACGCACCATTCCCCTCTCTCCTTTTCTTCCTAACCTCATACTATATGCAACACTGATGTCTCGCAACAAATGAAACTGATCTGTAGAAAACACAACTTGAATAAAGAGACAATGCACATATTTTTGTAAACTAAGAAATCTGTAATCTATCTATCTATGGAAAGGTCTTGGCTAGTCCAGCGTTTCTGCTGTGGTTCAAGTGGCCACGGAATGCTCTGCCCTGGCCACTGCCCAGTGGAACTGCCCTTTCCATCGCCCACAGCACCCCTCCCAGGGCTTGTGGCTCCCCAGTCTACAACGTGAGCGTTATTCCCCTGCCCCTTCCACCGTCCTCTGAGCCCCCCTGAGCCCCTAACCTTCTCTCTCTGCTCCAGGGAGTCATTGATTTGGAATCCTTGGGGAAGAAGGGCTACAGCATCCCCAAAACGGGCACCATCCAAGTGGTGAGTTGCAGAGGCTGGCAGGGGGGCATTCGCAGGGAGAGGGGAGCAGGGAGGTGGTTTGGGGGTGGGGAGCCCAGAGACCCCTTGCAGTGCCTTCCTCCTGCGCCTCCGTGACGGCCTCCCCTC